>NW_026521895.1:4272500-4585000 GCF_021234435.1 Artibeus jamaicensis
TTTGGAGACCGTGCGGTGGGACAGAATAGAATGTGCAATAAAACCAGAAAATGGGTTTTGTATGAGTTCATACAGAACCTTAGATGTTGTGCCAAATCAATTGGATTTTATTATGCTCGGACGATTGTAAATTAGTGAGAGATTTGGAAAAAATTGTTATGATTGCATCAATATTTAGAGATGACATATACAGGAAGAATGTTTAAAGGCAAGAAGATTTTGTGAGAGGTTGTTCTCAGCTAGCAGTGACAGTCACAATCACCCCATTTCTCCTTCTTTCTACAAAGTGATCTTGGCGGCGGCCCTCACATTTCCATTGGCATTGGTCTAAGCCAGGTTCTGAATTCATGCCTTGCTTACTGGAACTGATGATACTCCTGGTAGCTGAGTTCTTCTGCTTCCCACTCCATCGTCATCTACCTGGCCCTCCTTTGCCCCTAGTCTATCGTGAAGACCACAACCTGATGAGTCTTTGATGAGCTTCTCTCTCTAACAGCTTAGTTTTCTTTTCCTTATTTCACTGAACCTGTCTACATGTCCTGTCCTGCCACAGTATAAGTGATCTTACTGTACTCTATCTCTCTGTCCAGCTGAGTCTTTCATTTCTCTTCCAGTCATTGTCATTGTCATACTCTTAACCTCCGGCCATTGCTCAGCTTTTAATTCCAGCCCTGGATGCCAGTCTTGGTTTACCTGGCTCATCTGTGTTTGACAGACATTTGAGATCCCCAATCCTCTCTGTTTTATGCTGTTTTCCATATCTCCTTTTTGTTTTTAATTTCTTGTGTTAGAATAAAGTAGTACTTCAACATTTATCGATGTGTTTTATGTAATAATTAGGTTACAAGCAGTTTGAAGGTCTCAGCTATGTCTATTTTTCCAACTTCCACAAGGCCTAGGCTGTAGAAAAGATACAGGTAAATTGATTAACATTTGACAAAATTGTCTGGACTCACACACTGAATTTCCTTAAATTGTTTCTCAGGGCCTTTGGTAGAATACCTTTTGTATAAATAAATCATTAAGTTTCGGGCCATAATTACAAAATTCTGGTATTTGGTGAGTGGGAAAAGTTTGTAGAATACATTCATTGTTTCCAGGTGTTACAGGCTGTCTCAGAAGCTGAGCCCTGGGGTGGGGGGGCTGGGGGGGTTGTATATTGTGCGCAGAGGAAATCAGGGAACATATAACATGTAGAGTTTTTCCTTGAAAGGCAGTGGAACCTTAAGATCAGCAGGGATTTTGGTAAGAGAACAACAGTGGATGTTCATGGGTTTAAAAATAGAATAAGGTGTAGGAAAGAGGTCTTGTCAGTCAGGAATATAGGGAGTCCAGATTGGCAGGGTGAGCGTCCTCACAGGTATAGATAGGGGCAGGGTACTGTCGTAAGGTAACTGACAACAGGTAGCAGTCAGGAATCCAGACGCATGCTCAGATGGGTTGAATGATTATGGTGAGGAGTCTTAAGTAGCATGGCTCCTGAAGCCTAGTAGTTAGAACAGGCAGCACCCAAATCCTAAATAAACTTGAATTAAGACAATGTGTAGCATAGTGTTTAAAGAACATAGTCTCTAGAGTTAAACCACCTGGATTCAAATATTAGACTTGTATTCAAGAGTTCTTGGGAGCTTGAATAAGTTATAAAGCTTTCTTTGCCTCAATTCCCTTATCTATAAAACCTCATAGAGATGAGAATCAAACGTGCTAATTTGTGAAACTCAGCAGTGCCTGGAACACAGTGAAGTTTTTATACTCATTAGATGTTATTAGTTCACAGCCACTGGGCTATAGGTCTGGCTTCCAGGAGCAAAATCAAATAACTCGAAGTTGACTTTTCTAAGTAGGGAACCTGGAGACACACAATTTCATCATAACAAGAACATGTGTTTGACTCAAAGCCAGGGGTCAGGCTTAACATGCCTTAACATGTGCCTGGCCCCCAGTGGGCACTGAGTATTTGTTGAGCAAATTCTGTAGCCACAGCTGAAGGAAGCATGGGGTGCCAAATTGCAGAGCCTGCCAATAAAACAATAAAATATTCCTAATCCTTGTTCCTTTATTTGTTTAAAAAACATGGCAATTTTTGTTCATGGAGCAAGACTAAATATATATCTTGTGAAAACATGGCTTTTTTTCTCTTGATATGTGGCTTTTTTCCTCTTAGTCTGAAAAGATGATCAAGAGTATGTGGGGAAGAGGTCATCATGATAGAAAACCAGAGAGTAATCTTGCCAGATGTGGGTGGGAAAATGAAATATTTGCAAACTACTGATTTTTTAAAATTGTGAAGTCATTTTTTTAGAGAAAAATACGCCAGGTTTGATTACCTTCTTTCTTAGTGTGTAGTGGGAGGTCAGTTTGTACTTTCGGTGCTGAAGGGCTCCCAGGCCGGCCACCAGAGGCCGCAGCCCGTGCCAGTGTCCAAGCTCTTGTCACTGTGCGGGAAGAAACTCGATAACAAGACAGACAGATTTGGCAAAGCACAGCAGATGTATGAGTGACAGTAAGCACTCAAAGGAAGGGAGTGCAGGTGAACTCAGAGAGGGAGTCATGCACAGGGGGTTGGGTGGGGGTTTTCATGGGCTGTGGGCAAGGGGAGGACTGGGTGGGTTGTGGTGTCTGATGCCGGGGGTTGGACGTAGCCACAGCTTGTCTCAGTCCCTCCTCTCTGGATGGTGGCTCTTTCTCTGATCTTCTCGGAACTGTCATGATGATCTGAAGAACATTCAGAGCAGCTTCAAAACTGCAAGGGAGGTCTGAGTTGCCGACTCTGGCTGAGTCTGGGTTTCGTTTGACTTAACTGTTTCTCACCCCGGAAATTGGGAGGAGTCAGCGATGGGCAGGTATTTAGTAACAAGTCCACAGTGTCCTCACCTAGAAGGGGAAGGACAGGGTAGAGCCCAGGGACTCTGTGTCCTAAGCTAATTCTCCTGCATCACTGGCATTGTTTCATCTGATATGTTTATTATACTTCTTCAAATATTTCTTTCTTTGTATTTTAAAGCAAGAAGAATTTACTTGGAATTGTTTCTTTAGACAAGTTTTTCAGCTCTAATGTAATCTTATCTTCTGCATGTCCCAAAAAGTAAAGCCTATAGATTATGTGTATAGATGTCTAAAGTAGAGGGAAAATGAAAACAAAGATTTATTTTAAGAAAAAGAAAATGAACTTAGAAAATTTTTCAAATATTGTGTCTGATAAGTTAGTCATAGTGAAAAAAAAAACCCTGTGTCAAAAGGCCAGGGTCCAAGTCAAAACTTCTATTTTGGGGGCAAACCTTTTTTTTAACTGTTTTCCTTAATTATGGAATTCATCGGACTTGGTGCACTTGCTTCACAGGGCTGTTTCAGGCAGACTACATTAAATCATGCGTGGCATATTTTTTACATCAGTGTTTCCCGCATATTTTGGGAAGAAACTTAAGTTCATTTGTGAGAGGGTGTGGTTGCTAAGAGTTCCCCACTAAAGTGATTTACGTATGTCCGGGTCATCCACACCTCGGGAGTGAGCACAGTCTTTCACTTACTGAAGATTCCGAGAAGGCCCTTGTTTAAGAACTTGCTTAATTTTGAGAGTAAACATGTTTTACCACAAAACTCTTATGCATATGTAAGAGGTCACCACTTGGCCTGTTCACACATAACGTCTCGCCCTCTCTCCCTGCCCAGTAGACCCCGTACACTCATTCTGGTTCCCACTCTCTGACATGTAACACATGGGCAGGATTATGTGTCTGCACAGACACTTAACGTTGTGATAGAATGTTAAGCGTTCTGGTGAAGTGCTGGCATGTAAGTGTAGAAGCTGTTTCCTAAGTAATATGATTTGTTAAACATTATGATTTAAATCTAACACCAGGACTAGTTTGAATTTGTGTGTTCATGTCTCCAGCCAGGTAGATTAACAGTAAGTAAAACTGTTTCAGCTGTGTCTCCATTGCTCTGTGTTTGGTAGCAAATAGGAAAATTATCCAGATATTTAAAGTTTTCAATTTTTATATTATTTATAAATATACATATACATACACACATATCCCAATTTTCTTATTTTAAGAAGACATGCTCTTAAATCTTGTGTTTCGTCTAAACACAGACTGAATAGTGGCGTAGAGGAAAGGGGCTCATGCTTTCTGGAGAAGTGTTTTCTGACACTGAATATTTTTTCTATTGGTATTGATCAGTTACTAATTTTCTGTCTTTGAAGCCTTTGTTTCTGGTTCTCCAATATCATGCTCTTTTGGCTGAATCCAACTTGCAACTCTGACCTGGGTTTGGGGTGGGCTTGGGTACTCCAATGGGTACAGGAATCTTGCTATGTGGGAGTCTTTCCTGAGTTCTCTTGATAGAAAGTACTCACCCACCTCCCGAAATTACAGTATCCACTTCAGCCACATACGAACATCAATGCCCATGAAACCTCAGAGTATGAGTCCAGATAGAGGGCTAATTTCCCCTTCCAAGCTCCAATATGCAGGATTCCTGGTGATGGGTAGCAAATGTCAGATATTTTTATAGTATTGTCACCTGGTGAAAAGTCAAAAAATGCTAGAAACAACATGAGAGATGATGAGAGCTTTTTAAAAGTGCTTTCTGCAGAGTCCTTCTCCTCCTCTGCATTTAGCTTCTCCTTCCTTTTGTAGTAAAAGAAGACAGTGCATTTATCACATGTCTGTAGCAACCCGGGACCTGAAGCTACACCGAAGCATGTCCACAACAGACAAGGTGCAGAATGACTGAGGCGTGCAGATAGGCTGTGGGTGTGCATTAATACAGAAGGTCCACACCAGGCTTGAGCTGATTTTTTTGCTATGCAGATATTGAATTGGTGCTTTAAAAAAATTTTGGTCTGGTATTAATTAATACAATACACAGATTTATAGCTAATTTAAGATGAAAAAAGGTAATGGTCAATTGTGCATATAAGCTAATCACCTAAAAGTTGACTCCCTTTCTTGACCTCTGGGCACAGGGTGTATATATTGTCATTAGCAGTTCATGGAGATGCTTTCATTTATTATTCCTCCCACAAAATGGTGACCTGTATTTAACCAAAGCCAATCCATGCCACTTAGTGCCCACCACAGAAGTAACAGTACACTTCAGTCTGATGGATGGAAGAGTAAACAACTTTTACCAGGAATGATCTGAACCTTTCTGAGTTCCTAGAGTCTAATGGGTTACATTGGTGGCCCCGTTGATCTAAAAGTCAGCCAGTGACCCCTGTTCACAGGAGGAGGGATTCGTGTATCTAATCTTTTTGAAGTAATACAATGCACCTTTATTCTACAAAGCTGACTCAATGTGTTAGCTTTGTTTTGTCCTAGGTTAACATCAGTGTGCATTTCTAAACTTTTACATGTGAAATTTCCCCACAAAAATTTTTATCTCCTAAAAGACAAGTAACTACTGAAATGTGAGCCTACTTAAACTGAGTTTTGTCAGCTCAACGTGAAGTGCAAACACATTCACCCAGTATAGCCCAGTGATCGCACTCCCTTTAGGGCAGGAGGCCCTCACGTGGGGCTACGCACAGCCTCTCCTCGTGGCGGACATCCCAGCAGAAGCCCCTCTTCCCATCCCTGAAGTATAAAAACACAGCAGGGGAAAGATGGGCAGCGCAAACTATCAGGAGCCAGCTTGTGGCAGTTCCTGTCTGATGTCGCCTGTGTTAGGTGAAAAACAAAGGGAAGTTTTCTGCCACTTGGAGTAAACTTTCAGTTATCAAACTGCAGTGTGGCCCAGATCTTCTATAAGTTACAGACTCTTCCCAACAGTAACACCTAACCTTTACTGTGTTCTGGGTCTGATCCCAGGTCTTTGTAGACATTAGATCATTAAGCCCTAGTGGTATTGCCAGGTTAGACACATTACTATTATCATCTCCTTTTACATATGAAGAAATGAAGTCAGGGGTTGGGAAGTGGGAGAGCTGGAATTGAAACGCAGACGGTCTGTGTCCAGACACTGTGCTCCTGAAACTGCTCCAGGCCTCGAGGATTTCCTTGTTGTCACATCTGTAAATCAAATAAAAAACGATGGGAAGAAGGGAGTTGCAAGGCCTTTTCCAAGTAAGGAGGGTTAGAAGTGCAGTGATCATTATCATCTCAATAGCCCATTTTCGGTGCTTGCTTTCTCATCCTCAGGCCAATAATGAACTCATAGGAAATTAGATTTTCACAGGTTGTGCAAGGGAGAATTGGCAGGGAGGGAAGGGATTGTTCAAAAGGAATATCCCAACGATGGTCTTTAGCGGCTGTTGCTTTGCCTGTCTCTTGCTGTGGATGCTTCCTTGTGGGCTTTGAGAGTGGGGTGAAACTAAGGCATGTCTTCTTTTTAAGAGCTATATATAAAATAAACACAAATCACTTAGGTAGAGGGAAAACTAAATGTTTATTCCTATCAAATATGCTGAAATACTTACAGAAACAGTGGCCAAATCTATATTTTGAGGGAACAGCACCTGGAAAAAATGACCATACCCTTGGGACTTTAGAAAATCATTTTGCAACTCATACCACTAATGGCATCTCTGATATTCATATCCATATTATTGGTATTTATCATTAAAAGTATTATTACTTCTGATCATATTATTCATCAGCGGAATCCTGAGCTTGCTTACCAGTGAAGTGACCTACCTCAAAGTGAAAAAGTCTGCTACCTTTTTCATTTTTTTCTGAAGAGAGGACATCAGTATCTACCATTTTAGATGCAAAATGTACTGTGTCACTAAGTGTGTCAGATATGTATTAACATAACCTTAGTAAATTAATGCAAGCTTTCAAGAATATTATTCATGCACTGAAAAGAAAGGAGATACAAGGATTCTTGATCCTTCTGTTACATTTACAAACTTGTCTTGAGTACCAGGCACTAGGCTTACTCTGGGAATATAATTGATAAAATACAGTCATTGGGGGGCTTGTAGTCTTGTAAGTAAGACACATAGATTCACCAATAACTAAATGTGTTAAAAATGTTATGAAAGAGGATTGTACCACAGATGATGAACATACAGACACATACAAGCCGGACCGTGGGAGTCCATGGAAGGTGCCTGACAGCTGAGAATTTGTACCAGGCAAAATAGTTTCATTCCTGCTGAGAGAACAGTGCGTATGAAAGTGTAGAGAAGAGAGAGAGCATGGCTTGTTCTGAAAATTGTTTATTCTGACCAGAGAGATGGTAGATAGGTGGGAGGAAAAGAGAAGAAGCTGGTGAAGTATTTGGGTGGGAAGAGGAGAAGAAGCCATTTGTGAAGGGCCCTGTGTGCCTTTCCGAAGGGGTACGTACCCTGCCTGCTAATGCTGGTGGTGATTATCATGGAATTGCAGCAAGAGGATATGATTCAGAATCACCTCTGGGAAGACCACAGGGACAGGCTTTTAAAGAGTGGCTCAGACGTGAACAAGACCCAAGATAAGATCACTTGGGAGGCTGTGGCAGATCCCTAGGGATGAGATGAGGTGTCAGTGTGAGAGAAATTAGGGAGGTGGCTGCTATTGGTTTTAGAGATAAATTGATTTTGGAATTGAGGGACAAGTAAATATTTAGTGTGAGTCTCAGTTGCTAATGGAGATGGCTGGCCATTTGTTGAGAGACAAAATGCCAAAAGAGTAAGTTTGGAAGGAAGGACATCAATTCCCATTGTTAGACATCTTTCCTTTAAATAACATGCCCCAAAACACAGTTGGGTATAAGATTATGGACTTTAGGAAAGAGAGATGAGCTTGCCGTATCAATTTGAGTGTTATCTTTAGTCTTTTTATAGTCATCTGCTGTCTACATGATGACTTTTTTTTAACATCTATCAGGGAATTACATGCTATTTCCCCTTCATGAGACATTAGGTAATTGTAATTTCTAGGGCCACTAAGGGAAGCCTGAATTGTAAGTGACTGTAATTAGAAAATGGAAAGATGGCATCCTCTTGACCCTGGCAAACTGGCAGAGATGAGAATCCACAAAGCCTCTGAGTGCTATACCTCCGAGAAAGGCAACTCATGTCCCCACCCACACAGCTGCGATTAGTCTTCCACTTTTCACGGCATTTAGAATTTAGATCTGCACTCCTCACTTTTAAATTCATTTAGTTCTGTTCAGTAAGAGCTAAAATCTAAATCATTTAGTTGTTTTGATAGAAAAGTTGTGAGAAGTCATATTAGGTCTGTATTGCTTCTAAATATCACCTTGAAAAATTGTCGATTCTAATTCATCTTTTTCCCAACTCTCGTGTTTTAGTGTAAGTATCCTGAATGAAGGGGAAAATATGCCATCTTTAATTTTTCACAAGTATATATGGAATGATATATTCCATATATATATCAGTGACATTATTAAAATTAAATGTAGCTGCAAGTGAAATTTAACACAAATCCAGAAAATATAACAAAATAGAATGTAAACATAAAGGTGTTAATACTGAAATATTTCTTGTCATAAAATATTGTTGCTTTTATAAAAGCCTTTGCTTTTGATAGCATAAGAATTCTCTAGGCAACTTGAGTCAGGAAAATTTTTATCTTGATTTGCAAACAATATTTCCTCCCAGACTTCTGAACAACTTATATTCACCTCATGGCCATGTCATCAATCTGTTATGTGTGAATGGACACTATTCTTTCCTGTACTTGACCAAATGTTTCATTTCCTGGAAATTAGATTACTTAAATGCAACAAACAGATGGCCAGAGCATCCTGTAGTACTTACTCTGCCATGAAATTTATTATCTGAATTCCTGAGGTAGGGCCTGGAAAGTTAACAAAAATTCTTTCTGAACGCTAGTATGCCGGATTTGATGTGCAGTTGTCAAGCCATTTTTTAATGACTGTATTTTGCCATGTATAATGCACATGTGGGTGCATTATACACATTTGGCATTTTTAGGCCAAACTTTCAGGGGGAAAATCTCTCATTTGAATTCAATTATTTATTTGTTTATTTTTATTGAGCAACTTGTTTTTTGTATTACAAAGAAATTTTAGCATTTATTTTTTAACATATTATGGTATAAGAAATTTTATGTAACAAATAATTAAAAACATGAGCGTAGATACGAGGTATTTCAGGTACTACTCATGTATGTGTACCCTTATTTTTGCCTCAAATATTTGGGCAAAAAGGTACACATTACACATGGCAAAATAAGGTAATTCAGGTACTTTGGACATTAGGAGGAAGATGTTGAATAGCTATTTATACAGAAAAGTATAGTCCTGGCTGGTGTGGTTCAGTGGATTGAGCACTGGCCTGTGAAATGAAGGGTCCCCTGTTGGATTCCCAGTCAGGGCACATGCCTGGGTTGTGGGCCAGGTCCCCAGTAGGGGGCGTGCAAGAGGCAACCACACAATGATGTTTCTCTTCCTCTCTTTCTCCTTCCTTTTCCGGCTCTCTAAAAATAAATAAATAAAATCTTTTTTAAAAAAAAGTTTACATATTTTATATTTTACATAGAAAATTTAAATTGTGAACAAGTCACATGGACTAGTGTGATTGAAGCATATCTTAGAGTTAATCTTAAGGTAAAAAGATAACGTGAATTATACATGATAATAGAGAATAATAGCTTAAATTTTTTTTCTGTTTCCAGTTTTCAATATTATCTTCTCTAGGTTAAAGAAATACTTTCTATCAGTATGGTATGAGAATTTGGAGAAATACAGTATGATTATATTCTGTTTTCTTTCTTTTTTTTATTACATGTAAAAACAAGCTTAGTCATTTGGTTTAATGCAAAAAAGTACAGATCATGCATAAGAATTTATGGTTGCCTTTTCTCAAGCACGTATAATGAAGTTTAAAAATAACAACTTGTTGTATATCAGTTATGCAGGAAAAATAGAGCTGTTGTGCTGTTGGAAAAAACTTTCAGGTACCACTCAATATATTCTTTAGCAAACCTGTCTAGCACAAGGTTTCGGTTAAAGATCAAGGGCCAACTACAAAAAATGAATGAGTTCAAACTTTTCTAAAACTTTTAAAAATAATTTGTGTATACATAGCCTGTCGTTCATTGCTTTCATTGAATATATTTTCTTTAAAGATGTATATACCTACATGGGTTCAAAGTTCTGTATCAACAGCAAATTTTTTCTAATTCTTTTCATTAAAATGCTATTAGAGAACATTTGCAGAGTCCTTCAGATTAACAGTGAACTTGGCACAACTTAGTTAACTGGGAAGAATTTTATTAATCTGCTCCATAGTCTTGTGCTAGAACAGTCTGTGAATATACCGGTCAGATAAACACATTCAGGTTCCGTTCTCTGTATAGGAGATGCTCTTCAAGTCACGTGGTAGAGTAGGGAAAAGGAAAAAAGGGATGTATTGAGTAATGAACTTTAGTACTGTTAAGAATTTGCATATTTAGAGGAATACAGGTAGAGGCATGTGAGGGTTGGCATTGTATGTACCGTATTTTGTCAGGTATAATACCCACGTTTTTGGCCCAAACTTTCAGGGAGAAATCTTTCATTTTAATTTTTAATTCAATTATTTATTTATATTTAGACACAAAACCCATTATTGTGTTCCAGGGTATTATTTTGCATACACTATCATCATTTCTTTCTAGCGTTACACTTTTAACACATTGGCATAAATAAAATGATTAAAAACATATAGCTATGGAATTAGTACTACCCATATATAATACGCATCCTTATCCCCGCACCCAAATTTGGGTAAATGCATATTATACACGGCAAAATACAGCATATCAGATAATTTAGGTAGAAGAACGTCTAGGCCATCTACTGACTCCTGTTCTCCCCCATCCTCATAGCTGAAAACAAAGTCAGCAGAAGCAGCAGGCGAGCTGTTGAGTGAGAGTGTGAGTTTGTTAATGCCACCCAGCTCTGACCAGGAGAGAGTAACAGTGCCACTTCGTCCTCTTTTGCCCCTGAGGTTGCTCTCCCTTAACCTTGATCTATTCCTTCACACTCTAGATTTTCCTGTCAACACACAAGGGGCCCCTTTGCCTTGCTGTCTATTTCTCTCATCTGCTCCTTTCCAATTTCATTGTTCCTGCTCCCCACGCAAACAGCAAGGCCATGGCAATTCAAGGAAGCCCAACTCCCTGGAAAACTGCCGAAGTGCTTAAGGTTATAGTAAACATAACAAATAGTAAGTTAAGGAGATACTCAAAAGAGGAAGGTGCACTCAGTACATCTCATAGTGAACTTATCCCAGGGGAATCGTAACTCAGGCAGCATTCTCATGTTATTCTTAAAGCTTCTGCTGTGATCATTGATTTAAAAGAGGACAGCTGAGTCACGTGGACACCCAGAGCTTGACAGTCTGTCCAGTGGGAGGGGCTCCCCTGTCAGGGAAGGATGTATAAGAAAAATAAAGTGAGACAGTCCATGCACAGGTTCAAGTGTGAGCAATATGATCACTCAGATTCCACACTGCAGGCCAGACAGACATGTAGTCATTCCTTAGAGTCTCCCACCTGAGGACCTGATGCTTTCATAATGGTCAAAGCCAAAAGGTATCTGCCCTTACTTGTAGGCAGTCAGGACAGATAAAGTAAGGATAGTGACAGAGTGAATTTTGTTAATCCCGCCCTCTCTCCACGGCTTCATCTCTGACCAGGAGAGAATAGCTCTGGAGGCCAGGTGTCTGACGTACCCAGATTTGACCAGTTAACAGTTTCCAGAACAATACTTCTATAGGTGAAAGGCCATTGGGTGCAGGTGCAGGCATCTCTTGGACCACATTCAGAAACTTGCTACTCCATGACTATATTATGTTGCGTGATTGGACACCTAGGCATCAAAATCAAAAAGCCTCATCAGATACCTGGGGCAGAGATCAAAATTGCCAAATAGTGAAAGGACACCCTGAGCATCCTGGGAGCTTCTGCCAACCATGGTGGGACTCCGCATCTGGTCTGCAGGCTCTCCTCACCAGCCTGCATCGGGAGGACAGCTGCAGGGCAGACTCACCACAGCGCCTTCTGCCGCCCAGCACCCATCTGTGAGGTCTGAATGGGGAGCCATTTCAGGTTCAAGTGGTTTGTGAAAACTCATTCTACATACAATTCTATCACTCACTGAGGTTTTCTCCCCTATGATAAAGCATGTGTTTATTTTTTCCTCTGTTTGTCTATTAGCAAAATTAAGTTTGTTCCTGTCTTTTTTCTTTAGGTAATTTTGCTCATGATTTTTTTTCTGTTTCTCATTGAAATATAAAGGGAATATATAATCGTTTTTCAGTGATCAGGACTTTTGTTGTTATTGTGTGTAGAAAATAAAGAGTAAAGGTCCAATGATCAAAGGCTTTTGTTGATAACCCGAGACCTACATTCAGACTTAAGCATCATTACAGAAACCCATCTAATGTTACAAGTAATTTTGCTTGACATATATGACCATTAACATGTCAAGCCAAAGGCAGCCTATTATTATTAGCCATCACTTCATTGTGGAGATAATACTGAGTTCTTGAGAACAATGCAGGACTATTCCTAGCATCATATCCCAGACGAAGCAGAGGCTCTAGGAATTTTTTTTCCTGTTTCCATAGTCAGCTTCACACCAACCAACCACACAGGAGCTTCCGCAGCAAAGTACTCCAGCCTCCGGCAGCAGAGCAGGTCCAGAAGGTTTTGACTAGTGCGCTCCATCAGTGCAGTCAGATGCTCCACGTCTACAAATGTCATCCTTTCCACATTAAATTCCTGCCACCTGCATGAGGTGGCCTTGCATGCATATTTAGGACAGCTTACTATTGGAGATGAGCCTAAGAAAGTATAGATTTCTCAATATGGTATTCTAATTAAAACCTAATTAGCAATTCACTGTGCTGGAACTTGGATTTTTAGCCTAGGAAAAATCATTTCACTGTGCATAGAAAGTAAAGATGTAGTTTTTGGAAGCATTAAAATTTCAAAAATATAAGGCAACACATGTGGAACTTAGAGGTGTTAAAAATCTTAAGTGTGGGTTTCTTCATAGCTTGTAACTTGAACAGTTTTGTATAATCAGTGAGTTTGCCAACCAGTATCAAAAAACTCATTTTCTTCAAGTGCTTTATTTATCTTTAATAGAACCTTCATCACCCTGGTGTTGTAAATCTGGAGTGTATGTTTGAAACGCCCGAACGAGTGTTTGTTGTTATGGAAAAACTCCATGGAGACATGCTGGAGATGATCTTGTCGAGTGAGAAGGGCAGGTTGCCAGAGCACATAACGAAGTTTTTAATTACTCAGGTAAGAAATCAATTACAGACGAGGAAAAAATAATATTTAATATCAAATGTTATCACTGTTTAACTGTGGCTTTTGAGGCTTGTTGTTTAGCCCCTACCTCCAAAGCCTAAACTACACTCAGAAAGGTCAAAGTGGCTTATTGTATTGTCTAATTTATAGCCGTGGTGTCCAGAGTCCAGTGTACTAAATGACTAATGCATTTAAGGGCCATGTATTAAGAGTACTGATGACATTTTAAAATTAACCAATGTCACCCCAATAAATTCAATAAAAATAAATACATAATTTAAAAAAATTCACCTGACTGAGTCCTGCTTCCTTGAAAATAATTCAGTATTATTGAATTTTGCGTATACCACGTAAAATGCTAGTCTTCCCATCAAAGTTTCTTTAGAAACCTGCTGTGTTGATTCTAGCTCATTTCAGTGTCTCGAGCATAAAGAAGTTTAACTGTACGTTATGAGTTCTCTCTTGGCCATTTAAATGTATGTCCCTGTGGAATACGTTTTAAAATAAACTAATAGACCAAAGTAATATTATTTCGATAATTTTCTTTTTTTATAGATACTCGTGGCTTTGCGGCATCTTCACTTTAAAAATATCGTTCACTGTGACCTCAAACCGGAAAACGTGTTGCTTGCCTCAGCCGACCCTTTCCCCCAGGCGAGTATGAAGGCCTGTCCCCGCAGAAAGCCAGCTACAGTGACGCCGACTCCCAGCAGGCAGTGTTCTGTCACCTTTTCCCTCAAAGCCTTTATTTGTTTCAAATTTCACACGTTCATTCCCATCCATATTGTTGGGACAGCAGCTTTTGTGTCCTGGCTTCTCAGCTCAGCCTGCTTAGAACACACAGCGAGCCTTCTCGTTCAGCTCTTCTAGCTTCTGCTGTGTGCAGATCCTAGAGAAGGGGCGGCCGGAGGGCGAGAACACTTCACAGGCCCAGGGTGCCGCCAGCTCTCCGGGGCTGGGCAGACATGAGAGTTTAGTGCTGTTCTCAGGGACAAGTGCAAAAGTGTTGTCGTCTTCTCAACTCAGAGGACGGAAAACTCCTGGATCTCTCCCCAGGGAGTCTTGTTTATGATGTGACCTGACCAAGGTGCTGTCCTGCCTGGCCTCCTTCAGGACACCTTCAGGTCCTGCCTGGTCCCTGACACCTTCAGGGTGCCCATGAAGAGCTAATTATGAGATTATTATGGATGGCATGACAGTCTCATGCTCATCCTTAAACCTTTATCCTATAAACCTTTTAAGTCCATCACATCCCTAATTGGCAGGATGTTTTCCTGCCAAAAAAATCAATATTACCTACTTCCAAATATACATACTTTCACATATATCTTTTGGTTTTAAGGTGTGTGGGAGGAAGGAAGATGTTTAGATGGTATTTTTATGAATGAAAGCATACTTTTGTGTCAGTACATAAACCACTATCTTCAAGTATATAAAATGGAAAAGAGCTGTGACTTCTACCGTGAGGAGTCTACAGTATACAGAAGGTATCACAGTTGTCTTTGGCAGAGGAGCACTAAGACACTCCCATCTTGTGACCTTACCATTTCTGCAACCCATTGTTATCTGCAGGTGAAACTGTGTGATTTTGGTTTTGCCCGCATCATTGGAGAGAAGTCTTTCCGGAGATCGGTCGTGGGCACCCCTGCTTACCTGGCTCCTGAGGTTCTGAGGAACAAGGGCTATAATCGCTCTCTAGACATGTGGTCTGTCGGGGTCATCATCTACGTGAGTCTGAGTGGCACGTTCCCGTTTAATGAGGATGAAGACATACACGACCAGATCCAGAACGCGGCTTTCATGTACCCACCGAACCCCTGGAAGGAGATCTCTCACGAAGGTAATAGTTTTCATTCAAAAATAGTAGTGGTTACATCCTTGTTATATTATTATTTCAGTTGTTAATTATTAAGTGTATAAGTGCTCATCGTGGATTGCCCATTGGAATCGAGAAACAAATTGATCGAGGTGGACTGCGAAGAACAAGGACATAGGGACCAGAAACACCTCCTGGTGACGTTGTGCGTGTATTGTAGAGACCTTGAGAAATGCACATTAAGAGGTAAATGAAACAGAGAGAAAGTGTTAATATTTTGGTATATTTCCTTCGAATATATGAATATTTATAAATTGGTGTAGTGATAACACCTAATCTTTACCAAGAGTAATCTTGGTATACAGCTGAGAGTACACACCTATTTCTTTATTAAATACTTTTAGTCTATTATGTACACAAGGACTTTATTAATACTGATATTTGAATAATCACATTACATATATTAATATGCCAGGTTCTTTGTGTACTGACTTCCTTTGCGTGACATTAGAGCACGTATGATCTTTTCTTTAGCCATTTCCCAGGTATTTGTTCAGTATGAGATCATCTTTATGTATAATTTCTTATGTGCATCTCTGATGATTTTTTGGGATAGATTACCCTGGCGTTGTTACATTATTTAAATTCTTCTAAATAAATGTTTCCTTCTTAAAGGAAGAGAGAGAGATTTAAAAGAATTGGTGGGGAGAGTCAGGGCAGAAAAACGGCTCCCTGAGTTGAGTGCCTCGGGGAGGAGCTCCTGGTGAAAGTGCTGTGGAATTTGATTCTCGTGAAAACCATAGACAGGTCTCAGCATTGTACCCACGTTTCAGATGAGGACACTGAGGCCAAAGAAGACACAGCCAGTGAGCGGGAGACCCAGAATTTACACCCAGTTTGCCCATAACTTTTAAACCGCTAGTCCTGCTGGTTTTTTAGTTTTCAGGCAACATCTACTTCTAAGTTCACTCAGGATTTTTACCACTTAAAAAGCAAAAATAAATTAATAGATAACATCTATTCGATAACTGTTACTGCATGTGGTTGTGTAGAAATCAGAAAACAGCATAATTAAGTTCTTAAATGTCTGTGAGTGTTAAATGCCAAGAGCCATCCATCATCAGGGCTTGAATTACTGTTAGCAACAACTTTTTTTAATATCCTTAATTAGTTATGAATCATAGTTACATGGGAGTGTCCTAAAGGGATCTGTGATCTACAAAAGTACTGTCATGTAGCCAAAAGACTAATAAAATATTTAGGATAATTTAATGGAGGCAAAAGCGTAATTTTTTCTTTTAGGAGGCAGAAAAGAGGGAATTAGCAAACCACCTTGTGACCAGTACCCATGCTGGGCAACATTTTTCTAAACATGGTTACCATCGTATTGGATGGAGGCAGGCCAGAAGGCCTGTAAAGAACAGTGTTCTTACCAAAGTGCAAATCAGGAACATCTCTGAGGCCATTTTCCTGTTACACAGCAGTAGAATGTTAGGAAAGTAGCTTCATGCTTTAAATGTTTTTTCTCGAAATAGTGCAGTATTTTTTTAAGTGGAACAGATGGTGCCCTCTGGTGTTATGGAAATCTGTTGGCCTTGTATGCAGATATAAACTCTTTGGGCCAGAGATGAATAGCTGTAGACTATGAATGTTTAGTTACCATTGGAAGTAGAGACCAGAAACATAGGTATCAATAGCTTAAGACACTCTTGTTGGAAAAATCAGGAAATGCACACAGTATTACATACATCATAAGTAGCATTAAAGGAGAGGACAAAACATAAAATGTCTTTCAAAGAACTTGAAAGCTTGTTGGAGAGATGAATTATATAAATTTGGGAAATGTTATTTATTTTCTTGAATTGTTAGCTAGGTATAAAATTGGGGTCCCCAAGGTCAGAGGCAAAAAATCACTGTGGGCTTGACTAATTAGAGTCACATACTCAGGGGAGGTGGAACTTAGGTCTGTCACTAAAGAGTTTAAAGGAAGAAAGGTAGCAAGCATTTCAGAAAGAAGGGATTATATCATGTAACTCAAGAGGCATTATTCCTGACTAGGAAGCACATGTTTAATTTGCCTATAAAAACATCTGAGTGCTAAAAATTCCTGCCCCTCAGAGTGATGTGCAGACCGGCTCAGGCAGCAGCCCTCACTTTTCCAAACGATTCAGGCATCAGTTTGGAATTAACTGGCCTCTCTTCCCAGCATTTTCCTGTAGTTCTTTCTTGCCTTTGATGCATAGGAGTTGTGCCGTTTGCTAACCAAGGCTCTGAATGGTAACATGAGTTACCTAACTGCTAGTGTACGAAGAGGACTTGGACTTGGACAGAAAGAAAGGTTGGTTAAATTACGTTGTGCCAGGTGAGGAGGTACAGGCCCAGATTCTGTCCCACTACCTTGTTGAGAACAAATAATTTCCTGATTAGAAATTGTAACAGGCTGCTGGCACCAAGTGATACTCAGCTCCTGGGATCTAATAAATACACAAGCCAACTAGTGTCTGGCAAAGGGTGGTCTCAACTGATATTAGTAAAATTTGAATCTCAGGATCCTTTAAACGACACCAGAACCACTAAGAATCCAGATACTTGGAAATAAAAATTCAGGCAGGCACCTCAGCCAGAAGTAAAGATCACCTGTCAAGCCTTTTGAGGTGTAGTCCTATCTGCTATTCTAAGTAGCCATCACTGACCTTTCCTGGGCTTCAGTTCCTCATCTGTAAAGCGCGGTAATGATTGCTGCCTATGTAATGAGGTGATAATCAAGACTGAATGAGGTAAGGATGTGAGAGGCATCTATAATGGCAGGTGTGGGGAGAGCCAGGGATTGGATTTAGGAAGAGAACAGCGGAACACTAAGTTAAGTATTGCCCTGGCGGGTAACCAAGAATTGATTGTATGATTTTAGAAAATATATGCACATTGAAGATTCCCAAGTGTTCTTCAGACATGTCTTTAATTGTATTTTTTTTCTTGGCATTAAAAGGCAAAAGGAAAAAAGTTATAGGGTCTCTGTAGCGTACACAGATGTGTCAGAATGAAACATTCCCTTTAGCGTGCATCTTTTTCTGTTGGTGTAGACATGGACGTGATGCAGCATAGCTCTGTCTTTTGCTGGGGCTGTCTTCATGCTCCGGGATCTTTGCTCCAGTCCCCTTCAATGTAACTTGTTTTAGTCTGTGGTGGAAACCAGAAAGGTTAAGTCACTTGCCTCAGGTTACACAGCAGTACTTCAAATCATGTGTCTTTCCTCCTTGCACCATACACAGTGTCATGCACCAAAGGGTGCTTATTTCCTATGGCTTGATATGGAGGCTCTATAGAGAATGTTGTAAAGATGTTAATTATTTTTGCTATGATAATATCATAAGCCACATGCTGGCATTCTTAATTGACCACTGAATTAATCAGGACTCTGCCAATCATAGAAACCTACCTCTGACTAAGTTGGGCAGAAGGTAATGTGACTCGCACATCTGGGAAATCTAAAAGGTGAACGTCATTTACTTGGATCTTGCCGAGTAAGAGGTGGAGAAAGTGTCTGTCTGTCTGTCCATTCTGCCTTACATTATGATGGCTTCCTTCACATCTGGACTCTTCGTGTGATTCAAAATGATTCACCCTCGGCTCCAGGCTTGCATGCTACTCACTGTACATGATCTCAGGATGGAAGAGTAATTCTCTCAGTAGCCATAGAGCTTCTGACACGGGCACTGACTGGCTGTGCTTCAATCCCACAGTACCCGAGGGGCAATCACACCGTCAGCACGGGAGTCTGGCCCGCTGGCCATATGGGCGATGCAGGGTGCCTCCGAGTTACAGAGAGAACGTTCCTGCAGGGAAAAGATACTAGGCTAGAAACAAACCCCAAAGCATTCGTTAACAGCGCCCATTATAAAAGTTGGTTTTTTGGTATGGTTTGGTTTGGTTTTGCACACGCACTCACGTGCATGTGTGTGTGTGTGAATCAAGGTATGATTTCAAAAGAGAAAATTCGAGGAAAACTTAATTTAGCATATGTTATAGGTAAAACAAAGATTGTAAAATGAAATGTTGAGAAAAGTAATAATTGCTAATACTTCTACAACATCTGCACTGTAAGGAAGCTCTACTTTAAACACTATATCTATGAACTCATTTAATTGCCCCCAGCCTTTGAGAAGATACTATTACTATTTCCATATTAAAGGCAAGGCAGTGCAGGGAGCGGTGGTTAAGTGGCTTGCCCAGCGTGGGACCCAGGTACAGGTACTGTCAGCCAGCTCCGGGGTAGATGCTGTTACCCCCTGCTTTTACATTCTCATCCTTATCTCCCTCATAGATTTTACCATGCCGTCATATTAAATTTTTAATATGCTTTTATATGCTTTAGAGCTAGAGTGGCCACACAATTTTGAATAATGTCTAGAAATATAGGGAAACAGCCCTGACTGGTGTAGCTCAGTGGGTTGAGCACTGGTTGTGCAAACCGAGGGGTCGCCAGTTCTATTCCTCGTCAGAACACATGCCTGGGTTGCAGGCAAGTTCCCAGTTGGGACGTGCAAGAGGCAACAAATCCATGTTTCTCTTACACATCAGTGTTGTTTCTCTACCTCTCTTCCTTTCTCCCATTCCCTCTCTGTAAAAAGAAATAATAAAATATTTAAAAAATTAAAATTAAAATGTAGGGAAACAGGATTACGTTGTGGAAGACCTGAGTTGAGAGCTCTTGTACTTGAGTCCTCAGGACCTCTCTCAAGTACGTATTCTCTCAGATCTGAGTTTTTTTGTCTGAAATATGATGATACGAATTCCTAGTTCACCAGGTTATTTTGTTAAATGAAATTGCAATGGAAAGTGCTCAAAACAGTGATTGGCATTACTGTAACAGTTAAATCTATTGCACACTTTCTATTCCCCAATTATTTTACATGATCTGTATGTACATCTGTTTGCATATTCATATTTAGTTATACACACACATAACTACAATTATATAAAGTTATATAACTGAACACATATTTAATCACAGTTATACATGTAGTTATATATATAAATAAATACATTATGTATAGCTATACATGTAACTAATAAGAATAAAGAATATATGTGTATAATAAAACACTCTGGAATGAATCAGACAATTACAAATATACACACAAGGAGACTCCAGGCCGTCATGGAGAGGAAGTTTGGGGACATTTCAGTTCATTCTCAGGCAGTGTTGTGTGTTCCATCTTGTTTCATTTCATTGTTGTGACTGTCTGGTCATTTGACATCATCCTGTTTACCCAGCACTACCCATGAATAATTGAACATGGCCTTGGTCTCACCTCCAGCTTTATCTCATTCTAGGCTGGGCTCAGCCCTCACCATATCTGTCCTGTGATCCTTCTCAGTTCTTTGAAAGGACTTGTGCACCTATTTTAAAATATGCCTTACTTGGTCACGTACCAAAGTTTCCTCCCTTTCATTACATTTTTAGGAATTCCAAAACAACAAGAGAAAGGCCTGGTTATCCTTTATGTTTCTTGCATCTAGTACAACATACGGGTGAAGGCTGGATGGGTATTGAAGGCAAACACAGAAAATTGCAAGCAAGACTCAGTCCGTGACTTGAGAAGCAGGTACTAAGGCGTAGAGCTTGGGAATGGGGAATGGACAAACTAGCCAACAGAGCACCGGAACGTTGGCAGAGCAGGGAGTCCTAATCATCTTGCCAGAGAAACTCGTTCGTTACAGCTCGTTTTATTAAAGAACCTGTCCTGCTGTAGCTCTAGGTCTACCACAGCCAGTTTTAAACTTCGACATGCCAACAGTTAATCAGAGGAGCTACTTAAAAGTGGAAATTTGCAGCCCTACCCCCATGAAATGCCACCCTATACTGAGAATTAGGAAGTCCTTGGAGCACACTCTGGAAAACAGTTGCTCAACAGCCCTCGCTCCTTAGGAAGAAGTTAAAGTTAAATTCAGGAACCTCCAAAAGACCTGACAGCTGACAGTGCTCTAAAAAATGTAAAATAAGCTTCCAATATTCAAATGTAGGTAAATGATAAAGTTTCTTTGTAAAAAAAAATCGTCTTTAGAAGACAAAATATATAAACGCCAGGAAATACAAAATTTGTATAAGAAAGAAGTAACTAACACATGTGTCATGATATTGAGCAATTAGAAAAATGTAGGAAGAAAATCCTTTCAACACACAAAAATTCTTTTTTGAGAGGGCATAGATTTAGAAATTTGATATTACAGGGGTTATAGGTTATAGGCTACAGGTCATAGGTTATAGGCTGTTTCAATCCTACAGTCATCAGTTAATAATAGTTATGTATAAATTACTTCACATATTGCTCATTAATTTTAAACTTTAGATAACCTTCATTCAGGCCAAGCATGTCTAACTTCATTATAATCAGGCGAAATAGCGTAAATCATGAAACTAGCACAGGAGAAGGAGGAGGTCAGTGAATTTGTGAAGAGAGCCAAGAACACTACATTTCGGTGTTCACGTGGCCTTCTGCCTCGGGGATGGATTGAGTTGTGTAGGTTTACCTGTAAGGTTCCATACATGGCTTAGTCCTGAATTAATGCTTTTTAGCAAATGCTACATTTACGTGTGTACTTATACAAAGTATCCCATGTTATGTTCTAGGCACTGTTCTAAATCACAGCGGTGGCCGCTACATTAATGTAACATAACTAACTTAATTGGGTGGAGGAGGAGGACAGTAAAGTACTGTAGAGAGAACTGAATGAAATCATTCATTTTCTTTAATGGAAGGAAATCAGTGCTATGTTTTATTTAGTAAGGTGATTCTTTTCAAACTATCTGTCATAATGAACCAGTTTTATTTTAATTTCCCAGCATACAGTGTGGGGCAAAAGTAGCTTTACAGCTGTCTAATGGAAAATAAGATAGTATTAGTGGGTTTGGCTGGAATGGGGGGGATCAGACAACTGTAATTCAACAAGACTAACACTTTTTAAAAAGAAAATAATACAGTAATTAATAACTCTGTGCTTTTTATATTCACCAATGTAAACCTACTGTTGCCCCACCCTGTATAATAAAATATAATAAAGATGTGACAGCAGTGTCAAAATGCTATAAAAGTTTCCAAAGATTCAGTCTCACCTTCTGTCCTCACCACACACTGGCAGCAGATCTCCGAGCGGCAGCTCCACGGAGTAGCCCCGGCTTCAAGTTCCTGAAGCGCGTAAAAGATTCTGTGCTGATTATTGACAGGTGCAGAGGTGACGGCAGAACATTTTTAAATAGTTAAAAAAATCATCGCTGGAGAACAGGTCTAATAATGAGATGAAAGGTTTTTATTGTTCATTTTGAACTCTTCTTACTGACTGATTTAGGTCTTTTACCAGGTGCTTATGGCACTTTTAAAAAAAAATAAAAATGAACAAAAGTGTGTGGAGGGAAAGATGGCTCCAGGAATAAATGGAATGCAGCCTTTTGTATAGCTGTAGTTCTTTCCTGCCTGGTCTAAAAGCCATTTAAAATTTACGTAAATAAACAAACACTATATAAAATATTTTATGTAGGAATACTATTCACTGAAGAGCCCAAGGGCGACACTTCCTTTTCTGTAACACTAGGCCTTGCATAATGCCTGAGCAGATGAAGAAGATACCATCCAAATCTCTAAACTACCTATGCCCACACAAAGGAGAATTTTCAAATGGGAAAGTCAAATGAAGTCCCTTTTTCTACATTCCATCAGTCGCTCAGTGTCACAATACACATCTTAAACGTTCTTTTTTGTATATGACTCTTGTTTTCTCAAGACTTTATTCTTGGAGGAAGAAGATAACCAAGGGATGTGGATTGTACAGCTGGTGAAGTGAGATATAATTCAAAAGTCATCTCACTGGGAGAATGAGGACAAGCCAGCAGCGATGGGGAAGCACTTGTTAGAATAAAAGTGCATTTCCATCATTAAATGGGATCAATGTGTTCTGTAGAGATACATGGTAAATTCGAGGACGGTTAGTAATAGACTGTGAGGCTCACCAGACAAATTACTGTTTTTTCTTCTGAGTTTTGATATTCCTTTGTATGCCATTAGGGAGGCAAGCAGGCAGCAATCAACACAGAGGCAGCCTCGGAAATTGTCTCACAATGAGCCCCGACCCCCGCAGACAGAGATCATTTTCTGTGTTCACAGGTGAAGTCTGAAGAAGCACCTATTCTCAGGTCACCTGCTGTGATGTTACTGCTCAGCTCCATAGTCACATGATTAGTTGGCATGATCAAGAATTAAGATCAGACACGAAGCCTTCACTCACCACGTATACAAAGGGGGGAAAGGAAATGTCCTTGCATTAATCCTGTAGTTTGTCTTGACTTCAAGATTACCAGACTGATAGGGTGCCTGTGACACAGACTTTTTCCACTTTGTGCTCCACGGTGTCAGTGGAAGTATTTCTGCCCCTTCTTTCCTCAGATTAGCACAGCTGTAAATTATGCTTCTAGTTGGTCTCAATCCTCTGTTGACGTTTAAGTGCATTGTACAATATATGGCATCTCAAGGCAGAGAATGTCTATAATGATATACCATAAATTTATCAAAGCATCTAAATTTCATTTTAAAAGCAATTTTTGCTATTCAGTGTGGTAAATCCAAATAGAATTGGTCACAAGTGTATTTTTCTCCCAGAAATCGGAGATGAAAAATACAGCCAGTACAAACACAAAGCAAAGCTAAATAAAAGCCTAGCACCATTACCACATGGTATGTTTTCAAAATTCAACAGTGTTCCAGAACACTAAACACTTAAGTTGGAAGTAGCACTTTGCCATGAAAAGGAACCAGCTGTAGGTCCCTTTTCACTACATATTGTTCAAAACAAAAAATAACCTCATTGAAAATAAGCCTTGTAGAGATGAGACCCAGAAATCCAATGGTGTGAGAAACAAAAGAAAGACAATTATCATTTTAATAATTAAACTCTGTTTGTAACAGCTTAGGAAGCTCGAAGATCCAGCGAGCCTGCTGAATATTAATGAGTAGATGTATTTGTCAGCATATTAGCACCACTGTCAGACGTAACAGGGTGGAGGAGCTGCTGACAAATGCTCACTGGGGGCGGGGAGCTTCTCTCGCAATGGATAAGCCAAAGCGAACTGTGCAGGTCAGAACTTCCACTAGGCTTTTAAACAATCTCTACTTAAAGTTCTGAGATTACTTGTGTTTCATTTTTTTAAAAGAGGATGCATTTTATCCAATAAGAAGGGACTTTAATGTTAGGAGCCAGAGCATATAATGATTAAAATAATACCTACTTATAACATGAATATTCTAAGTTTGACTGAGTTAACATCTGAGAAGATGCCCACCAGGAAAGGAATTGTTTATTTTGATAACAGATAAAATGTAACTAATGTCATTTTCTCTCACAACTAGTTTGTAGGGAGTAGTTGATCAAAGGAAGTTTTAGCAAGAACATTGGTGATTATAAGTGCTCAAAAATTGGCTGTTTATTGTCCCCCAAGTTGAATTATTTTTATATATCCCAATTGTAATTGTAAAAGTTTCATTTCTGGTATAGGAGGTCTGTCCAGAAGGTATCCAACCATGTAATATGAAAAATAGAGACACTTATTAAAGAAAATAAAAGATACAAGGAACATTGTACACAGGACAATGACACCCCAGACCCTTTCAGAGTAGGCAGGTTGGGACCTCACACAGTTCTCCCAATAGCTATCAGCTGCCCATTGTATTTTCCTGAATCTCACTAACAGTCTGAAATCTCTTCCCTTGCAAAGGTGATTTAGTTTTGGGGGAAAAAAAAACAGAAGTCTTAGGGCACCAAATCTGGACTGTAGGGGGGCTGAGTCACCTGGGTGACTTGATGTTTTGCAAAAAAACCTGCATAAGACATGATACATGAACAGGTGCATTGTCGTGATGAACTTGCCAGTCATCAGTTGCCCCATAGCTGTGACCTTCTGAATCATCAAAATAGTTTCCACGGAGGAATGTTCAAGCTTAACACAAAGTTTGATGCAGATTCATTGTATTTGCTCAGTCATTTTGAATGTGACAACCACACAGCACACATGCTCACTCAGTGGCGTCCACCACTCCCACTGTTACAGTGAAGTCATCATTGTTCACACATGCACATTCCAGCCCATTCTCCTTGGCTGCCAGGTTACATCGATGTCGCACACACCATTCTCATTATGTTAAAATGCCAGGGCTTTTGAGCTCAACTATTTCATAGTTGAGTTAAAATCCGGCACCTGAATAGATGTAGAGATAACAGGGTAGAGGAACAACAAAGTTTAAATATTCTGTAACTTTGCTTTCTTCTATAATGACAACACAGAATGATATTTTCAAATACAGGCTATTAAAAAATCTTGTCTAACCCCTCCACTGCTCCACAGCGTCAGTCCACTGAGGAGTTATCCACTGGTGGAAAATACACAGTCGTGAGAGGCCCTGTTTCTTCTTAATTTGACCCTACTTTGCACAATGAGCAAAACATGTCTGTTTACACTCACTGGTAGAACAAGCCCAACCCTTTTTTACAAATGAAAGCTTATCTCAAAGGTTTGAAAAAGGCCATCATAATCACCCTGAGCCTCTCTTTTTTTTATTTCTTCGCATTCAGTTTTTTTCTCAACCTCCTGCTAGGTCTGGTTCAGACACTTCCCTCTCTGTTGATGTTCTTTAAATCAAACCTCAGCACCGCTTTGACTAAAGGCTCAGTGAACCCAAGAGTCAAGTGATGCCACTACTTCCCTCATTATAAAGAACAGAACAGATTTCTTTTTTTTTTTTACAAAGATCATTTTTTAAAAGTTTTATTTATCTTTAGAGGGGAAGGGAAGGAGAGAGGGAGAGAAATATCAATGTATGGATGTCTCTCGTGCGTCCCCTGCTGGGAACTGGCCTGCAACCCAGGCATGTGCCCTGACTGGGAATTGAACCGTGATCCTCTGGTTTGCAGGCCCGAGCTCAGTCCACTGAGTTACACCAGCCAGGGCAAGAACAGGTTTCTTTTAGCATGGCATAAAGTATGTGTAATTTGGGGGCCGTAAGTAGATTCACACTGAGTTTACTGTGGACTGAAGAACCTGAATCCTTTCCCATGATGTTGGCAAGCCAGGTTGTCCAGTTCTGTACTCAGACCTTTTTCAGTAGATGGGAGGGTGGGACCTAAACAGAGGATCCAGTTTCCTTTGTGTCCATCAAATATCTTACCAGTAGGGCCCAAATCTTCAGACTGTAGTTACTTTGGAACTTCTTGTGCAGTGCAGTTTGTTAGCTTTTCCTGCCGGCATCTTCTGAGGGGAAGCTGAGATGAAACCTCTGTGCCTTCATTTCAGAACACCACGCCAGATGGGGCTGAGGACAGATAGCTCTCTCTATGATTAGATGCCTTTCCCCACATCTGTTAGACAAATTATTAACTACTTCACTGTTCTCAAACCTCTAGATCCTTGCTACTCAAAATGTGGTCTCAGACTCTGCCTGGGAGACTTTAAATCCAGACTGTCAGACCTAGTAAGCCAGAGTCTTCAGTTCAAGATCCTTGATTATCAAATGTCTATGCAAGTCTGAGACACAGTGCTTAGCACAGTCATTCCCAATCACAGTTGAACAAATTGTCAAACACCTGGGCACTTCTAAAACTACCCACACCTGGAGGCCCCTCTCCAAGGATTTTTACTTGAATTTTGGCTTGAGCAACAGCATTAAAAAAACAACAACAACAAACCCCTCTAAATGGTATTAATGCACAGTGAAAGTAAAAGATCCACATCACTCTGAACATCATTGGAAGAATATAACCATATTTTGTTTCTCATATAAAATTTTTAGTCCATTCGGCATCTGCTTGGAGGCTGCTATTTGCTGTGTTTAAACAGTTCAGGATTTCCAAGATTGTGTTGCCAGTCTTCAAGAAGGCAGTGAAACCGAATGTGAAGCAAAGGAGTGACCATTGACAGGATAACTTTGCGCAGAGGAAAGAACTGGGAAAAGAAGGACGTGAGCTCGCGTCTCTGAAGGCCTCGCGCTCATCAGATTGCAGTAATTGACTTAGAAACGAGTGAGACGATGGTTTCCAGCGGCCTTGTTGGCTTCCGGCAGCCTCTGGTTCCAGCCCTGGAGAGGAGCGTCCCAGTTAGTGTTGCCCGGCAACAGCTTCTGGGTAGAGCTGGAACGTGAAGGGTTGCAAAATGATTTTTAAAATAAACACACAACTTACCATCAGTGTGAAGCAAACCAAGGGAGAAATACTGAGGGCTACACTGTGACGGGCTGTGAGGCAGAATGGAAAGCACAAAAAGAAAACAGGAGGCAAGGAGCTCAGAGGCCAACACACAGTGGCTCCCTCACTAGACTGATACGGTTTCTGACCTGGCTTCCTTTTTGCAAGTTTGTACCTGAATAATTTCTGCATAGACAGAAGACAGTATGGAAAAAAACAAAAATAAAAAAGGACTGTGTCTGGGCAGACAGGTCAGCCCCATAGGTTTACCAGTAATTTCTATAAAATAAACCCCATCTGTATTGCAGATATTCTCATCATTATTCTGATTTTCTGATAGAAATCATTGATGCTCTGATCTCTTATATTTTGGGGAGTTGTGATGTCCTACCATTCAGAAATAATTATAACCAAAATATACAAACTGTATGCACATCAAGTGGACATTAAAATTTAGAGCTGAGAAAATGGTTATTTAAATTTCTCATTAATATAGTCAGTCTACCAAATGCTATTTAGCAAGCACTTTTCTAATGCATTCAATGATGTATTTTATTTTAAATATTTATTAAACTCATGTGCAAAAACCAATACACATCTGTATGACTTTAAAGAAACTAAAATCTAGTGGGGAGAATGGGGGCATCAGGCATGTACTGAGACAGTGAGAGATGGGAAATGGAGGGTGACCGAGAGGTGTGGCCTAAGGGACCTATTACGTGTTCACATCTGCCCAGTTCCATTCTTTCTGTGGGATTCTCTCCAAACTTTGGATGCCATTCAGTTTAGTCGTAGTGATGGCCCGTGCTGATGGACCCTCCACATACACAGATTCTGTTGTGCCCCCACACCTGGGATTTGCTTTGGAATAGAGAATGACTGCAATATGGCTCCCACGATTTCAAAGATAAGTCTGTGTTTTGATACCAGAACAAAATGGAATCCATATACTTACTCTGATGGAACATTTCTTTTCCTCTTAAAACATAAAGCCCTGAAGCACCTGCCTATGCCATTTAATTTTGTTTTTGTTCGGGTATGTGTGTGCACCTGGCAGATACACCACACAGAACTTAAGGTGTCCCAGCATCTGCTGAAAGACCCATTCTGGTAAAAGAGAACATTTGATAAAATTTTCTCTGCCCTTTCCTGACATTTCAGTCTTTCAGTGGATGGGACAATGAGAGAAATTGTTGTACAGGAAGTTAAGGGAAAAGTAACTATATTAGCCCAGAATTTATTGTTGCGAGAAAAGGAACTTCAAAAAACATACTTTCTTTACATTTTTTAATTTATAGGAAATATTAGTGTGGATCCATTTTAGAAAGTACAAAACTGCTTGCGAAGGATAAGAAATCCTTTAAAAATGAAAATAAAATTTGAGCCAGGAAATTATTTAAAACTTGTCAATAAAAAATTAAAAAAGACTCCCCACATTGCCCCAGTGTGGCTGTCCCAGGGGTTCAGAAAGCTTGGGCCCAGGGCAATTTATTAACAATATGGGAGGAAGGGAGTGAGTTTGAGGATGAGTAACAGAACAGTACCAGCAAGTCTAACCCCCACAATTAAATGGAGAGGTATAATCAGAAAATAATTTTATCGCTCTCTGAAAAAGTAGGCATGGCATTTACTGCAGAGAGAAGGCGGAACAAGGCACTGCCTGCTTCGTTCCCCTTTTCGTGCTGGAGCTCCAGATTCCGCTCCCCTTCCGCCTGGGCACTCAGCCCCGCGGTGCTGCTGTGTGAATGTGCGGCCCTCCCGACTTTCCAGTCTGCCGCAGCCCTCTCCTCCTTCCTGTTTCCCAGGGCCAAGCCGTGTCCCCTTTCTCCTGTGCTTTGTTTTTGAGAGAACTTCACGGAATGGCCTGATTTTATGTCAGTCTTTCTCCTGGTCTCTCCCTCTTCCCCGTCCAGTGACACAGGTTCAAAGGCATGCCCTACCACGTTCCCTCTAGATCTGAAATCTGAGTCTAGATTTGAGTTTGGGGACAGGAGTTGAGGTCCCATTTGGACTTATTTTTCTGACTGTCAGCTCCTTCCGGGACTGCTCTGGCTACTCCAGTTGTCATAGGCTTTGCTCCTGCACTGCTGGTTTCGCCCTTCTTTATTGTGGGTCCTTCACACTCACTGCATCGCACATGGTGGTCTCTGCTGAAGCTAAACCTGGCGAAATGGAGGTATCACAAGAGGACACTCAGTGGCAGCTCTGAGATGCAATTACTGTTCAGAACTGGACATGCTGCATATTGAAGAAGCTAACAGAGGTGCTCTTAGAGTCATTGTGAGTAGTTCTGAAGGAATCATAGATAAAATGAGAGATGCCGGGATACTTAACCCAGGCCAGCGTTTTCTGAATTTCTAAAAGGGGAGCGGGGACAGGATGGACTCTGCAATAATTCAGGAAAAAATTAACATTTATCCTTTACAAAATCTTATTAGAATAAATGACCAAAGCCCTGGCTGGTGTAGCTCAGTGGATTGAGCACGGGCCTGCGAACCAGACAATCGCTGTTCGATTCCCAGTCAGGGCACATGCCAGGGTTGCAGGCCAGTTCCCTGCAGGCCAATTCCCAGCAGGGGATGCACAAAAGGCAACCATACATTGATGTTTCTCTCCTTCCCTTTCCCTCTATAAAGATAAATAAATAAAATCTTTAAAGAAAAGTGTTTATTTAAAAAAAAAAGAATAAATGACCAAATAGTTTACAAGCATTTAGGAAATAAATTCCAGTGGTTTGAAGGAAATGACTAAAAGTTAAGATTAGTCAATATTAGTAGCTTACTTAGTATCTATTACTCCAGACCACTTGCGTTTTCTTTTTAAATAGGATTGCCAGATTGGTAGAATGAATAATACCAAGGACTGTGTGTCTTGCCCACAATAAAACCTTTTTTAAAAATCTCCCATAGTATAGTAGCCTTGGGGAAGAGGACAGCATATGCAGTAGGAGGGAGACTCTAGGAAGAAACGTTATTGCTTGTTTATCAGCCTGTTCAGAGAATAATTACTAGTCACCACAGTTGGGAGTAACATCTGTGATAGAGTCATAAGCCCTCTATTTAAGCCTTATTTGAAAAACAAGATCATAATAATTTGATTAACACAAAGCAGATAGGCTTACTCAGGAAGTAGTAGAAAGCTAAAAGAAGTAATCGCTCCGATAGGAGGGGTCACATCACTTTGTGAATAGTCTTTGAATGCTGAAATGTTGAGCTAAAGACACATGTATATAATTATATATAAAGTCACTTATGTACACACACACATGCTTTTTAATACATAAAAGTGTGATAAAACACACCTAAAAAGAAGCTGATATTTATGATTGAACAAAATCAATTAGTTTTGACATTGTTTTCAGTTAATAGTAAGGAGCCAGTGGCCTGATCTGCTGATTACCGTAGTGTCGGGAGCATGTGCTTTGGAACCAGACCCTGGCACCTCCGCTCTCTTACCTGGATGCTGTCCCATTTAGACCAAGCTAGACGACCTCAGAACTTTCAAGTTTTCCTTTTATATAAACTGGAGATCAAGATAATAATTACTGTCATAGAATTATAAGGACTACCTAAGAATATGAATGTAAAATGTTTGAAAAGGAAAACCCTGAGTTCTAGGCTGTATGAGTAATGACTATGTGTAAAAATAAAGCTGAAAGTTAATGATGAGGAAAGTTCTGGTCCATAATGAACAGGGACATTGAAAAACTGCTAGTGAATATTAAAATAAGGATGCACCGGAAGATGGAGGCATCTGACAGACACTGAAGGGACTGTGGAAGGTGAGGTGAAGGCGAGTTACTATCTCGAAGACTTGAAGAGCTGTCATATAGAAGAGCCAAGTTTCTCATGGCACCTGGAACATAAACAGGTTCGGTGTGGGTAAGTTCAGTTTGGGCACATTGTAGGAGAAAAGAGTTCATGTTACCAGCATAATGTAACACCTTTGACATGGAAATACATCAGACCGCTGGAGACAGTCACGAGGGTCCTAGCTAGCTACATTTCAAAAGTGCTAAATAAAACTTTTCTTTGAGTAGGACATCAAAGGTCAAAGATTGAAAATGGTGCACTTTGTTATGTATTTGTGTGTGTGTGTGTGTGTGTGCGTACACATGTTCTCCCTTTGCAAGTAGATTGGGAGTTTCCAGGGGGCCAGATATTATTTTATTCCCTAAATAATTGCCAACAGTAATTTCTTAGGGAAGATTTGGTGAACGAGTTGGTGAGTGAGTGGTTGATACATGCATAGAAAAGCATGGCCAATAAACAACACTGTTAGGAAAAAGAACACGTTAGAATTTCTTTTAAAATATATATTTAGTGAAAGACTTTTGGAGGTTACAGTTAATGCTGGATTGTCTGAGAGTTAGTGAAAAGGATGTTCCAGAAGGAGTGACAAGTGGACTGGAGCTTCAGACTCCAGGGTGCACCAGTTTTCTCAGAAACACCAGGTCCCCAACATTTAACTTCAGGTTCTAACATTCAGTAGTTAATTATTTCTATTTTTCTGCTGCTAGGAGCTACAAAATAGATTTACAAATTCACAAACACACAATTTGACACACATGTATTTCCTGATTCTCTCCATTTACCCTACACCATTTTCCCTTGGAGGTGCTTGTCTTTGTTTTGCAGTGCTTATTCAGGTCACCTGGGTACTGTGGCTTAGTCATACTTGGGATTGTGCGCTTCATTCAGCAGAACAGTTTTTTATCTTCACATATTCCCTTCCCTTCAGCTACTTCTAGTTTCTCCTCTGGCGGTACTGCCCTCCCCATTATGCCTTGCAGTTCACTGTTGGGGCCCATTTGGGCACAGACCAGACCTTTTGTTGAGTTACTGTACTCCTACCCTTCTAATTATAGAATTCAAAACAGAATGAGTGAACTAATAGCGTGTATTTATTCCCTGCAGTGTCTAGGGAAGCATAATGCTGTGCTGTGCTCACAGTAGCACATAAGCTCTCCCTTCATCCCTCACACTCCACTTTGCTCTGTGACTTCACAGCAGCAAGAATGGAAGGTGCACTTTATCCACCAGTGAGTAAATCATGTGAATGGATGTTTTAAAGCACATGCCCAGTGCACAGTGCACTGAGAGAGCTGTTCTTTCTAAAGCTCTCCGAGAACACGTTTGAAATTTGAAATTGTACTAAGTACAGTGTTTCCTAAAGCAGCATAGCTCAGGCCACGACATATAGGCATAGACAGCATTTAAACGTGTGCTATTTCATTTACTTTCTCCAATCATAGAACTCTTAGGTGTTGGATTCTACAGCCTTTCGTGCAGACCAGTATCAGAGAGAAACAACTCTAAATTACCAACAGACTGCAGAAATCATTTCTCTTTGCCTGACAACTAGAAGGATTCTGATTCATTCTGATTGGATGAAGCGATCTCTGTTCCAGGTGGCTTCTGGACTCCGGTGTCAGTCTGTATGTTCAGGTCCATGAATGCTGATGACTCAGGGCTTGGTGGCTGGAGAAGTTGGGGAGTTAATTCACTTTTTTGTTTTTATCAGTGAAAGAGACCAAAGTCTTCTCCTGGTGGGCCAGTGGTTTTTAGGGTATAAGAAGATTATCATGAATCCTGACCCATACTATGCTTTATAGTTTTCCTTTTAAATGTGGTATCCAGATGTTGGACATTTAATTCAAGACTGTGAATCTCACACACATTAAAACTTTAAACATTTTACATCAAAATTAGTAAATGGCTTTCTGTAAATATTACTTTTATCCTGTCATGAGTGCAAGATATATTTGAATGATACATGTTTAACTAAAACTTCTACTTTAGAAAAATGTATTAAAGACAAAACCAAGAGAAGTTCAGACCATGCTCACAAGAGACTCATACTCCTTTCTCCACAATTGCTTCCAATTTCATTTTTCAGCATCCAAAATAAAATGAAGACCAAGGTCTTAGAATTCCCCAGATGAATTTTCCAAGTCCCAGTGCCTGCTATCACTATGTGTCATTGACTATGTGAAATAGCAGGTGTGAAATAAACTGTAAATGAATTATGCATACGTTCTGGGTCTGTCATCTATTTTTACCAATCATTAACATGTTTTTCAGCCATTGATCTTATCAATAACTTGCTGCAAGTGAAAATGAGGAAGCGCTATAGCGTGGACAAGACCCTGAGCCACCCTTGGCTGCAGGTAAAAACCAGTCATTGGATATTTCCTCAGTCAGATGAGTTTCTGAATATTTGTAAGATTTTGATAATCATACATAAAATCTTTTCTCATATATTTAAAGGTATAGTTCTAATATCAATTTGTTGATCAAAATAAATGCAACTTCTTAAGACAATAACAATTTGGTATTTCTAAACCTCTCTCTCAGGAAGATTGGAGAAATGCAAACACACACACACTTGCACACACCAAACCAAAAACAAGAAATCTAAGGGGTCATAACAAAATGCCAAGGACCAAATTTCAAAATCATCCATGTATGCAGTTCTGATACATGTCCACACAGACGCCCACCTGGTCATGCACTGTACTTGTTTGCACTTGTATCTTTAAAGCCTAGACTAATATTCACAGAACAAATGTGTGGCAAATAAAAAGAACATGTGTGTGTATGTGTTTGCTTGCTCTTAAATATTTATTACTTTCACATTGAATTTGAAGTTTAGAAAAATGGTACTCTGGAATACTGAAGGGTTGTTTGTAGTCATTAAATCTCGGAGGAATGCCAACATTCCTGATTGCTGGGCCACCAGCATAGATGGTCCACCCTTCGATGCGCATCACATGGACAGATGCGTTTGCAAAGTCGAGGCAGGCCGGATGGCATTGGTGTTGATGCCGTCACTTCAGGGATCCTGATGAAAGACAGGGCGTTGGTAGAGTGGAAGTAAAAAGGGACCCTCACCAGCTGTGGGAACTGACAGCATATGAAACAGTGTTCTCGTGAGTTTTAATCATCTCTATGGTAATATTTTGGAATTTCTTCACCAGGACTATCAGACTTGGTTAGATTTACGGGAGCTGGAATGCAAGACCGGGGAACGATACATCACCCATGAGAGCGATGACCTGAGGTGGGAGCAGTATGCGGGCGAGCAGGGGCTGCAGTACCCCACATACCTGATCAACCCGAGTGTGAGTCACAGCGACACTCCTGAGACTGAAGAAACAGAGATGAAAGCCCTCAGTGAGCGTGTCAGCATCCTCTGAGTTCCATCCCCTATAATCTGTCAAAACACTGTGGAATTAATAAATACATACGGTCAGGTTTAACATTTGCCTTGCAGAACTGCCATTATTTTCTGTCAGATGAGAACAAAGCTGTTAAACTGTTAGCACTGTTGATGTATCCGAGTTGCCAAGACAAATCAACAGAAGCATTTGTATTTTGTGTGACCAACTGTGTTGTATTAACAAAAGTTCCCTGAAACACTAAACGTGTTATTGTGAATGATTCGTGTTATATTTAATGCATTAAACCTGCCTCCACTGTGCCTTTGCAAATCAGTGTTTTTCTTACTGGAGCCTCAGTTTGATAGAAGTCTACAGAGCCTGGCCCTGAGAAGGCCCCGTATGTGTCCCCCCTGAGTTGTCATGCTAAGCCAACTCTTGAAGAGTGGATCATTACCAGTGTTCCATGAACAGCTCCAAAATTCACGTGGGAAAAAGTATGACGGAGGGTGGGACAATGGATATACGATCCTAAGACACAAGTGCATGAGAATTTTACTGTATCATGTCAAATCCTTTACCTGCCTCGTGTGCCTCAACCAGTGTGTTTAAACTCAAGTAAATGCACCCAGGCATGTCTGCTACTCTTAAGCCTAAATGCCTTAGAAATGTAAACTATAGCAGATCTGTTTCCCCTTTTTTACAATACCTGCTGTGCTATGGAAAACCAGCAGCTAAGCAGCCTTTTTGCCTTTGTGTATTTTTCAATAACAAATAAATATTCTTGTGAAAATATGTGTCCATCTGAGTTATTTTCATTTACAGTTTACACTGGTGTTTTCAGGCCAATGAGGAGCAGGCATCTACTCAAAAGGCAGAAATAGAATTTACCTTCATTGGCTCTGAAGCCATAAAAGTATGTTTCTAAGTGTAGTGAAGCCTTTCTGTCTTGCATGCCAGCCAGTTTCCAAAAGAAAAGAAAACTCTCAGAGAGAAAGAGGATCAAAGCTAAACAGGACACTTGAAGGCCTAACTAAGAATATTATAAGTAGCTTCCCAGTTTAGTCAGTATAAGCCAGGGATGTATTAGAATAATGGTCCCAGTGTTCTATATTATCCAGACAAGAAGGTTCTGAAGTGAACTACAAAGACACACGAAGACTGGAAAATCATTTCTGAAGAGAAAGTCAGCTGAAGTGAAGTGCTGTAGCATGAGGAAGAAATGATTTTACAGACTTTAGGTCTGTGGGGGAGATGATATGTATGGGGAATGTGAGTGGTATGTCTTTATAACAGGATAATAATGGATTTTTGTGCATTATTGTTACTATGTAATAAAAGGCCATAATGAATGAAAGACTTTTATTTGTTTGGAAATACTTAAATACACTAGGTAAGTACGTTAAGACTGCAACCATTATTTATAGTTGGAGAAATGGGGCAAAATAGTTGATTTTCCCAGTGGTTGGTGACTATTTTGTATGACTACTTACTCCTTATTCTAAGGGATCTGAAATTTATTCTATGTAAATCTTAGGACACCATTCAGACTTTTTAATTTAATCTTTATTACATTTTCTTCCACCTGCAATATTAAAATGGCTACACAAAAATTCACCAATTTTGATAAGTTTTTTAATGCATGCTGATAAGACTGGTGTCACAATACAATCCAGCAACATTGTTTTGAATGAAGTTAAAGGCAACTAAGCACTAACAGAGCCATCTTACAGAAAAAAAACAAACTTTTTGGTCAACCCAACATTACACAACAAGGGCCAGTCAGTAGTCTAGGTATATAATACAAGATGCAGGCCAACATTTCCGATACAGAAGTATCTTCTGATTCCGATAAAATACAGGAAGTTACAGAAGTATGTTTTAGGGCAGATGTGTCCTGTCTCATGGTCACAGAGGCAATATTCTTTAAACAAGGACATCAACAGTGCCCGCCCCCCAAAACATGCCCTAAACATCCCTGGTCTCTGCATACCCCAAACCATCAAACAAACTTCCACTGTTCTTGTTTGTGGCCTGAGCAAGAGGATGGTGCTGAGGAAAACATTTTGATGAGCAGTCGTTCCATTCTGTCCATCGTCCCTGAGGAAGAGGTGGTATTTGCATTTCATGAAGGGAGACAATTTGAGAAGTACATGGTCAGCCATTACATGAATGTGTTGAGTAAGGACAGCAGCGAGGGTAAGAAAGTCACCTGTCTCCTCTCTGCATCCACTGTCCAGTCACTGGTAAGTTCGACTACCTCTGTGGAGTGATTATGTTTTACATACTGTTTGTTTAAACCTCTTTAGAAACCAAACACTGGTTTCTGAAGATCCACTGAGGGCCATGGAAAGGGAGTGACTGCTTTTAGTTTCCCAAAGAGAACAAGCTCTTTCCTCTCAGCCTTTTCACATGGTCAGAAACTTTGCCCTCTCCACCCCTTCCCCTTGCCTGGGTAACTCCTACCGCTCCCCTCCGAGACAGAGTTGACCGCCTTTTCTTCTTGGGCATGCATCCCGCTTTTCTGTTTCTTCTCATGCCTTGTATTTGTGTTGTTGTTGAAAACTGGGCATCGTAATATATTGTAGCCACTCTGTGTTATGACCCTTCTGTAGCTTCCTTCCATGGGTTGGATGACTGATGGGACTATTAATGAGAAGTTAAAACCATTTTAGAAAGGGTGAATTCACATTTGACCCTGTTTTCTACAGGACACTGAATTTAAGATATCCTGAAGGTATTTAGATATGTGTCTGGCATTTCAGGTTGTTGTTGCTGCTTGTTCACTACATTTGCAGGATCAGTTCCCTAGATTATGCCCCCCGGAGTGTGCCGATGCTGATGTCACTGCTCAGCTTTAGTTTTTGGGCTGTAGTTTTTGTCTTTAAGCCTGGCTTCCCGGAGGCTGCTTTTGGGGCAACATAGGTTAGTGGTCCAACAGTGATAGTTCAGAGGTGGTTGAATTTAAGCACCTTGAGCCAGGATGACTTCTGTGCTTTGCCAATAGACTTGAGTGTGGGGGAGGGTCAAACAGTTAATGTTTCTTTCTCCCCAGCTCCCTCTGTATGTCCAAGGTCTCACTTACATTCAACCAGGGGACGAGTAGGCATCTAAGGCTCAGTCTCTTCTATGTGTGTGTGTGCATCTTTGTATGAGAATGTAGCCTCTCAGCCACCAGGGATCTGTAGCAACCTTCTCTGCATCTTCCTGTTAAGTTCCAGTGGTTCTGCCCATCCTCTCGCTGCACCAGTGAGTACTGTAAGCTCAAGATAGTGGTACCACTGGCCCCCCGTGACTGTTCGCCATTGAGATGGGCACTGTTTTTGACAGTAACCCTGGAAATGGGTTTCTCCATGTTCTGCTCCAAGTCAAGTCTGCCTCCCTCTATCAGTAAGACTCCAGGGTTTTCCCAGCCTTCCCCACCCTAGTAAGACTGACTTGTCCCAGAGTGGAGCCGGTCGGGGAGATGGCAGCAGGCTGAAATGCCACGGATTCCCATTGTTCCTACGTTAGTACTTTTTCCCTGAACTAAATAAAATTCATTGTATGCCCTTGGCCAATTTCCAAAGTCCTAAAATGGTTGTTTTGGAAAAATTTGCCAGTTATATATCATTGCTCTTCAGGAAAAGATTTGCTGAGCTTCTCACTCCACTATTTTGGAAGTCCCCGGAGATAATAATATTAACCTCACTTTAAGAATATTCATAAGATGTTAAACACCTTAAAATTCTTGTATATCTATTATAAAATTAAAAAACAGATAAACTAGAAGAAAATATTCAGAGAATTCCAAGTTTTCTTATTCAGGTTTTTCATGATAAGCTACTAAATTATCGGGTGGATTTTAATTGCCTTGTGAAAGTGAAACATCTAATTTAAATTTTTGTTTTACTTATTTCTCCCTCTTTTGATGCCTGACTGTCCAGACAGCATGACTCCCTGTACCCCAACGGGTAGAAGACCTTCCTTGCCTCCATAGCAAGGGACGTGGGTGTAGGTGTGGCCCCCATGAGCCTCCAAACCCTTAGCTGACCTCAGCTCACTGCAGCAGGCTGGGCCCCTTGAGGAGAATGTGCCAGAGTGTTTTCCACTTACAAATATTGGGCATTAGTAACTATTCTTCATGTTTTCCTTGGCACCTCAAGGTTCTTTTCTCTTTTCTTCCTCTGTTTTGCCTTCTTTCTCCCAGCTGTAAACTTTTCTTGCAGTTTCAGAGAATGATTGTTTTTTAATCTTCCCGAGGGCTGAGTAACCCTCCCACCTGACTTCCGATTCTGTCTTGCCTCTTGCAGTCAGTCTAGCACCACACCACACCACTAATTGCCTTGCTGTGTTTGGTCTCCACCAACAGGTCACCCTTTGACTTAAAACAAGCTCAGCTTCTCACCTTCGACAGCAAGATATAAATGCATCGAGTTGGAATTTGCTCCTCCTTGCAAACTTCTAATTCCCATCTTCTTTCTGCAGCAGGTCCCCCGCCAGTCTTCCTTAGGTTTCTGTGTTTATAGCTCATGGGTGGCAATCTTTGTTTTTTATCATCAGTGAACCTCTTCTCAGGTGAGTCATCAGCGGCCCATAACTCAACACTGGGGGATTTTTTCAATGTATTAGGATAGAGGTTAGAAACCCAAATGTAGAGACAGACTAACACTGGCCTGAATCCTGGATGACTGGGGCCACACTGTCATCTGTGTCTCTCCAGGGGTGTTGTGAGAAGTTAAATACAATCAGGCATATAAAACTCTAGTGTTTACTTGGCTTGAGACGTTAATAAATGCATCCGTGGGTTATATTTATTATTGTTTAGTCATCCAACCACTATTTTTGACGCTTTCTGTGTTCTGGAAATAGAGCATGTGGACAGATAGCTGTGGTGGCTGCCCATATTCCCTGGGACCTTCCTTCCCTGGTGTCCTTTGTTTTGATGGGCTACTGGAAAGGGCATGGACTTTGAAGCTTAATAGGCATGAATCCAAATACCAACTCTGAGCCTTGTTGACCAAAAACTTAGACACACTAGTCTATAGTCTTCTAGCCTACTCAGGATTGGAATGGCAGCAATGCATATTTTAGGGTACAATTTGGGTAACTAATTACTGTTTTTGCCATGTATAATGTGCACTTCTTGGCCCAATTTTTTTTTAATTGTTCAAGTACAGTTTTCTGCCTTTTGCGCCCATCCCAGCCCACCCCCCGCCCCAGCCCTTTCCACCTCCCTCCCGTTTCCACCCCTCTTAGTTGTTGCCCATGTGTCCTTTATACTAGTTCCTGTAAATCCTTCCCCTTTTCCCCTGAAATTGCCTCCCTTCTCCCCTCTGGTCACTGTCCCCCTGTTGTCTATTTCAGTGTCTTTGGTTATATTTTGCCTGCTTGTTTGTTTTGTTGTTTAGGTTCCTGTTAAAGGTGAAATCATATGGTATTTGTCTTTCACCACCTCGTCACCCAAATTTTTGAGGGGAAAATCAGGATCCGCATTATACATGGGCAGTACTAATTCCATAGCTATATAAACATTTTAAATTCTTTTATTTATGCTTATGCATTAAAAGTATAGCTCTAGAAAGCAATAACGATATCCATATGAAAAATAACACCCTGGAATATGATAACCAGTTTTGTTTCTAAATATAAGTAAATAAATCATTGAATTTACAAATTAAAAGTTTTTCCTGAAGGTCTGGGCCAACAGTGTGGGTGTTCAGTATACACACCCATCATACACAGCAACACACGGGTAAAACGGTGTTTCAATTTCCTAGCCAAGTCACTGGCACACAGTGCAGCTCAGCAGATGTTCGTCCTCTCCTCTCCCCACCTCTAGGTGCTTTTCCTGAGTTTGCTCTTGGAGCGTTTTTTTCCTGATATGATGTATTTCCACGATTTCAACTATTACTTTAGCCAGCACTCCTAAATCCGTATCGGCCGCCCCCAACTCAAAACAATCCAGTTCCACCTCTCCGTGAATGTATACACTATATCTGGAGGCCCCGCCATGACTTAAATTCACACGTCTAAAGTCACTGTCACCCTTCTCACCTTCAAATGAGCTGCCTTGTAAGGTTTCTTCTAAGTGGCCTTTTTTCTTCCAGACTGTTCTCCCTCCCCGATTCTCCCTCCCCGAATGGCTTTCATCGTTGTATTCACAACATTCTACAACCTTCCACATCTGTACTCCCAGTTATCTATAAGATATATTCTTATGTCTTGGTGTTACAAAAGCTGTGGGCTCCAAAAACCAATAAAGCACTCACTACTCAACCAGGTATTCTATGTGTCCCACAGGTTTCTGAAGCACAGATATTCATTTGAGGACTTAGAAACAACTTTCACTTCTCTGAAGTCCATCCCTTACTTTTCTAACAAGGCAGGAGGCTGGACAAGAGGGGTTCTAAGTCGTCGTGTAGTCACAGGTTTCAGGGAAGCAGGGGGATGTCACAGGGGGGTGTCACAGGGGTCAAGGACGCATACACTCGCCAGATCTCTCAAGTCCATTCTGTTTTGAAAAAAAAGTCACGTCTCTTTCCCTGGATCTCCTTTGTGTCACAGATTGTGTCCAAGAACTTTTGACTATCAATGGTTTCTTTAAGTGGAATCAGGGTTACCAGCTACTCTCTGCTGAAAAATATGAATGAACTGCAAAACTTCTTTCTGTACCTTGAGTGAAATGGTAAGATTTGAATTAAGATTTGTGTTTTTCTGGGAAATGGAAAAATCTTCATATCGTATGATGTTCTTTTTTTAAGGACTAAAACCATTGGATCTTTTCCTTTTGAAATATTTAGCCCGGTTTGCTCTGGGAACTGAGGTTGAGCTGTACATGAGCTTTGGACACCTAGTGCTCTCAATTTTCAAGGACCTTCAAGTAGATTGTTTTAATTTTCTCTTCATAATTTTTGTCTCCACACTTGAAGATAGATAACTGTCTTGTATTGATCAGCTACTAGATTCTACTATCTCCACAGAGACAAGGATTATTAGAGGCAAGTAGTTAAGTGTGACAGATATGTACACATCTCGTGCAAAATCTCCAACGAACTGGAATCTTTGCAGCACCTTTCACCCCTGGAGACTGAGGCAGAGGCACAGGAGAAATTACTGAGTCAAGACACAGAAGTAAGAACAAATCTGGTACAAATGGAGGAAAAAGCCCCTGAGGTAACAGAGGGCTACTAAGGAGGTAGACCCAGGAAATAACGCCATCCAAGTTCAGTAGAGCTAGATTATCAAAACTCATGGGGGGAAAGGGGAAAGGGTTGTCCGGAACATGTATAAAGGACACAGGGACAAAAACAAAGGGGGGTAGGATCAAGGGTGGCAAGTGGGAGTGGCAGGGGTCGGGGGAAGTGGGGAGAACTGGAGACAACTGTACTGGAACAACAATAAAAAAATAAAGTTAAAAAAGCAGGAAAAAGAATTCACACTTTGTCTTAACATAGTAGGAGTAAAATAATTCCAATGAAGAGGAATTGTGGAACTCTTTATTTTTCAGTTAAGAAATGGATCATCATATTTTTATTTAGAGTTCATGAATTCAAATGTTATCTGAAGTCATGCTGGTGTTCGTAAGAGATTAAAGGGCTTAAAAAAAAAGTAGTACAAGCAGAATCTAAAGGAACTTGACTATAAATGTTCTTTACTATTAGAGAACTCTTTTGCTTTCAGATGTGGATTTATCCTCATATTTGATTCCCTCTATTCAGACGTTCAGATGAGCTAAGAACACCTCAGAGGAGATAGTGACTAGAAGTACATTCCCTAGGCTAACTGCAGAATACGCCACACTTGGACTTCATAAAACTGTAGCTTGTGTACAGAGAGAAATAATCATTAGAGCCAATTATCTTTAAACAGACTGCTGTTTCAAATTCTAATTACAAAGTTTTAGCCTCATTAACACATGTGCTTCATTTTATGTCTTGGCTACCACATTTTATTGTTACAATTCATTAAAAATAATGTGAAAAATTAAGATGATCATAAACTTCATATAAGCAAAGGAAGAAAATAGTGCCTGGGTAATGATAACAACACTTTGCACTTACATAGCAACTTCCTTTTAAGGAGCTCAAAACATTTCACAAACATTATCTCATTAATCCTATGAGTACAGCAATAAAAAGTAATTTCTTAGCTCTCTGAGCTAGAGAAAGTGATATATTAAATGGCTACAGTTTGTTTCCAGTGCCGTACATTAAATTATGAGCAAATGAAGTAAAATATCCTGATTCACTTATTGATATTTTAAAGTGTATATACAGTGAAATTGACCTTTTTTGTACCTTTCCATGAGTTTTTTACACCTATAGATTAATTTAACTACCACCACATTCAAGATACAAAATGGTCCCATCCAAAAAAACTTCTTTGCGATCCCCCTTTGTAGTCAAACTCTCCCACATTTGCCCCTGACAAGCACTCATCTGCCCTCCAGCCCTCCTGATTCGCCTCTTTCAGAACATCCTATGGTGCAATCACAGACTGTGACCTTGGTTTCCTTGCCTCAACAGAATGCCTCCGAGGTCCATCTGTGTCGTGTGAATAAATCAATAGTTCACTCCTCATATTGCTGAGAAGTGTTTGATCGCATGGATGTGCCCATTCCCCTGCCACAGGACAGTGAGGCTATTTCTAGTCTGGGCTGATTTTTTTCATTGAACTGTTATATATATATATATTTTGTACAGATTGTTATGTGAAAAGAAGTTTCATTAAGGGTAAATACATGAGTGGGGGTGCTGGGTAAATGCCTGTTAACTTTATATAAAACTGACTGTTCGCAGAGTGCCTGTATTTTGAATTCCTAACAGCAGTGTATGAAAGTTTCAGTTGCTTTACATTCTTCTTAGCATGTGCTTTTACTCTTAATTTTTTTTAAAATTTTAACTATCCCAGTCAGTGCATCATAGCATGTCACCGTGGTCTTCACCTGCATTTCCATAAGGGCTAAGGACACTGAATATATTTTATGTGTTTATTTTCCATTGCTAAGGTGTCTGTTCAACTGTTTTACACTTAAGAAGTCCTAGAAGTTTTGGAAGACTCCTTGGGATTTCTACACAGACAATTAATCATCTGCCACTAGAGACAATTATACATACTCTTCCCGGATCTTAGAAATTTATTTCTTGGTTCATTTTATCTAAGTTGCCGAATTAAGCACACATTTATTTGTATCGTCCTTTCTTTAACTGTTTGCTGCAAGGAGCCTGTGGTGATACTGTCTTCCATTTATGACTTTGACAACTGGCTTCTCCCCTTCTCTCGTACAGGCTTACCGATTTCATTGATCTTTTCAAAGAACCAGCTATTAGTTCCACCACGACTTTTTCTGCCTTTTGTGTGTTTTAAAAATAATCGATCATCTTTGTTATTTTCTGCTTTTTGCATGCTTTGGGAGTTTTTTCCTTAAGATGCATGTTAAACTGTTGATTCAATCCTTTTGTTTTTAAAATAGCATTTTAATGCTGTTAATTTGCCTTTAGGCAAATTATTTTAGTTACGTTACTCAAATATTTTTATTTTGTATTTTAATTTTCATTACATTCAAAATATTTTCCAACTTCCCTCAGTCTTCCTCTTTGACCCATGGATTATTTGGAAGTATATTATTTAATTCCTGAATATTTGGAAATTTTTCAGTTATTATTCTGTTATTGATTTTGAGTTTATAATGATTAGGCAATATACTTTGTATAATTTCAATTCTCTTGAATTCATTGAGATTTGTTTTACGACCAAAATATAGCCTATCTTGAGAATACTTCATTTGTACTTGGAAGGATTATGTATTCTGCTTTTGTTGGTTGAAGAGCTGCACAAACTCCATCTAAGTGTGGTTGCTTGATGGTGGCGTTCAGTTCTTCTATGTCCTTCTGATCAGTGTTTGCATGGTATGTGTTTTCCATCCTTTTTATATGTACATTTAACTTTAAAAGTATATATATTTAAGGATATATATGAGTTTTAATACATATGTATGTGTGAATTTCTCATAAATATCATGTAGTTGAGCCTTGGATTTTAAAAAAATTCATGAAAATTTTTGTTTTTCATTTTGTGTGTTCGAGTAATTTATATTTAATATAACTATTGCCCTGACCTGTGTGGCTCAGTTGGTTGGAGTTCGTCCTATAGAACAAATGATCGCTGGTTCAATTCACAGTTGGGGCATATGCCTGGGTTGCAGGTTTGGTTCTGGTCGGGATGCACAGAGAGGCAACTGACAGATGATTCTCTCCCACATCAATATTTCTCTCCCTCTCCTTCTCCCTTCCCCTCCCTCTATAAATAAATAAATAAATAAATAAATAAATAAATAAATAAATAAATAAATAAATAAATAAAATATTTTAAAAATAAATTAATTATGGTTATTCATATTTTTGGATTTAGGTCTACCATGATATCATGTTTTTCCTTTTCATTCCTTCTGTTTTTTCACTCACTGCTTTTCCCTTTTCTTCTTCCTATTGAATTACTAGAGTAGGTTTTAGCATTTCATTTTGGTTTATCTGTTGAGGATTTTACTGTATCTTTTTGTAATTTTTGATAGTGGTTGATCTAAGGATTATAATATACATACTAAACTTTTACAGTGCATTTAGGGTTAATGTTTTACTACTTCAAGTGGAATATAAAAACTTTACTATCCTTTATATCCTTTTACGTTCCTCTCTATATGTTGTAATTGCAATGCACGTTACATCTATGTATGTTGAAAACCCTGTTAGGTAGGATAGGTAGTAAACTAAGGCAGGGAGAAGAAGGAGGGAGACATGTCCCACCCGCCACTCAGCAGTCTGGAGCCTGGTCGGATGAGGTCACCGGGTATCCTGAATTTCACAAGAAAAACTATGATAATGCAGGAGGGGAGTCCTCAAAACTGTGTATTGGGAAAGAGAGCCTCTGTAGCAATTTCATGAAGACAAAGAATCTTTACTAGCTGAGAAAGAAAGCCTTTGTAGCTGTACATTATTGCCAAGATTTAAAATGGGGAGGTGGGGTACCTAGAAGATGACTAACCCCTAAACCCCAATAGTTGGCACACTCAGATCAGCTGAGTGCCCACTCATAGCCAGGTGCTCAGATGTATACATCTGAACAAACTTACTAACGATTTTATTTTCCCTATATGTGGGGCATTCAGACTAGCTGGGTGCCTGCTAGCAGCTTCATGCTTAAGTGTATTTCACAAATAAACTTGCTATCTCATTCCACTACATGTGTTTGTCTCTCGCCTAAATTATTCTCTTGCGAGCAAGACAAGAATCGAATCAGGGAACCCTCTGATTTGGATCTCTCTGGTAAGAAGTGCTACCAAAATGTTAAAATTTTTGCTTTCAACAATCATAAATGTTTTAAAGAACTTAAAGGGGAAATTTGTCTGTTATACCTGCCCTGATATTTACTATTTCTGTCTTTCTTCTTTCATTGCTGATACTCCAAGTTGCCTTCCAGTGCCATTTTCATTTGATCTGAAGAACTCCCCTTTCCATTTCTTCTTTTATGTTATTGAAACTTTTAACAATTTTTTCTTTCACTTTTTTTATTGTTTTTCAAGTACAGTTGTCTGCCTTTTCCTCCCACCCTTGATCCTACCCCCCCACCTTGACTTTGTCCATGTGTCCTTTATACATGTTCCTGAAGACAGTTCCCCCTTTTCTTTAAGAGCAAAATTCTCAAGTTTTCATTCATTGGAGGATATCTTGATTTTGGTCCCATTCCTGAAGGATGATTTTATTGAATATAGACTTCTGGATTGATATTTCTTTTCTTTCAGTACTTTAAAAATGTCCCACTGCCTTTGGCTCACTGCTATCTGGATTCTGATATGAAATCTGCCATCATTTGATATTGTCTCCCTATACACATACATGTTTCAGTTTTCTGTGGTAGCTTTCAACATTTTTTGCCTGTCGTTAGCTTCAGGAATTTATATCTCACACATAGATTTCTCTGCATCTGTCCTGTTTAGGTTTCACTCAGCTTCCTGCATTTCTAAGTACTGAGTATTTCTAATGACTGAGTATTTGACCAGATTTGCCAAGCACTCAGTCATTATTTCTTTTTCTTTTTCCTAGATTGACTGTTTCTTTTATTTAAGCATTTTAACAAAGATGTCACTCCCGTGTCTTCTGCCTCTTATAGTTTATGATTAACAGCATATTAGACAGTGCAGAAGAAAATGTTAAACTTGAAGACAAAGTAATAGAAACTATCCAAAATGAAAGACAAAAACAGAAAGAAAAGATAAAAAAACAAAGAAACTGAGAGCATCTGTGACCTGAGGAATAATATTGAGTAGCAATATACATTAGTCCCCCCTGCCCACAGGGGATACATTCCGAGGCCCCCAGCAGATGCCTGAAACTGTGGATAGTACTGAACCCTACGTATAATATGTTTTTTCCTATACATACACACCCATGATAAAGTTTAATTTATCAGTTAGGCACAGGTAAGAGATGAACAACAATAACTAATAACAGGAGAGAACAGTTATACCAATATACTATAATAAAAGTTGTTTGAATGTGGTCTCTGTCAAGATATCAAAAAGTTTTTAACCCCATTCCTTCTCTTATCCTCCGGGGACTCAAAGGGCATGAATGTTCTACCTCAGCATTTATCCCATGAATCCCCGACAGCCTGTCCATGTCTCTGCCATGTTTGTTTTCAGATTGGATCCTCTCTATCGATACATGTTCAAGTTTCCTACTCTCACCTTGGTCATCTGCATTCTGTTCTTGAACCCATCACTGAGTTTTTCAAGGGTTTTTTTTTTTATTTCTAAAGTTTACATTTGTTTCTGTTTATCTTCAATTGCTCTCCTGAGGCTTCTATCTTTCCATTTATTCTGAGAGTATTTGACATTACTTCTTGGATATTATTCTGAACATTTTGAATATTATGGTCTTTGTCTTGTTTGAATGTTACAGAAAATATTGATTTTGTTAGCTTTTTGATTTTAGTAGTAATCAAGAAAGCCTGTTCGGCTCAGGTTATAAGTTCCTACTTGCCTTCCGTGGGCTACAGTTCTGCTTGGTCCTGCCTTCGTGCCCACCACTCAGCGCAGTCCAAGGTCTGAGAAGCGGCCTGCACCACGGTTTCATTCTCAGAGCTCTGGATATGCTCATGAGTCAGACCTCAGCATCCCCAGCTTGCTTCAGTGCCCAGAGTGTGCATACAGCTTTCTGGAAGCAGTTTCCTGAGCCGCCTCCAGTCTGTGATCTCCCCGACCCCGTCTGTCTTGTAAGAACTCCTCTCACGGTCCTCTGGCTAGTCAGCCATGGCTTTAGGTTCCCCACTGCGCCGTGTGGGGCCGAGTGTCTCCGGGACCGAGCAGCAAGGGTGTGCAGGTAGAGGAGAAGAAACAGTGGGCGACTCCCTGCGCTCTTGAGACCAGGGTCCCTCTGGCTGGAGAGGTCTTCCCTCAGGTGAATTTTAGTCGCCTGCCTGCCTGTCACCGCCATGGCTGTCACCACGGCTTGGCGTGTCCAGGGGCCGGGGTGAGAGACAACAGAACATAACACCGGAGGTTTTCCCACTTCCTCTGCCCCTAGCAGGCCTCTGTCCTGCCCACTAGCCAGGAAACAGAGAATTTCTCTTGGGTTTGTTTTTGTTCACATTCTTTGCACAGTCCCGGGTTCTAGGCTGCCTTTGAGTTCATTGCCTAACGGTCCTAGAGAAGAAAGAACTGGGAAGTTCACTGATTTGGTGTTATTTCCAGCTGGTTTCCTTCCCCAGTGGGTGTGCTACCATTTACTTCTTAGAGTCTTCCAAGGGCGGCTTTCGGCATCATGTCCAGGGTTTTAGCTGCATTTGAGGGAAGAGACTGGGTGCAATGTGTTCACCCATCTTGACTGGAGCCGGGAATCAAGGTTCGGATTTCTTCAGTCCTCATCATCAAACCAATTTTAAAAGCATGCTTCAGGCCAGAGTCTTAACACAAAGGTCCAAGCAGTAATAGTACATAAGATTTAAGTAACGCAGCTGCCACAAACTCAAGCATTTTATTTCACCCTGCCATATAACTCTCTGAGGGTTATATAATAGAAGTTTCATGTACTTTTACTTTACAGATTGGGGACTGAGGTACAAAGATATTAAGTCATCTACTTAATGGGTCCAACAGCTAATGACTGATGGGGGTCAAGGGTGTTGAGGATTTGAATCCTGGCTGTCTGGCTTCGGAGACCAACCTATGACTCAATCACACACACGTGCTTAGTTCTCTGTACTTATTCACTCTTTTTGTTTTGTTTCAGTATATATGGTATTGTACGTTTATGTGAGGGCACTGAATATAATTTCTTTAGCTACAAATTTAACTCAGTTTACCCTAAGTTTAGGAAGGAGTAAAGACTAGCTGGCAAAGAGATGATATTACCACTTCTCAGAAGAGCTGAGAAAATATTTTTTGGAACCAAAGTAATTTAAAGTCCCATTGATCCTTCAAAATATGTGTCAGCTGGCTTTATTCACATGGTTCTTGTTTTGCCCTTGGATTGTTAAATTCCAATGTTAACTGGAAGAGCATATGGAGGTTTCTGTAAAATCAGCCCCTGCTGCAAAAAAAAGAGGTTTTTTTTAAATTAAAACAATCAATAGCTTTCACTTATCCACAAAATTAATGCTCCAACCCCGGCAGTCGTGTGGTGCCATGAAACGTGAACTCTGTGGAGTAAGGCTGCTCTCGGGACACCACAAGATAACCACGAAATTGAAAGTCTAGGAGTTTTTCTGGCCATTTCATACAGTAATTTTATGTTGTTGAATATAATTAAAAAGTGGACTTGTATTTTATTGTCCTTGTTTTTTATTCTATTCTTATTGCAATTCATTTTTTAGCATATTTTCCAAAAGTATAATCATGCAATGGCTTGGAAATTAAATCAAAAGACAAGTAAGTGGCTCTTCACCACAACTAGACAACAATGACTGACTTTTTTTAAAAGATTTTATTTATTTATTTTTAGAGAGAGGAAATGGGAGGGAGAAAGAGAGAAAAACATCAATGCGTGGTTGCTTCTAATGTGGCCCGCAACCCGGGCATGTGCCCTGGCCGGGAATTGAACTGGCAACCCTTTGGTTCCCAGCCTGCGCTCAATCCACTGAGCTGCACCAGCCAGGGCGACTGTCTTTTGATTTTAAAAGAAACAATGGCAAAAGTAATTAGAACAGAGTCCCTGACATGGTTTTCTTTCTTCAATGATTCTCAAGGTTTCCAAAAAGTATGCCTGGGATGGTGTGTTTGTAAGAGACAAAGACCTGGAGAAAGGTCCCAAGAGCTGTTTTTGAATCTGCCTGAAAGCTGGTGCTGACATATAACATTTCTTTTCCATATTTGAGGCTTAAGGGTAGGTTCCGACAGGCCGTTACTGAAGAGCCCCACAGCGGCCCCAGCAGGGATGACCACTGAAGCCCGGCAAGGGCGGGGCCTGGGTTTCTCAGGCGGTGGGAGGTCCTTGTGGAGCACCACGCAGTTCAGCCTACACCCTGCAAGATGAAGACCACGGAAGGACGTGGATGGGAGTGCGTCCTAGCCCATGTTCTCTATTTTCCTTATTACTCATCTCAAGCAATGACGACGAACAGCTCTGACTCCTTTAATCTAATCAGCTCAATTCGCGCTCTACTGATAGTTTTTCAGCCACATGCTACACAAACACTGATGTCTGGTTAAACACGACGATCAGCCAACTTCTCTGGAGGTTCCCTTAAGTATCTGGAATTAGATCTTAATGTCGGATAATACAATACATTGCGACAAACACTTCCTGTGTTCTTAGAGAAAAGAACTGTGTTCCTTGGGATAAAGTCTTACAATATTATTTAATAAAAAAACTCTAAACTTGTTCAAGACTTTACAAAAAAAATTCGAATTGATTCAAATCTCAATATGGCAAAAAGAAAAATTCACAGAGTTGAAAAATTGGGGCATATAAATGTCTCAGTGTGTTCCAATCAAAATATTAATGAGAAGTAGTGAAAATACTGAAAATAATAAGATATTAGTTACATGCACCACATTCTATGAACGAGTCCATCAGGACTAGAAGGCTGTCACTCCTGTTTTACAGCCTTCACATAGCAGCTGCCTGAATATATTCAAGTCTTTTGGTCTCCTTGATCCACACTCTCCTGTAAAACTGAGTAAGTGCTCTTTGCAAGGTAGGAAACACTATTTCATTCAGGATTTCCTGAAAATTCTTGCAGGTAGCCTGAGATTTCTCCTAGTATGATATCTCTTCCTGCTTGCAAAAAAATATTTTTGATCTCGCTGTGTTTTCTTTAGTCTGTACTTTCTCAAATGGGGAGCATAGCCTTTAATTCCCCCAAATGGTCACTCCCACGAGGCATCTATGCTATTTAAACCTTCCTTGAAGACTGGTGTTGATACTAGTTTCTCTTCCTAGAGAGTACAGTGAAGTTATGAAAGTCAGCTGTGAATATTTAATGAATGTGACTGTTAGTATTTGTTTGGGGACAATGCTATGGTCACATCACAGCAGGCAGGTAACCAGAATACTCTTCCATATTTTGGAAGAAGTCCCAGTTTCATAGCTTAAGGGGTGTAAGAGGATATTGAAATCCTAAAGCTTGACTTACAATATCACAGGTATATTAGAATACTAGCAATCTCTAACTGATTAGCTAAGAAAATTAAAATTAATTTCTTTTTTTGGCAGAAGATGGTTAACACTGGAAACACAAGGTCTTTCATACCTACTGGTCGAAATTGGGTTTTGATCTAAAGAATTCGCAGCCACCCTTAAGAGTAAATCAGTAGACTGTCATCCTGTGCCTTTAATTATGTTCATTAATATTCATTTGGAAAAGTGTGTCATAGTGTCTATTTCAACAACAAAAGCTGGAAATTAAACCTTGCTTTGTCTAGAATGTTTGGTTTGAGGCTAATCTTTTCAAGACCTTTTCTCTGAGGAGATTATTGGGCTTTACCAGTTCATTTATTGAATTGTAACACATTTGTTCTATTGAATTATAAACAATTTCTCTTGGAAGTATCCTATTTAGACCAAAGACGAGTGATTTTAACTTGTTTTGATAATTTGCCTCATCATTTTCCTGAGACCACATCAGTGCGGGGAATTAATCATGGGATATGGATCAAAACAATTATCAACATAGAACATCAATGTCACAGAATGTCTAATAGTCAGAGAAAAGCCGTCCAAACGCCAGTCCTGAGCAGCAGCATTAGCAGACTTTTTAAAGTACTTTCTCTTGTCAGCCGCCATCAGCACTTCACACTCATTAACTCCTGTGATCCTCTAACGACTTTGTTCCTGTCGTTTCCACTTTACAGATCAGACAACTGAGGGTCAGAGGGAACAAAATAACCTGCAGCGAGAGGGGCATAACCCAGGTGGTCTGGTTCCAAAGTCCTCTTCAATCCTCCCTTAAAACTTTTTTTAACTTAATGTTATAAAAAACAACATTTCTGTAAACCATAGCATTATTGTAAAATGTTATTTGCATAGCTTTACAATGTACTTAGAGTTTTACTGTAACTTAGTTTACTACTATTTGTCTATCATCTAAGTTCCTTAGGCTTTTTGCTATTATAAATAATCTTTATACAAATGTCAGACCATTTTTTTTTTGGTGATTTTCTTTTTAACCCCGTCGATTTACAACCCCGAGAATACCCTCTGGAAAACAGAACGCAGCGTGAGCAAAGGCCCAGCAGGGTGCGGGGACCCTGCAGAGTTTCTGGGAGGGTTTGAGCGAGCTGGGAGCCTGAGACCAGAGACCTGGGCAGGGTTCGGACCACGGAGTGTGCAGGGGAGCAGAGAAATGACTCTGAGCTGACCCAGGTTTCTGACTGGCTCTCTCAGCCCTTCGGATGACCAGAGGAGAAATCAAGTGAAAGGAGTAGGCCTTTTAGGAGGAAGATAATGAGATCAGTTTTAAATGCACTAAATACAAATTTCGTAGGCCTAGTTCAGGCCTCTGGTCCAGGGCTCCGGAATCCAGATTCCCACGTCGATGTGAGACTCATCGCCATGCATCCGGTCACCGAAAACGGGTCGGTCACTCAAAGTGTACAAAGAAAAAGAAAAGCTAGAGTTTGGGGAACTACGGTATAAGAAGTCTTATAATCTAGCTCTTCTAAACCAAAATTTTTTGATATATAAATCACTGATTTTGTGATAACTGGCACTAATCCTGTAATCACATCATGGTTCTGAACTTGTGTCGCGATGCCGCCCACTTGCCAACTGACTGCTGTGTACCTATCAAATGGATTTAACATGAGGTAAGAGATGCACTGAACACCTTTGCCTTTAAAATACCCACTTAGGATTTAAGAAATTCAGTTTTGCTCTGAAAAGGGAAAGTGTATAATAAAGTACAATAGTAACATGATACATACCCTCATCTCAGGAACTGGGAATTTGGAGTTATTACCAAATTTTGAGAAGTAAGTATAATTTTGCTCTTCTCCAGCCACCAGACAGTGATAAAAGAAGCCCTCCCCCCACCCCCTCCCCCACGCTGAAAGACCTTCTCTCTGCTGGAAAATCCCCGCTGAAACAAGTAGATTTGTGTACTTCGCCACCTGGTGGTCGCTGTAGTTATTTGCATGACTATCTGTTCTGTGGGCCCGAAGATTTTCTTGTTTCCATGACTAAATGTTTTTATATATTTAATTAATAACAATACCGGCAAAATGCATTAGAATAAACTTGAATTACTTCGACAAAAAGATGACCATGGCCAAGACGAGCATCTCTCTGATGAACTTGTTATGGGCTGACAGGACTGTTTGATAAACTTTTCCGGGAGTTCCTGAAATGTTTTCTTCCACATGTTGCCACAGCTATTATTTTACACAGAATAAATGTTAATAAAAATAAGGCAAGGGTTATTACGCTTCACAGGGTGAATATTGCCATAATCACTTTTTATTTATATAATTTTTGCATCTCACCGAATCTTTAAGTAGGAATTAAGCCTCGTGACATCATGTTTATGGAATATATGTGTGGAAGGGCACCACAACCCTAAAATTCAAACCAAGGTGTCCATGAAGTCTTAAGCCATGCTCTAGTTTCTGTGTTTTCTAGATCAGTCAATAACAAGTGTGCTAGAGAAACACATTTTTTAAATGTCTGTAGAGATTGAAAAACCATTGTCACATAATTATGCAGAACAGATGCATTTTTAAGAGGTTCAGATTACATGAAAGATTATCACTCTACATGTTTTATATTTTGTTTCATTTTTTAATTCCTTTTCACGTGAGATTTGATATTCTTATGTTTGCAAATCTACAAAATGCTTAAACCTTTGTCTTGAAAGCTACTATGTCAGAGAACATCATCTTGGTCTTAGTTTCTCAAGCCTAAACAAAGCTTTTTGCCATTCCAAGTCACTAGTTTTCTATATTGGGATGATAAACTGCAACAACAGTTTCATAGGCATGGCCATTCTTAAGCTTCATTTTATGTCTCAAAATACAGGCGATGCTATTAAAATTTAGTGAGTTGAACAACAGCTGGGCTAAATTGGTAACTAATTTTTCCTTAAGAAACACTGGCACACTTTCGACTCACTGGACTTCTGTCATAGGATTGATAGACTGCATATTTCCTCACGTCATTCACCTTATGGGGCTTCCCCAAAGCTGTACCAGTAGCAAGGGATGGTGTATAAAATTCTTAAAAACACACAGCCTTGACTCTAAGAGAAAACATGGAGAGAAATGATTATCATTCTATCTTTATTAGTAAAAAACTAACTCAAATTACAGATGCCCTCGATGTTAGGTCCATAACACCTATTCTTCATGATGGGCTGTCAAGAATGATTTTGGCTCATGTGTCCAATGAAGGACCCTGGAGTCCCTTCAGAAGCATTAGGTAGCCAGACACACAGGCTTCTGCAACATATTTGTCCCCAATTACCCACTGGCTGTACCTGGAATGTGGGACATTGCTTAAAGGATAGATTGTTCTCTGCCATATATTGGAAACAAATCATAGTACAATATGTGTAGCTCTGAGTTGGGGAGGTTGGGTTCTTCCTCATAGAATAAGAGGCATTTCTTATGCAGTGAAGATGGTCGGTGCAGGGATTCACTGAGAACCAGAAGGATAAAAGGGATAAAAGTCTCTTTTGTTCACATACCAGAGAGATTTGATGCAAAAAACGGCAGCTCTATTCACATGCAAGTCACATTATATGCGATATGATAAAGGAAGAGTTTAAGTAAAAAAAAAAAAATCAAATGAAAGCAGGATTTAAATCCCAGCTCAACCATTTCCTATTTAGGTGAGTTAAGTGTCACCAAGGCTCGGCTTCCTCATGTGTAATATAAAAGGAATTACACTCGCATCAAGTAAACTCATGAACATTAAATAGAAAAATATTAAAACTTATACATGCATTATCATGATAGCCAGACTATCCTGCGGTAACAAATAAATCCCCAAATCTCAGTGACTTACAAAAAAAGATTATGTCTTGCTCTTATTACAATCTGATGCTAATCTGGTGAGCCTTTTCTCTGAGCAGAGACCCAAAGACCCTCAGTTACTGGCAGCATGAATGGGGAGAGCACACAATAGAAATTACATGCAGGCCCTGGCTGGTGTGGCTCAGTGGATTGAGTGCCAGCTTGCCAACCAAACGGTTGCTGGTTTGATTCCCAGTCATGGGCCATGCCTTGTTTGCAGGTCAGGCCCCCAGTAGTGGGCACGTGAAAGGCAACTACATATTGATGTTCCCCTTTCTCCCTCCTTTCCCCTCTCTAAAAATAAATAAATAAATAACAACAATAAAAAAGCTCACCCAATGTTTGCTCTCCAGGTCACATCGCTTCTCCTGGTGTCTGTTTGCAGAGAGAGAGCCGCAAGGTCTTATGGGAACTGCTGCATGGGAGCTGAGAAATGCAGGTGAGCACATGGATATAGTGCAAAAAATCCATGACCTCTACTACAAGCAATGTATTTTTATTGTTGAAAAATTAGACTGTCTAGATGCACATAAAAAAACATATTAATTCCAATCCCACCAGCTTTTCAAAATTTTAAAAGCTTTTCAAATTTTTCTACATATGCATTTTTATGTAACTTTAAATGGGTATCCAAGTTTTCAATAAATGCTGTTTTCCTCTTTAGAGATTTTACTCAATTCTCCTGCACTCAAGAACAGCGTGCAGTAGTCATGAAACCATGAAAATCCTAGAAGGAAACAGAGGCAATAACATTTCAAACATCTCTTGTAACAATATTTTTGCCCTTATATTTTTTTATGGCAAGAAAAACAAAGGAAAAATGATGGGACTACGTCAAACTAGAAAGCTTCTGGACAGCGATAATAATAGTAATAATAATGATAAGCCCACTGTATGGGAGAACATATTTGCCAATGATACATCTGATAAGGAGTTACTTTCCAAAACATATAAAGAACTTACACAAGTCAATACCAGAATGACAAACAAGCCAGTTGGAAAATGGGCAAAGGACCTGAATAAACACTTCTGCAAAGAGGACATACAGATGGCCATATTTAAAAATGTTCAATGTCATTAATCACTGGAGGTTATGCTCAGTGTCATTTTATCACAAATTAAAACCATAATCAGAATGGCCATCATCAATAAATCAAGAAGCAACAAGCGCTGGTGAAGATGTGGAGAAAAGGGAACCCTTATACACTGTCGGTGGGAATGCAGACTGGTGCAGCCACTGTGGAAAACAGTATGGGGTTTCCTCAAAAAATTAAACATGGAACTCTCTTTTGACCCAGCAATTTCACTTCTGGGAATATACCATAATAATCGTGAAACACAAATTTTAAAGAATATATGCAGCCCTGTGTTCACTGCAGTGTTATTTACAATAGCCAACATCTGGAACAGCCAATTTCCTACCAGTAGATGAGTGGATAAAAAAGCTGTGGTACATTTACACAATGGAATACTATACAGCCATAAAAAGAAGGAAATCTTACCTTTTGTGACAAAATGGATAGTCCTGGAGATTATTATGCTAAATGAAATAAGCCTGTCAAGAAAAAGTAATGAACAAAAACAAAAAAGGAAATTTTACCTTTTGTCACAGCATGGATAGACCTACAGGTCATTATGCTAAGTGAAATAAGCCAGTCAGAGAAAGACATGAACAAAACAAACTGGTGAACAAAATAGAAACAGGTGCAGGTATATGGAGCAGACTGACAGCCGTCAGAGAGGAGAGGGGAGAAAGGGACTGGATGAGAGAAGGTGAAGGGATTGACCAAAGAACATGCCTGAATGATCCATGGACGTGGACAATGGTGTAGTGATGGCTAGAGGGATTGGGGGGTAGGGACGGGGTGGAGATGGGCAAAGGAGGGAACAGCGGGATATCTAGAATTGTGTCAACAATCAAAGTCAAAGAAAAGCAAAGCAAAGCATGCAAATCGGGAACAAGAATGACATTGTAGGGATAAATTTAAATCTGCTCTAACATCAATTACACATTTCTGTAATTATTGGTAACCGGTTACTTTTTTTAACTTTCAGTTGTTATTTTTCAATTATAGCTGACATACAACATTATATTAGTTTCAGGTGTACACCCCAGGTATTAGACATTACATAGCTTACTAAGTGATCATCCTGATAAATCTGGTACCCATCCGACACCACACGTAGTTATTACAATATCACTGACTCCATTCCCTATGCCGTACTTATATTCATGACTGCTGTGTTACTACCGATTTGTGCTTCTTAATCCCTTATCTATTTTACCCAGCCACAGGTTACTAATGATACAAATTTTACCCAAGACTATGAAATAGGTCTTGATTCAGAGGGTGAAAACCTTTGCTTATAGAACTTGCCAGAAGAGCTAGGTGGTGATAAAAAGAGCCATTAAACTTGTGATGTATTTCCCTGGCTACCCATGCCATTACCTTAATTTTGCATGACAAAGTAGTGTGTATGATTTTCATTGTTCCCTAATGGTGTTTGTGTATGCAGTGAGTCAAATTGCAGCATTCAATAAATCCGATGTTTCTGTTCTGAACAAAGTACAGCACACACAAGTTTATTTTTCTTTCTCTGGTCTCACTTCAAATCAAGTAGCTATTACAAATAATATGAAATAAACATTTTATTTTAGAAAATTACAGAAAATAGTGTCACCGTTACAATGGTACAGAAATATGTGGCTATTCGGAAACCCTAAATCAAAACTGCTATTAACAAACTGAGGAAAAGTAAGACTGATTTTTAAAAATCATCTTTTCTATTTTTTAATGCTTCCGGGAAAATATCTACCTTCTGGGAAGGTAGATGTTTCATTTAGATAAACCAATGATACAACATTTCAAAGCCCCAGGGAACATTAGATACATAGTATGTATCTGTAGGAAGCCTACCGTATAACTGAAGCAGCTAGAATTAACAGGGAAAGGTGTCAGAGAGAGAGAGAGAGACAATGATGGAGAAAGGAGAAAGAGAGAGAGAAGGAGAGAGAGAGAAACAGATATGAAAAGTCAAAATAAATGGGCAAGTATTTGCTCTAATTCATGAAGGGATTCTTGTCCCTGTACCAGGTCACATATAATGTAGTTGTACTTTATTTTGATGAGCTCATTATACTGTTTAAGAATATTTATTCTTGAACTGGTTTAACTGGATTCTCATCTTTCAACCTCTCCCCTCCACACACACTTTGATACATGCATTCATTTTCTGTGTTGCAAGAAAACCGACTGTGTGTAATACAGGTAATTTATTCTCTGCAGTAAGTATGAAGTTAAAACAGGAGTTGTATTCTGTGTGACTTGATACAACCAATATAATACTAAACAGCATATTTTTTTATGTATCTTTTAAAAAGCAGCATATAGAGTGAGTCACGTTCTCAGGCGATTTATAGAAAAGCAGTAAAAAGACATAATTCCCAACCTGTGGAAGTTTGGTCCCCAGTTGAAGTTAACAGTCTTGCAAACCCTGGACTGTTCACTTTTGACTGCAAGCATCCCTGCCATTGAATAAATTGAGTTGAGCTGTGGGCTGCCTAGACTTGGTTATTTCTGCAACTGGTGTCAGTATTGCATGTGGACCCTCCTTATCACTTTATTGTTAGATTTCTTACTCTCTATTTACATTTATATAAGAACTCATTACCAACCCTGAATTCTTTACCATGAAAATCTGTTTCGTTTGTGAACAGAACACAGTCACTTGCTGTCTTAGTAAGTTCCTGCTACTATAACAAAATACCATGGACTGGGTGCTTTAAACAACAGCGATTTTTTTTTCTTACAGTCTGGGAGACTGAATAGTCAGAGGTCAAGGTGCCAGTAGGTTTGGTTCCTGGTGAGAGTCCTCTTCCCCGTTCGCAGACTGGCCTTCCTGCTGTGCCCTGATAAGTGGAGACACAGAGAGCTCTGGTCTCTCCTGATGAGGTCCCCAGTCCCATCATGGAAGCGTCACCCTTGCAAGGTCACCCAGACTTGATTACTTCATGTCCCCATCTTCAAACACCATGCACTGGCGATTAGAGATTTCAGGTATGAATTCCGGGGACATAGTCCATAGCGCTTGCACAGGGCCACCTTTACAAGGGGCATCAAAGATAAACCAAATGTCTGATTTTTTGGTAAAATTTTAGCTAAAACATGAAACGCAAACATGTCCCTTTGCCCAATCGAAGAAAATACACTTGAATCCTCTTTCTAGGATTCTAATCAAATGGAGAGTTCTAACCCTGACCACGTTTTCTAAAACATTCAAAACACTCCATTGACCTACATCTTTGTATATTGTCAGCAGCTGAAAACATAACACTGCCGTGTGCAAAAGCTAGAGTTACAAAGCGTTTTTGAAATGTTTCCAGAGACCTGGTTCTGCTTAAATAACTTGGCAAAATACTCAGTCCTGTACATATGCATTGACTGCCTCCTATGCATTTTACAGGCACTGTGCTAGACAGCGGGGACTCGATCCTCAATTAAATTTTAGCCTAGAAGATTAAAAAACAAAGGCACGCCATGTTAATACATTAGGGACGATGGACTGCAACAGTCTGTAGAAGTCTGACCCTGGAAGGGGCACGAGAGCGTCTGGCCCAGCCCTTCATCGTGAGAAGCGGGAGCTGAGGTTCAGAGAAAGTGGACCGGCCAGGACTAGGACCGAGGGCGTGGAAGGTTCAGATGAGCCCTGCCTGTTTACCGGAGAGTGGGTTTGTGCCTAGGAACCTAAATTCACGGACTGATTTGTTTGGGAAACTCATCTGAGTTCTTGATTCTTGTATTTGTTAAGGTGGGTCTGGGTCTTGGTGTCCTGAGAATCCAAACTCAAAGTGCACCATTCAGCACTGGGAAATTTCACAAGACCCGTTTTTAAGGTATTCTCATTGTGCCCAACAGTGTTTGTTTTTAACTCCTAGAAGAAAGTCTGACAAGCTGATACCCTCACAACATAGAGCGCATGGTTGGTGTTAAATACCAAGTGGTTCGGTGAATTAATTAATATTAATTGGGGATAAGGAAGTTCAAAGGGGGGGGCGGTTCAGGAAGAAGTAATTTGAGTACATTGTCCTGAAGATAAGTTTGCCTCGCAGCCAGTTCATCGATCTGACTTACACTGGAGTGAAAGCAGCGCTTCCTATGAACACACCCATCTCATGTGCAGTGGTCTTGCCGAGTAGAATTCTAATAAGATTTTCAAGGAACGCGATATACCAAATGACAGAAAAGTGGGTGGTACGAGATAAAGGTTAATACAATGTTCTCGCTTTCAGTGCCTTTCAATTTCAGAGACACTCAGCTGGAACCACAACCGTTAAAAAGACACCCCGGTCTCCTCAGAGACACCACGAGACCCCCACAGTCCTTTCCTGTTTGCGTGCAACTCCCCCTGCGGCCTACAGGCCTGCACCTCGGGCTGAGCTGGGGCCTCCCCAGCGGCCTCCCTAGACCCTGGCGCAGGATGCCGGTTAGTGCCGTCCTCGGTGGCCCTCAGGGCGGAGCCACGGAGTCTCAAACCCTCTTTTACACCCACTTTCCAAAGTCTTAACTTGAGCTTCAGAGCCGCAATCTAGAAGATTAGTCACTTATCTGAGATCACTTAAACCTTTTCTTTTGGTACAAAAAAAAAAAAGTGTTTCCAAATATACTGACTATTGGTACTTGCTTAAAGTTCACGAATTAAAAAAAAAAAAAAAACGAGCCTCCGTGTATAGACAGGTGACACTGACTATGCAACACAAAAACTGCCAATTATTTGAAAGAACATTTTGATCGTGGTTAGTGCTGGGCGAGCCAGGTGAGCTGCCTCACCTGGGCTCCCTGCCCCCTGGCTTCAGTGGGCTTCGGCCACGGGGAGGTCATCGCAGGAGGATGAAGAAGGGAGGGAGCCAGTGGAAGGCAAGGGCAGGAGAAGGAAAGAGGGACTGAGGAAAAGTCCGAACTGATGTCCCCATTCCCATCCGAAGACAAGGCCCCAGCCACACTGGCCGAATCCCTGTAAGTGCGGCCCCAGCCTCCCTGTGCAGCCTTTCCCGCACGGCGTCCTAACTAGAACATGAGTTCATTGTTCCTTCCCTGTCCCCCTTTCCCCACTTCCCTGGAGAGGCCAGGACTGATGACGCCTCGCCCTTGTTTGAGCACAGGTGCTGCTTTCTTTCGGTTTTCTTTCTTCTCATGACAGAGACAGAAAAGCCTAAGCACCACAATGTTCATAGCAGCACAATTTACAATAGCCAAGAGTTGGAAGCAACCTAGGTGCCCATCAGTAAATGAATGGATACAAAAATTGTGGTACATATACACCATGGAATTTTATGCAGCAGAGAGAAAGAAGGAGCTACTACCTTTTGCAACAACATGGATGGAACTGGAAAGCATTATGCTGAGTGAAATAGGCCAGGTGGTGAAAGACAAATACCATATGATCTCACCTTTGACAGGAAGCTAAAGAATAAAACAAACAAGCAAACAGAATAAAAACAAAGACGCTGAAATAGAGAACAAGTGGGCAGCGACCAGAGGGGGAGAGGGAAGGGAACTTAAGGGGAAAAAGGGGGAGGGAGTTTGAGGAACAAGTATGAATGACACAGAGATGAGGACTGGGGGGGGAACGGGAGGGAGGGGGAGACCGGGCGGGGGGGGGGGAAGAGGAAAAAAAAATGTACTTGAAAAGTAACCAAATAAAAAAAAAAAGAAAAGAAAAAAAAAAAAAAAAAAGAAAATCCTAAGCAAAAACAGAGGACTAATTCGGCTCAATGAGATGAGGAATTTCTGTCTGCTGGCTCCGTGTCTGGAAGAGTATCTAGCAAATGGTAGGCGCTCAGTAAGTATTTGCTGGATAAATTGTTGTTCATCTACATTTTATGACAATTACAATTGTGAAGAGGATAAGCGTAATATTTATGAATTGCCAACACAGAAGTTAAAAATAAATTCCTACATGCGTATAACCCCTCCAGTCACATCTATTTTTATCAAACATCCTTTGCTACAAATATGTGAGTAAAAATATATTAATGACTGAGAGTGACACTGAGCCTTAATGGAAATACCTAAAGAAGGACGTTCGCTTCATAAGGCAAGATTACACCTGTAGCAGGGACATAGCTGCTGCTTTCCCCCTTCATCTCCCCCCAAATAAACACGCCCGCGTGTGCCGTCCCTTATGTGATAACTATCACCCCCTACTGGGCGTGCACACTACTTCTGCAGCTGGGAGTGGAACCGCGAGTAAGCCAGACCTTACCTTCCCCACTGGGAGAGATAAGACGAAGTTGGCCAGGTGGTGGCGCAGGTGGGGGGAGGAGCTGTTGTAGGCTCCAGGCACAGGAGCAGGCCCTGTAGCTGTGGAGAGCGAAGCATGGTTCACTGAGGCAACTGATGGAAGTTCGTTCTGGCAGCAGCATAGAGTCTGAAAAAATAATATCGAGAAATTAGAATGGAGAAGTTAGCAGGTCAGACTATGAAAGGCTTTATATAAGATTCGAGGGAGTTGATATTTCAAGCCAGTTAAACACTCGTACACTGAAGAAAAAATTGTAAGGGAAATAATTATTCTTCCCCCTTCTTCAAAACATAAATACACTCACACAGTTTAAATCTCCCATTTGGGAAGAAGTTTAGGTTCCAATAGTTGCTGCGGCCAAGCAATGATTCTCTAATTGACATTAACTCATATTCTTTAACCTGGTTAACAACTATGCAAAGCGGCTACTTGTTACTTTGTGTTAATTATGTTACGGGACCTGTTCTAAGAACTTCGGTGCTTGAGATAACAACAGATCATCTTATGAGGTAGTTACTGTTGTCTGAAATTTACAGATAAGGAAGAAGAAGCACAGGGAAGTTAAGTGGTTTGCTCAAGGTCAGACAGTAAGCAGGAAAGATTTTTAAAAAGTAGTATGGTGAAGGGTGGAAATAATTGCTTTTCTTCTCTTCTTATAGAAGGTAGTTGGGGAAAGACCGAGGAGCAGCATTAATTTTGAGCACAAACAAGAAGGACTATGCAGACAATCTTGCCTCACAGTGAGACAACAAATCGTGCACACACTTTAGTCCATGGCATGGAGAACAAGCTAAACGAATGGCCAGTAAGTGAAGATTTTACTTGTTGAAATTGATGTGATCACAAACACAGCAATCAAATTGCTCTTCTAAGGGAATAATATAACAGAACTTTTAAAAAAGTTATGGGAGCTATAAAATGAAATGTGAGTCCAAACAGATCAGAAACCAGTGAGTCAAGGCAATGTCTGGTGCATCCATTTTCCTAATTGTAGAATAAAGCCACATTTTATGTTACCATATTGGAGTGTTTAAGAGTTATGTGCCAGAAAACCATTTGAAAATAGTCTATACTACTGTATAATTTATGCAATTATACTATTGTATAATTTTAGTCAAATATGCTCTAACAGTTTTAATAGAAGAATAAAATGAATCTTTAAGAAAAAGAAGTCAGGTTGTTTGCCACCAGCAGGTGGCACCCTAACAAAATAATTTGTGTGCCCCGGGTGCACTTCTGGCTGCTGCTGTCTGAGCCCTCCAGTGCCAGCAGGCTCCTTGTGTCTGGACACCACGGGCAGAAAAGGGAAAAACCAAAGACAAGACTTTCTCCTTTTAAGTGAGATAACTGTTATTGGGAAAGGCAAAAGCAGAAAGAACAGTTTCTTTAATGTTCTTTATTTTGTGAATACCCAGCTAGCTTCATTCATTACTGTAAAAATAAATAAATAAAACCTCTGTAAATCTGTATAAAAGCCAACCATAAAAGGTAACATCATTACATTGAAAAGATTAAATGGACTGATCTATATATTTTCCAATTTGAGGAAAGTAATTTGGGGAAACGAATATTCTTTTTGATCATTTCAACCGTCAGTGACGACAGCAGAGTTTCGTTTTGTTCTGTTTCTCTACAGTTTGAGACCTCGACACCACGAAGTCTGCTGTGAAGCTACCGGCCGCAGCACCCACGCCGACTGCAGGCCTGTTCAGTTCGGGCTGCTCCAATCAGACGGCTGGCCTTTGAACGTCCCCCCTTCCTCCTCACTGCTTCTCAAGCAAATACAGCATCTCGCGTCCAGATCATGACCGACGCATCTAAAGGAACGAGCATGTTCCTGTTTTGAAAGGAGTCCATGTCACCACTATTTTCATTCTTCTCCTTCTTGTCATCCTTTTGCTTAATTTGGGTATTTGATTTAAGGAATCAACCACATTGGCAGTTTGCCTATCACTGTATTGTCTCTGAAATGAGTAATGACCCAAGTTCTTCACCTTTTTCACTAAGCCTCCTCACCTGCCTCACTCTCCGAACAAATAATTATATAATTATAATCTTGTCTAAAGATTTTAGTTTATAAGTAACTGCAAGGAGCAGTAAGAGAAGACTCTAACTTTGGTATAAAGTCACAAGGATATAATAATGGACAGCACAGTGACTATAATTCAGAGCACTGCATTGCATATTTGTAAGTAACTAGGAGAGTAGATTTTGAAAATTTCATCCTAAGGAAAAAAATTGTAACTATATATGGTAATAGATGTTAACTGGACTTAACTGTGGTGACCAATTTGCAATATATAGCAACAGCAAATCATTACATGGGATATCTGAAACTAATATAATACTATGTCGATTATACCTCAGGGGAAAAAAGCAAACAAAGAAAACTACCCAAGATTCAGGACTAGCCCTCACTGTAAGATGGGAAGTCCAGGTATGAGACAGCAGCAGCAGTCCATAGTCAAGACCAATCCACTCTCCTTACACCCTTATGGCAAAGAAGGAAGAAAGACGTGAAGTGCTCTGTGTGGCTGGGCTCAGGTCAGGCACAAGAAGATGTGGCCAAGCTGTGAAGACCAGCGGGGGATCTGACAGAGGAACAGATTTATCATCGTTTCTCTGCCTTCTTTCTGGAGAAAAGGTCTAAAATTAAATATATAATCCCATCTTCTTCAAGACCTTGAATGGCAAGAAGGTAAGGCTAAGCAGCCTGATTAGTCAGTTATTTAAGGAAACAGGAATGTGTGAGTCAGACTAATTTGCTTACTGGGTGAAAAAAGAATGGTGAAGGGATTAATATATATGTGTGTGTGTGTGTGTGTATCACACCATACTGTTGTATATATGTATATATATAGTTGTATATATAGTCACGTATACACACACACACAGGACAACAGTATGGTGACAGCCAGAGGAAACCAGAAATGGGCGTAGGGGGAGGAGGAAGTGGGCAGAGAGGGGTAAATGGGGACAGAGAAAGACTTGACTTTGGGTGGTGAGCATACAAGGCAGTGTGCAGATGATGTTTTGTTGAGTTGTACACTTGAGACCTGTGTGGTTTTGTTAACCAATGTCACCTCAATAAAATAAAAATAATTTTTTAAAAAAGACAGAATGATACTGGAGGCAGATCCCTCTCACATGAAGAAAGATCACTGCCACCAAAGCCTAGAAAAATAAATGAAGCCAGTGTTTCAAAGATGAAGTTCACGATGAAGGGAATGAATCTCAGTGAATTAACAACCTGTCTGGAGAAGATCATCCGTTTTCTAATAATAATGATTAACATTTGTTGAGCACAAACTACGATTTGAGGACTCTTGTAAGCATTTTACATCAGCTAATTAAGTGCTTATAACAATCCTATCGTCTTGGTGCTATTGTGCACACACACGTGAAAGCCAAGGAATCTGCAGTGTGGACAACTTTCCCCAAATTACTCAGGTGGTTTGGCTCCACTTGTGACCACTGGATCACCTGTCTCAAACTCTGTGAACCTCTTTTGAGTACTGAATGTTTTTCTGGGAGAAGTCCACATCCTACTCCATCACCATTATCCAAATAAAGATGGGGAAATACTGCAGAAAGGGAAGGTGCTTTTTCTTCATGGAATTTTAGAGCAGTGGGACTTTCTGTGTTGATAGCACAGCTCAAAACTGCCACATTTCCTCCGAACCTGCAGACATGGTACAGCTGTACTCACCTCAGAGTGCCTGGTCCACAGAGCAGATCCATCAGTGTCTGCAGAAGGGGAAAGTTTCCTCTTCACAAGAGTGATGTCCAGGAAAGAGTGCTCCGGGACACAGTGGGAGACAGAGAGAGAAAGGCAACAGCAGATAGAGACAGAGAGAAGGAAACCAGGGTTTTAAACACAAGCACGAGGCTGATTTGGAGTCACTGTGGAGAGGTGGTCAGTGAGGGAACACACCAGGATGGTTTCAGGTCAAGGAAGGAGGCCTCAAGCCTTCTTTCTGCGTCCAGAGACGGGGTCTGGGCGCAAGAGCGAAGTGCTATCAGTTCTAAGTATCCTTGCTCTTGACTACTGAAAGCATCCTAAAGCGGAATTATGTTTGGGAGCCCATTGGCCAAACGCCGTTATCAGTGTCACTAGTGAGTCTCTTCTACAGTAACACTTCACGCTGCCAGACCCGCCAGCCCACTCCCTGATCAGGAAATAACCGTCTTAGGCCAATTTCCTTCACTTTTCTCTTCTTCTTGGGATTCCAGAGTGGGGATGGTTCCTGGGTCTTCTCCTTAGCAACTGTCTTTTCACAACTCATTTCCTATCAGCCCAATTTGTTTTCCCACTTTATCCTAAAGAACTCCAAAGAGGGAAGCTGATCAAACCTATTAACGGCAGAAGTTGGGTAACTACACTCATTAGCACTCGGAAGTTTTTTCCCTCTTCTGTGTATTATCACCATCAAGGCTAGGCTGATGTTTAGCAAAGAGCACCTGTCAAAACAAAAGGAGAGTTCGCACCTTGCAATTTTAAGCCCCAGGTAAGAAACTCAGCCTGGTGGATCGGCAAAGAGGAAGACAAGAAACCTGAAACTCCAGGACTTGGGGTGGAGTTAAGTGAGTTTCCTCTGGGTACCAACAGGCTTTTGTTTAACATGATTAAATCCTCTTTGTTTCATTACAGACATCAGTTTGAAAACAAACAGTGCCATCAAGATAAAGGCCTGGAGCAGCGTTCTGTTTCTTTCTCTTTCTTCTTTTTCTCAGGGAGCCATCACCACCTCTCTCTCAGTGGACAGGCTTAAAGGAACTTAACTGGCTCACAGAAAATTGATGAGCCGAGCTGAGCAGGTGCACAGGAAGGCTTTGGGCTGCAGGGTGAGGAATGGAAAAAGTGTGAAGCACTATGTCCATGACCAGATCAAGCGATAAGAGGGCCGGCTTCCTTTGCTAGCCAATTAATTGTCTTTCTATTCAAAACACAGTCTTTGATTTCAAGAAGCACCTGAAGAAGATAAGATCTAGTCCCAGTGAAATACAACAACAACCCCAAAACTCATATTGGGGTTGGGGCTGGGGGATGGGCAGGGCAACGTTGCAGACGGAGAGGATGGAGTGGGGCGGAGGGAGACATTACAGAGTCAGTGATCAGCAGTAACCGAAACCACAAGCTATTGACCAGCAGGGAGACAGCAGTCAACTGAATTCTCTCCAGATGTAACAAAATTGAAACTGGTGTGCACTTCCAAGACAGTCTTTCCTGTAATATGAAGTTGTTTATTTTATTGTTGTTAGACAACACTAACTCCTTTTCCTAAACAAAACTTGGACGTTGTCAGCGTTAACAGCTACACTGAGCTGACAGAAGCTGGGGTCATCCATATACACATTTTAATTACCTCTTTTCAGTCAGGAACATCATTAGACGTTTATTATTACCAGCCACTATCTTGTGATCTTAATTGGCTTCCTTCACAGACGACACCACGAAGCCAAGGCAGAAGCTCTGGCAGCCTCCCAGAGATAGTGACCAGATCCGTGACACTTTACACTGATACTGTCTTCAGCTGAATAACAACCATCAGTTTAAGTTTTAATGCTAGACATGAGGTGGAAGCTTCTTTTAACACCTGTATGCAGAGATGTTCCTGATTCCGTGGTGTGAGAAACACATGGAGAGCTAGTGACTTTTCACACACCTCTGTTAGGGTTACAGAGAAGTTATCCATAGGTAGGAGAGGGCTATGCCAAAGGACCCAGTTACTCCCTATGGCTCTCTTGGATTCTGGTAAAATGAGAAAAATAATTTGCTTATGAAATGGAAAACTCTGGATCCGTTGACAAGCAAATTAAATCTGCAGTATAGGCCATGGTTATCTGGGGGCTTACTACTCAGAAAGTGTGGAAACACACTTAAATTAATAGTTTGAATTAATGATATTGGTCCTGAATCAATAATAGCTATTAACTTAGTTTCCGAAGCAATTGGAATCATGTTGGGGACAATGGCAAATTTTGAGGCAGGGGGAAAAAGAATCATTATGAAGTAAACATTTTGTCATGTCCTGTGGTGGGTGGGAAAGAGGAAGGTCTTTCCACGAACAGAATTAGTATCCTTTTCTTTGCAAAAATAAATATATAAGTTTTGAAATTTTAAGCACTGGAGTTTAACTCTCTGTAACATCAGGCTGACAGTGTTTCTGGGAAAAACGTTACCTGAGTACCTTCTTTTTATAGGTGATTATAATATTGCTTATCCTCTGGGACATTCTTATTTTTAGGAATTTATAGAAAATAAATATAGGGCGATAAATGGTGATGGAAAAATGCAATAAAAGATTTTTAAGAGAAAACAAACAAAGTCACAAATATTCTACCTTTGAGTAAGTTTCAAAATGGAGTAAAATTTTGAACTCCGCCAAAAAGAAAAAAAAAATTGAAAAGCTACATGTGTCTGTAAAGGCCTGTCCAAATAAGGCTAGGAATGTAAAGGCCTGTCTAATAAGGCTAGGATATAGGGGCCTGTCCAAATAAGGCTAGGAAATTTTTAGGCGCCAACACCAGCTGCTCGCCAACAGCAGTCCAATCAGGAACTTTTGCCCTAGTTTGATTGAGCCAATAGCTAACCGCCACGTCTGCTTCTGTATCCCCTGCTTGCTTGCTTGCCTGCCCCTATAAAAACCCAGTAGTCTGTAAGCCAGGCGCGACTTCCACTTTGGCGGCTCTGCGTAGCCGCGGGACTACGGTCTCGTTCGGGAAGTTCGCCCCTGCGCAGGTAAAACTTGGCCAATAAATTTACCATCAAACCGCTCTCAGTGTTCGGGGGATTCCTTTCGCTCGCAACTTGAATACAACATTTGGAGGCCCCAGCGAGATCTAAGGAGTGTCTCCGGAGACTGAGACTACGAAGCCCGGGTAAGTTTGCCGCGGAATTTGGTTTGGGAGTCTAGACTCATTTGAGCCGCGAGGTGGTAGGCGAGACGTCGCCGGTAGTCCACCCGCGGGGTTCTCAAGGAGAGGACGCTCTCGAGAACCGGAGCTCTTGCTCCCGCGACTAGGTCGCATTTGGTTTTTGGTATTCGTTCCGCGCCGCGACTGAACGCGCTAGCGAAGTGTGAATGAGTGAAGAGACTGTAGTGCGCCACGGCCTGTTTGTGCGTGAGTGGACTGAGTGGAGAGGAGCGAGGTGTGTGTTTCTGTGTGGGATATTGGTAGCCCTCATCCTTCTAATCGCAGGCGCTGTGAGAAGCGAGAAGAAGGCGTCCGCGATGGGACAAGGAAGCTCCACTTCAAACACTGCCCTTGACTGCTTACTAAACAATTTCTCTGACTTTCAGAATCGCGCTCGGGGCTATGGGGGTCCACCGCCAGACCCAGAAGTCCTGCGAACTTTCAGTGAGATTGAATGGCCGTCTTTTGACGTAGGATGGCCGACGCAGGGGACTTTTGATCTGCCCCTCCTTTTCGCGGTCAGGCGGGTAGTATATGGGACCCCCCATCCAGATCAGATGGTATATATAGATGTGTGGGTAGACATAGCTACTGACCGCCCCGGTTACATACGCCGGTGTCAGTCCAATGGGCAGAGGAGGAGAAGGGCCATCTGCGTGGCAACGGCGCCGAGGCAGGCTCCCCGTCTGCAGGCAGACAAAGGGCGCCAGCCTCAACGGGACCAGGCAGACGGGGAAGGGAAGAAGCTATACCCTGTCTTGCCTGAAGTACCTGAGGACCCGCTGTTGGCCCCTTCCGCTCCTCCCCCATATCGCCAACCCCTGCCCGACTCCGCGAGCGGGGAAAGGGAGAGAGTCCAGAGCCCTCCCCATACCCGCGGCGGTACTCAGTATGGGGGTGAAAGTTTGGCGCCAAGACAGGATGGCGCCGCCATTTTGCTGGAAACGGTCGCGCCAAAACCAGGTGGCGCCGCCATTTTGCCTCTCAGGGAGGTGCCGCCGGCTCCAGACGCCCCATTACATGCACCACCGCGGCTAATATATGTCCCTTTCTCAACCAGTGATCTATACAATTGGAAACTGCAAAATCCCCCGTTTTCTGAAAAGCCCCAGGGATTAATTTCCCTGTTAGAGACCATATTTAGAACCCACCAGCCGACGTGGGATGATTGCCAGCAAATTTTACAAACTTTGTTCACTTCAGAAGAAAGTGATAGTTAAATCTAAATGAGCAGAAATATGTACAGAGGATATAAAAGTTTTAAACCTAGAGTAAAGGAAACTTCAACTACTTGTTTTCTGGTTTCATGGGAAAAAGCAAATTTCCCATGTGCGGTTCTTTTTCTGATTAGAAACCTGTATTGAAGACCTAAGGAAGGTCACTGTAACCGGTTGGGGAGAATGCTTTTGCCACCTGGGACCCAGGAAGGGTCATTTGGGGCTGACGAGTGCTTCAGCCTGAGGCAAAGGGCATGTCTCTGCCATGAGACCGGATTGGAAGAGAGCAAGTCTCTGCCATTGGTTTTGCTTCTGATCAGAAACCCTGTGTACCTGAAGACCTAGGGAAGGTCACCTGTAGCCGGTTGGGGAGAATGCCTTTGCCACCCGGGACCCAGGAAGGGTCAATTGTGGCTGATGAGTGCTTCAGCCTGAGGCAAAGCAGCATGTCTCTGCCAAGAGACCGGGCCTGAAGGAGCATGTCTCTGTGAGGCACCAGTGGAAGCATTGGTGCGAGAGAATATCTCTACCTGTATTGTTTCAGAACACTGTGTTTCAGGTTTTGCTCTGTATCTACTCTGAAAAGGAAATTGAAGATTCCAGGAAAGGTTGAAACTTCATACTTTGTAAAAAAAGTGAACAAAAGAAGGTATAAGATATGGAAATGAAGAAGTTTTTTGAATGTTGCTGAAGGGCTGTGAGAAGCTGTGAAGATAGAAGAGAGTGTGTAAAAGGTTGTAGAAGTTTGCAAAAGTTTTGGAAAGGAATTATGTAAAGTTAGTAATGGAAGGTATAAAGCATGGAGATGCAATCTTAGTGGATATCAGAAGGGAAAAAAGATTTTCCATTATGCTTTATATTTTTCTCCCTACCTAATCTCTCCAGAATTGGCATTCTAAAGGAGTAAGTGATGACAAGGTTTCTTTGCATAAAACCAATAAGACCAGTCTTTAATAGTGGTTTTGTTAACCAGGACTTTGACTGGAACATCACGCCTGAAGGAGGCATGTATGTGTTCTGGTCGTTACCAGAAAGCTCAGAGGAACTGGGATTGACCTGTGAAGCTAGTGAAAGCCCACAAGAAAAGCCTGGTACTTTAGTTGGTTGTGCGGTTCGTGCCAGTATTTCTAGGGAAGGAACGAAGGTTGCTTTCCTGAAAGATGGCTAAAAAGGAACCTGTAGGCACAATGGAGGCTCAAGGACTTGAGCGAAACAACTGGTACAGGCAAAGCCAGATGGCAGGTGTGTGGCTCTGCGTTTGTGCCCTGAGGGGCGGAGTGAGAAGTCAATCTGAAGGTTCCCTGTGTCAGTTCCAGCAAAGTAGACTTAGGGATCATCAATGATCCAGGCTGCTCTTGGTGTGTTTATGCAAACGAACAGTCAAAATCAAAAAGCGGGACCCAAAGTAGTCCCTGTAAATAACAGTGAGGGTGATCTTAGGGAGAAAAATTATAATTCAAGGAAAATCACAATGCTCAGTATTGGACATCAGAATGGCGCAGCTAATTGTCTTGAAAGTTTGTTTTCATTTGAAAGTTGAAACCAGGTTTGTGATATTAGATGCACAATTTACAGGTGCAAAGGATCTTGCAATGGAATGTTTTCCCCAAAAGACAGTCTCACAGCGCAGAGACTGGTTTGGGAATTGTTGTGTGAATTAACCTGTGTGTTCTCTGTTTTCATAGTGTATGCCTATGACCTGCCTATGCCTGTGAGTGATTGGTTGCAATATAGGCCTCACTTAAGGAGCCCATCTTCATCATCACCCCCCCTAAGACTCAACGGTTTGGCTGAACTATGTAGTTGGGTTGGTGAAGGGCTGGGGCGGTCTGTGGGATTCACTTGAAACTGATTTTCCCTTTTCTGTCTTGATGGCTTGGACAGAAAGGGCTCAGAAATCTGAAAGGAGGGAAATCTTAATGTATTCCCCTCAGCCTGAGTGAAGTATAGTGGAGCACAAGAGTTTTTAGATAGGTGTAGCATGCCTCGTACACCTTCCACTGAATAAGCCATTCTTTACTGGAGTGTCTGCCTTTGTCAATTAATGGTTATGATTTAATTGTGCTTCCAATTTCTTGCCTAATCTGTCACCTCCAGAATATGACCTGACCGGAATGCCAACAGTTCAGTAATGCCAGCCTTTGGACACCAAGCCTGCGACGTCCAGGTGACAGCCAACTGACCAGGACCCTGTAAGGTCTTTCCCCTTGCAGGAAGGACTCCCTCTGTGCTGCACTCCCCTCCCCTTTCAGGGCACCCCTGACCCCGGAGTACGTAGGACAGCGTCCATTTTCAGCTCGAAGCAGTTACAAGAAGATGAGATCTGCGTCCCTTTTCCTTTATATAATTATAAAGTAGGTGGGGGGTGCCTGAGACAAAACCCCTTCCCGAGAACCCGGACCAGGACCAGATGAAAGACTTCAAACAGTGTACATTTGAAAGTACCCTTACATTAGCAGAATTCCATGGACGAGGCACCTGTTATCTGCTAGCGAACTATACCCTTGCAGCCTCAAACTATAGTGACTATTGCCTTAACCAAGAGCATTTGCCGAGAGACCCTAGGAATTTGACTATTACATTAGCTCCAGAAGGACTATGGTTTGTCTGCACTCAAGGTATCTTCAAGTGTCTAGTACCAACTAACCCTGAGCTATGTGTTAGTGCTTACATCATTCCCCAAGTGTACTTATATGGGGGAAACCCTGATTTTCTGATACATGCCCCCATTCGAGCCAAGCGAGTCCCATTGCTAATTCCCATCGTCGCCACTATCGGTGTCGTAGGGTCGGCTGCTGTAGGAGCAGGGGCATTGATCCATGGGGAAAACAGTCTCAGGGCCTTGTCACAGACTTTCTCCAAAGACGTCTCCTTACTCCAAGAGCAAGTAGAATATTTAGAGCGCCAAGTAGACTCCCTAGCAGAAGTAGTACTCCAAAATCGAAGAGGGTTAGATCTAGTATTCCTGCAACAAGGAGGAATATGTGCAGCTCTTGGAGAAGATTGTTGTTTCTATGCCAACCACTCAGGAATAATTAGAGAAAGTATAAAAGTACTCACTAGACGACTTAAAAGTAGAGAACAAGAGGATGAGTCATCCTCCTGGTATTCTTCCCTATCTAAGACTTCCCCTTGGCTAACTACGTTGATATCGGCTCTAGCCGGACCCTTGATCCTCCTCCTATTAGCCCTGACGATAGGCCCAATACTTCTAAACAAGCTCATAGCCTTTATTAAAGATAGAGTAGAAACAGTAAAACTTATGGTGTTGTCTCAGCCCTATACAATCCTCCCTCAAGAGGAGCATGAGTCAAGGGTTTGACTAATAAGAAAGAGAAGGAGGGAATGTAAAGGCCTGTCCAAATAAGGCTAGGAATGTAAAGGCCTGTCTAATAAGGCTAGGATATAGGGGCCTGTCCAAATAAGGCTAGGAAATTTTTAGGCGCCAACACCAGCTGCTCGCCAACAGCAGTCCAATCAGGAACTTTTGCCCTAGTTTGATTGAGCCAATAGCTAACCGCCACGTCTGCTTCTGTATCCCCTGCTTGCTTGCTTGCCTGCCCCTATAAAAACCCAGTAGTCTGTAAGCCAGGCGCGACTTCCACTTTGGCGGCTCTGCGTAGCCGCGGGACTACGGTCTCGTTCGGGAAGTTCGCCCCTGCGCAGGTAAAACTTGGCCAATAAATTTACCATCAAACCGCTCTCAGTGTTCGGGGATTCCTTTCGCTCGCAACTTGAATACAACAGTGTCAATGGCTTACTCGTTCAGAATAGCGGTTAGAAAGTTTATTTATATTTACTATCATTAAGATTCAAAAAATATTGAGATTAGCAATGTATTCCTGACCTATTCTTTTAAAAGAGATGCTTGACATTTATTAGAATCTGCAGATTTAAGGGCTACGTCTACAAAGGTCATTTCGGCAGGAGCTTAGTAAGTGGGTATACTCTCAGGAGTGTATTTTCCATCCAATGAATGCAGCTAGTGCAGACCTTAAAGCCCTTGGAATGAATCATCAATCTCCTTTGCTATTTCCCCAGAATTTGGGGGATTCAACCACCCCCTCTTCCCTAGCAGTTCCTCCTCAGCAACCCAGAACTCATAGGCTGCTTTCCAGGACTTTTTATTTCACTTTTTAAAAGTACGCCACCATCTAATTGTAGGTAAATGTTATACAAATTTTAGAAATATAAACCGCAAAACTAAATTAAGTTTATGGAATTCCTTGAATGTGAAGTCTTGTCATGATATCCATATGTAAGTGTAATTCTAATCCATAGGTATAGGTTTAAGTTTTAAAAGTTATCTCAAGGCATGACATTGATTTGCTATATTCTTTCTATAAATAAAGCTAAAGTCTCAGTGAGAAGAATCCTGAAATAAAGAAAAAATATTGTATAAAAATTTCAATGCATCATTATTATTAGAAGACAGCTAAATACGGTTCAAGCTATATTCACATTGAAAATTAAATAAAATCATTTTCTTCATTCACTACCAAGTATAACCTCTTGGCGGCTCCACTTCTGTTAGCGAAAAGGTCATCTTTTGCTTCCTGAAAATAAACGATTTCCTTCTCATCCTCATTTTTTGTTTAACCAATGGATTTCCTCTTTTTAGAAGACATGAAAATTAGCTTTATGTTTCAACAGCTTTATTGTATTGGAACAGGATGGCGAAATACAGCTGTTTAAAACATAGTGTGAGCAAAAAGGCAATGAAATACTATTTTTAAGAGTCATCAAAATCAGGGTGCCAATCACTCTTAGAAGCAGGGTAAAAATTACTTGCACTTCAATATTTATATTTATATTTATTATAAGAAAAAAGTTTTTTCCTAGGAAGAAGGTGCAGAAAAGGGCACGCAGTATTAGCTAAATATTGTACCTTCGAACATCACTCATTTCCTTCTCAATAGTACTGAAAGGGTCTAATTTATAAGTTTTTCCATCTCCCTGTTATGCTGGTTTGTAAGTTCTGACACTGCTACTGGTATGTTAATGAGAAGCTAGCGTTCCATTAAGAGAAAACCATATGCTCTGCTGCCTACTGTGAAAGAGAAAGCATGTAATGTGGCTGTTGCCTTAGTAACACATTAATTCATTTTGTCAGTGTTGGCACAGATCATTTCATTTATAAGAAAACAAGTATAATAGTTTACCACATCTATAATATTTACAGTGTTTCTGTTACAAAACAGTGACAAAATGAGTTTAAAAAATAGAGTTGGTATAATATCATTAAAATATGGAATTTGTGGTAAAATTTTTTTCTGTAAAATGGAAAAAAAATTAAAGATTGGTGTAAAATTTATCTTCACAATCCTACTTAAAACATTTTAACACCAAACTGTTTGCTTTTGTAGCATATTTGTATTATACTAATAATGTGTGTCTGCTGCAAAAAATTTAGTCCATGAAAAACACAAGTGCATTAACAGTTTTTAATGAATGCTAAACAAAATATTTCATACAACAGTTTTGTTAAATTACAACCATTATAAACCTAATCGTATGCTAGTGTGTTACTCATAACAAGGCTAAACATTTATCTAGTTTTATCTGTTCTTCCAGATGTTTATTAGTATTCTAACACTCCGAAAATATTTAAATTAAACCACTCCATTTTCTCATGTGAATGCATTTTGGGTTTTATTCGCAGAAAATCTAGTCGCATGTATATCTAAATAAATATAGCACACTGTATATGCTTTATGCATTAAGTGATACTTGATGTGAATTGAGATGATCCGAAAGCATGATAAAGGAGAGAAGTGATGGGAGGAAAGACAAGTTCCTGTTTGTTAGCATCTGCACCTGCAGCAGGGTACCAGTTCTACCCATCCCTAGGGCATTCCACACCTGTAAACACACATTCTTAATAGCACACATTTGCATCTGTGATGTTCACCTATCTTCTTTCACCAATAAAAAGCGAATGGTGTGCAAGATAGAGACCAACTATCCTTTACCAGTTTAGGTAATGATTCAAGTTTTATATCACTTCAAAAAAGCGTGTACACATTTACATAAGAGTTACACAAAGTGGGTGCATGGCACTGTGGAGCTGCCCACCTAAGCAATGAATGGCCAATTATAGTTGGAACATTAAGAAGTACTTTCCTAAAATATCAGTGCTCAGTGGGTTTAGCTAAAGCTTCATGAACGAAATGGAGGTGTTTTAGTTTTGACTTGACTAGATTCACAGCAATGCTCCCAGGATTCTTGGGATGCCTCCCAAGAATCCCAAGTTTAATGGGATTCTTTCTAAGGAGAACCCAAGACCCGAGAGTACTATTAAGAATCTCCTTTACAGACGTGCAATGAGATTACTCTGGGAAACATTTCAGAAAATAAAATTTATGATTAGCTTTGATGAAAATGACTTTAGTTTTAACTTCGTAATATCTCTGCTTTGATATGTGTGAAATACTATGAATGGCTACATCACCAGAAGAGAAATTATAACCAAACATCAATGTGATTTTATATGATGGGAATTAAATGTCTCTGAAATGTAATCATATCACATTGACTCACCCAATAAAAGTAATTTAATGAAGTATTTTATCTAATTCATATGTTTTTACTTATTAGTTTATAGTGCTCGAAAAATAAAACTGTAAACTTTTTAAGAGCCTTCTTTCAACTCAAGCTCTTTCTATCAATAAAACTGGTTTGTCAGTAGTTAAATGACACAACAGTTATGTTTTAAGTACACTAAATTAAGGGGAGCTTTATAATAAGATCCACTAATTACACTTACCATAAATAATATGATATTACTATTACTTTGGTTAAGTAAAAAATTTATCTCGTGGTATATAACACCTTGAATTTCAAATCCTTTTGATTCAGTTTATTGTTGCTCATTCCCCACTACATTAATTAATGCATTAATTAATGTGAGGATCAAATATAAGGTTATAAAGTATAAAGTATACACATATAAATGTACATGTATATATACACATACACGCATATATTTTATACTATGTAATACATTATTATCTTCTTTTGATAAATAAAACCACATATTTTATATCTAATGTAATATTACCCTAGTGAATTTTCTTATTATTTTCTCATAATGATTCCAAAGTCTATATTCAAGATTAAGGGCACAGAAAACTATTGTTGTATTAATGGAACTATAAAAAAGGTAAAATAAAATTGCACAGAAGAAATAATTAAGTATTTAGACATATTATACTCTGTAATCTGGTTAGGTGTCCTTTCCTCACTGGTAACATCCATTGTGCTTATTTATATTCAGGGATGTAATACAGAATGACAACCATGAAGGCCAACCATGCTAAAGGTCAGCATTATGTATGTATTTATTAATGTATTTGAGTCCAAAGAGTTGAATTCTAGTGGTATTACATTTTATGTTGTTTTATAACTGCTTGCCCACAAATTTGTAAAATAATATAATATTTAATATATAAATATTCATTATATAACTACTTAGAAATATGTGAAGTATAATCAATGCATATCAAGTAAAAGATTTTTTTGAGCCCTGGCTGCTGCAGCTTAGTGGATTGAGCATGGGCCTGTGAACCAAAGAGTTGTCAGTTCACTTCCCAGTCAGGGCACTTGCCTGGGTTGCAGGCCAGGTCCCCAGTTGGAGTAGTGCAAGAGGCAACCACACATAAATGTTTCTCTCCTTCCCTCTCTCCTTCCCTTCTCTTCTCTCTAAGAATAAATAAAATCTTTTTAAAAAAAAAGATATTTTTGAATTTTTCCGAGTACTTAAGAACTATAAAAAGAATATAACACATATATTAAATTATGTTAAAATATTTTAAAATGGTACATGGCAAAAAATAAATGCTTGTTGAGTAAATAACTAAACATAAAACACACGAGCACAGTTGCATTCAAACCAACCCTCTGGTCACAATACAAAATTCATGGTGTACATGAACTTACTTACTGGTCAGCCTTGTGTCTGTAAGAGAGCTGAGAGTATTTAAAATTTGACAGTAGCTAACCAGGCTTTGCTTATGAAGTTACAGTTTTATGGAGTAAAGTTTCAGTCCAGTTTAATTCAATATGAATTTGCTAAGTGGTAGAGAAGAAAGGATGGAATTAAATGACCTCTAAAATATTTTAGGACCTTAAGATTTGAACAGATGAAAATGCCAGTATTTGGAGAAGGACTAAATAATGATAACTTCACATTTATACCTTTTCATATTCATCTTCACTTTTGTTTAAGGGAATATAATCCAACAAAAAGTTGGTCAATTGTATTAGGTAAACCCAAATTTGTCATTTCTGCAAGACATGAATCATTTGAAATAAATGTCTGAATATTCACGATCTCTGAGTTAAGTACAGGAGCACACTTATATAATATTTTAACAATAGTAAAAAATTTTGTGAACTATATATTTTATTATAAAATTGTATTAAAATTGTACAAGGATACAAATTGTAATAGATATCAAAATATATTTTAACTTGATATGTAGTTTGTTATTGCTATAATTTATTTAACACAAAATATGTAATATAATACAAATAATAAACTTTAAATAGTTGAAAACAGAAAAATAAATGGTCTAAGGCATTGTGTCTTAGAGACAGAAGTATGTCACAGTAAGAGTAGTGATATGATTTGGGCCAAATTGTTTTCTGTGGAAATTCTGATTCTTGTCTTCAGTTTTTCTTATTTCTTATGTACTATATGAATAATATATTTTAATTAAGGGACAAAGATGCACAATTAATATGCATACCATGTTTTAGAAGATATCTGTAGTATTATTTACATTTTCCCATAAATTAATACACAAACAATTGCTGACTATTAACTTATTTGTAACTATTCCAGTGATTAGGGTATTCTAAAGGATCTGGTTCTGAGATATTGTTCTCCAAGCTTTACTCAGATGATGTAGAATATATTACAGCATGTGACCCATGCTTTTATGACTTACTAGTGTATTAAAAGGCTTTACTTAGAAAATATTGGAGCACTAGATAATTACCTCGTGTATTTCTTTAAGCTGACTCTAAATGAACATGCTGGATATAGAAATTTTCCAAAGTTGATGCTAAGGTTGTTCAAACATACCATGCATTTTTTCATACTGTTGTCTCCTTTTCAACTTTTGGTCAAATTGATCAGCAGTCCAGCTTTATGGCTATGTAATACAGAGGCATGATCTTATCTGAAGACTGGAGTTTTACTCATGGGATCTTAATTAAGTTCTAGCCATTCAGGTGAGGCTTTTCTTTTGTTTGTTTGTTTTGCTTTTTCCTCTTAAACACAGAGAAAGAATCTATGCCTCTAAAAAGAAAAACTCTTGTTAGGGGAAAAATGTAGTAAAGTATACAATATTAAATTCGAATTCTTCTATAAAAATAAAATTTATTTATTTTCATCAGGAAATATAACCTTATTAACCAATATATCTTATTTTTTAAAGATTTTATTTATTTATTAAAGAGAGGAGAATGAGGGAGATGGGGGAGAAACATCAATGTCTGGTTGCCTCTCACACACCCCCTACCTGGGATCTGGCCTGCAACCCAGGCATGTGCCCTGACTAGCAATTGAACCAATTACTCTTTGGTTTGCAGGCCAGTGCTTAATCCACTGAGCCACACCAGCCAGGGCCTAGTATACCTATTTTGATAGAGTCCAAGAATATTTTCATAAAGAGAGAATATATACTAAGATGAGTATATCAAAACTGGCCTTTCCATCTTTAACATACTAATGCTACTTTACCATGACAATATTTTCTCACTTGTTAATCAATAAATGGTAATATAAATTTTCAGTAAATCCCACTCCATTCAAGACCTCTCAAAGCTATTATACTGATCATTTTTACAAACCTTTGATTATTACACTCACCCTGAAATTTTTATTTATTTATTTATTTATTTATTTATTTTTTAGATTTGTTTTTTAAAGATTTTGTTTATTTATTTTTAAAGAGAGGGGAAGAGAAGGACAAAGAGAGGGATAGAAACATCAGTGTGTGGTTGCCTTTCAAGCTCCCCCTACTGGGGACCTGGACTGCAACCCAGGCATGTGCCCTGACTCGGAATCAAACCAGTGACCCTCAGTTCACAGGCTGGTACTCAATCCACTGAGCCACACCAGCCAGGGCTCACCCTGAAAATTTTTTTAAATTATGATGATACCACTAAAAAAATAAACAATTATTTCAGATTTGGTCTCACTAAGGAGTTAAAGTTTTGAAAGATGGATTGTCTGATTTGTGCAAGATTAATATTTATAAAACAACCAAGTTTATTTACTTCCCTTTTTGTTTGAAAATAGACCACCAATTTTTTTTCAGTTCACCCATACTCTAGGAGGATAGGAATTCTGTCTTCTTAATCTGTGTATTCTTCATAGTGAAGTCAATGTTCACTTAATGTTTGAAGATATAAACTGATACCAGACAATAGGTGAGTTTATCCTTACTTAGGTGATATTCTACCCTGTGTTAAAATATGTATTAAATTTATAGAAATAATTAACTCTATAAGGTAAACCTAGTCAAAAAGTAATTTTCCTTCTTGGTTTCATGTACTAAATGTATAAGTAATTTTGGCCATAATCAATTTAGTGAGTTTTCAGCCTATGTAAAATTTCAAATAAGATCCAGTTGATTGTGTATTAAAGGCTTCAAGAAACACAATATAATATTTCATGTTAGTCTATGCAAATAATCAATACTCATACCAAATAATTTTCATAAAATTAATTTAGACATTTAAGAATTCTTTTATATATAGTATTTTATTCTCAATATTCCTCAAAGCACTTGTACAATATCCACTTACATAGAGTAGTTTCCACTCAACTGAGAACCTAGCTTGTTGGAATTTTATGAATATAATTCCAGAAGATTAAATTACTTATTCAATATTAAAAATTAAATACTACTCAGAATTAAAAATTTTCTACCCATTTAGGTTCTTTCTAAATATAGCTAATATTAAATTTTTAATAATCAGAAACTTGCAATATTAACTAAATTATGGCTAAGGTGAGAAAATAAGTAAATCTACATTGAAAATTATAAATTAATTATTCTTTCACCATTTTAATGTTTATTTCTTTTTTGTTATTAAGCCCACAATATATTATTTCACTGAATGTAATACCATATGTATGCAAGCCAGTCATTAATATCAGAGTAATTTATTAATATTATCTAAAATGCTAAAGTTATTTAAGTTTATTCCTAAAACAGATGCCGATCACAGTATAACCATTAAAATTCTAGAACTTTAGGCTTTATTAGGATGCTTATATATACTACTGTATATATATTTATTTTTATATAAAAAACCTTAATAAAAATAGTTTTATTTTTATATAAAAATAAAACTTTAATAAAAAGTTTTATTTTACAAAAATTATAAGCTAAAATTTGAAAAGTAGATTTCTGGAATGTAGAATATTATTTATATATATATATATATACACACACACACCATAAACATATATATACGCATACATATGTGTATATATGAATGATATTACGATGGAGAGTGAAGAGGAAGAAGCAGAGAGAAAAAGAGGAGAAAGGAGGAAACAGAAAAGATGGGAAAGAGGAGAACATTGGAGAAAATTTTCCTGAATGACTGAACACAAATTGAAATAGAAAAAGATGGGAAATGAAGAAGGGTGTGTGCATATATATGAAAAATAGATTGATTAAAGATAAGTTGAAAGTTGGAGGGAAGAATAGGCGCCAAGGAGAATGCACCAAGGGCCTCCTTCCGGTGGCGGCGGGAAGAAATCCATGAGGAAGAGAAGAGCCCACAAAATGGATTGCAACCATTTAGTTGTTTGGTAAAGTGTAGTTAGTCAGTTAGTAGGAAGAGGAAAAGATAGAAAATATTGAGTATAACACATATTTGTGTTGATGAAGGATGAAACACAAAATAGTTTCTCTAGTAGAGAAAAAACAATCAATTAAATTTACTCACAAATAACTATTGAGCAACATCTACATCCAAATACAGTTACAGACCCTGAAATTGTTGTGGTGAAAAAATAGACATAGCCTTATGGAGTTTACAATCTAATGAGGCCAATTGTCAGTACTTACCAATTCGAGCACACGTTGTGATAAGTAGTTCGGAAAAAATCAACCCGGAGTGTAAATGCTTGTCCTGGAAGTAGTTAAGACCCCAGGATCAGGTGAGTAGACAGGAAGTAAGCAAAAGGTGGTAGAAGAAAAATGTGCAGGAGAGTCCCTCAATACATTTTTCTTAAACAGGAAAGAATTGAATGCATTTAAGGGACTAAACAAAAGCCAGAATTTGGAAATTCTGTGGACCAGAATTTCATGAGATGAGTTGTCAAGAGACAAGATTGGACAAGTGGACAAGGAAGGTCAGGCAGGGACTTTACAGAACCTTAGAATTGAGCACTTTATCCCATGAGTCATAGAACATAGTAGAAAGTCTCCAACTAATGTGTTATTTAATCATATATGTAGTTTCAAAAGATCACCCTGACTATGATTTGGAGACAGAATTCAGAGTGCATATTTGGGGTAGGATGAGGTAGGATGATAATAGGGGAAAGACTGGATTCCAGAGATTGATTTGGAGGTGATTGCAGTAACCCAGATGAAGGATCATGGTTTCTTCAGCTCGGGTGACCATGATAAAGGTAGGAGGGAGTGGAATAATTCAAGATATATTTAGGAAGTGAAATGTACCAGAATGAGAATACATTGAGTATGGGAGGTAAGAAAAAGGAGGCTGTCAAAGGCTACTCTTGGGATGAGGGGCCTTTTCAAATAGCCTAACTGACGATTATTTTCTCACATTATCCTGTTCTCTGGTTTGCAATCTATACATAATTGTGAAATTAAAGGACATAATTATTTGCAAGAAGTCCCAAAATAGAACATTGCCTTGCACTGGTAGCTCTGCAAAATACATTGTATCCATTTCCAAAATTATAGAAGATTCAGTGTTCTCTTGTTCCCAAGGTTTCCCTCCTAGAGGAAAGAATGACAAGAACTCCTGTTTCCTGCTCTCTCCTCTGATGTTCCTTTTGTCCAAGATGCCTCTGAATCCTACCAGACTTCACCGGCTTGTGTTCTCAATGCCCTTCTCTTTCCCAGTTGGTGATGTAAACTTTGTAAGTTCAACATTGCATAAGCTCCAAAAACAAACAAAACAGAACTGGATCTCAGCTACTCATGAGCAGGTTTTACTATCAAGAGAATTAATTTAAACAGACTAAGTTAACAATAGAAATATATACAGGATTCACTTTATTGAATTTTCCTATCATTCTCATCTGCTAAAAACATTAAGCATGCCGTACATAATTATACTATTTTTAAATATAAAGGATAAGGAACTAGCAGTTATTGACATGTGGTCATATTAGCCACAAAATAAAGTCAAATTGTATGGTATTTTTTAAGTCTACAACATCAATTTAAGCTCTATTTTTCCTAATAATAATAAAAGCTATAATTTTTAAGCCTCTACTAAGGGCAAAGAAATATATATAAATATATATAAATTTACACATATATATATATATATATACCATCTCATGTAAATCTCAATAAAATCCTAAACTGTAGGTCATTATTATTATTTCTGACTTTCAGAAGAAAAATTGATTAAATGAGTCAAGTAACTTGCCCTGACCCATGTAGCTTAGTTGGGCATTGTCCCTCAAAGCAAAAGGTCTCCCGTGTGATTTCTGGTTATGGCACATGCCTAGGTCATGGGTGTCCCCAGTTGGGCACATATGGGAGGTAAGTGATGGATGTTTCCCTTTCATATCAGTGTTTATCTCTGTCTCTTTCTCCTGCCCCTCCTCTTTCTCTAAAAAAATTAAATAAAGTGAAATTAAAAAATTTAGAAACCAAGTAACTTGTCCACATACCAGTCTGGCTCATATGCAAGTTTTATACTATATCATCATCATCTTCTTTTTTTTATTGTTGTTCAGGTACAGTTGCCTTCATCTTCACCCCATCATAGCTCCCTGCCTCAACCATCCCTGCTTTCCAACCTTGAACCTACCCCCGTTGGCTTTGTCCATGTGTCCTTCATACATGTTCTGTAATGACCCTTCCCCTATTTTTCCCCATTATCCTTCTCCCCCCTTCTCTCTGGTTACTGTCAGTTTGTTCTTTATTTCAATGTCTCTGGTTGTGTTTTGCTTGCTTGTTTGTGTTGTTGATTAGGTTCCACTTATAGGTGAGATCGTATGGTATTTGTCTTTCACCACCTGGCTTACTGCACTTAGCATAATGCTCTCCAGTTCCATCCATGTTATTGCAAGGGGTAGGAGCTCCTTCTTCTTTTCTGCTGCATAGTATTCCATTGTGTGAATGTACCATAGTTATATCATCTTCTTAAGCAGTTTCATAATTTACATCTTTATTGAAAGCTGTTATAGACTGAATATTGGAAAGAAAACAGTTTTCAACATTCTTTTTGTATTTTGAAACCAAAGTTTTGGGCCTAAAAGATAAAGTTTTAGAAATATATTTTGAAAAGTGTGTATCATTTGCTCTCTGAAACCCTTTGGCTGACATTTGACTGTTGAGCGCAGGTATGGGTAAAGCCTTCAGAAGGACACATAGCAACCTGGAAGTAATGACTTACTTTTATCTCTGAGTAAGTCATTTAACTGCTAGAATAATTAATTGTTTAATTTCAAAATGCGAATAGTAACATTTGCTTCTAGGAACTCTGAGATGACCAGTATATATAAATGACATAATTGGTTAAAATTAGCTATAATTTATGAAAGAATGGTTTAAGCCAATTCAATGTATTTATTATCTTTTTGCTATCACACTGTGAAATATGCTGTAACCTTAGAAGGTCTCAGGAAAAGGTTGAGAAAAAGAATCTTTCACAACATCTAGAATTCCTGCACCAGGCACAACAAAGTCGAGTTAGAATCTTTGCTTGGGCTCTCCGATAATGACCCTACAGGGAATAGCATTGTCACAAGATTTTCTGCCTAAATTTCAAAACATCACAGGTTGTTAAATGTATGTTAATTTATTCAGAAAAATATAACATGGATATTTTTATTTGAAACTATTACAGTCTGGGTATATTAAATTATGTTAGGGGAAAAAACAAAACAAAAAACAAAAAAAAAGTAAATAGGGGAAAAGGCAGCTGCATTTTCCAAGACTGTCACAAGAGGGCATTTATGGATTAACTCAGTAATTTTTTATATTTAAAAACCATTGAAAAGCATTTGCAAGTCCCAAAAGAAGACTAAGAATCATTAATTAATAATTATTTAAAGGAAAAGAGTCTCTAAAATTTTTATCTTATATTAATTCTGCTCTAGGAAATTGGCTATTCTTTTTCAGGTGTTTTTGACAAGTAAAAAGTAGTATGCACTTTTAAGTGTTAGATGTCAGTAACTCAATTCTCCAAAACATTAAGATCTTGTAAATACTGTATCTGCTAAAAAAAATAGTCCACTCATATTTTGTTTCTAGCATTTGTTTGCATATTATTGCAAAACAAATGTGTAAAATAAATCTTATTACGACAACTGGTAAAAGGTAATTACACTTTTAAAACATGATTTTATCTTTTGTGCTGAAAAATAAGCTAATTAATATTCCAAAGTATTTTGAAAACAGGTGCCATTTGCACAATTCGAGCACAAATGCCTTAATAAAATAATGAAAAGCCTGGTTTCGTTAGAAAATAGGTAAATTGCTAGAAAGAGAATGTTTTGGGGCCCAGTTAAGGAGAAACAAACAAACTGAAACAAATGTTAAAATATTTTTACTCCTCATAATCTTGAGCACTTTAAGAGGAAGGTTTTGACATATTCATCTTTTTAAAAAAATTATCTTTTACTGTATTCTTCCATTACCATTTGTTCCCCTTATACTCACCCTTGCAATCACTATACTGTTGTCTATTTCCATGAGTCCTTTTTCCTCCATCCCTCTACCCCTAACCTCCCCACCATTCAAGCTGTCATCTGCTCTCCATCTACGAGTCTGTCTCTAATTTGCTTGGTTAGTTCAGTTTGTTCATTAGATTCCACATATGAGCGAAATCACATGGTATTTGTTCTCCAGGTCCATCCATGCTGCCACAAATGGTAAAATTTTCTTCTTTTTTAACCACTGAGGGGTATTCCATTGTGTACATTTCCCATAGGTGTTTTATCCACTCATCTACTGATGGACACTTGGGCTGCTTCCGTATCTTGGTGATTGCAAATAACGCAGCAATGGACATAAAGGTTCTTATATCCTTTTGAATTAGTGTTTTGGGTTTCTTCTGATAAATTCCCAAAAGTGGAATTGCCGGGTTATAAGGCAGTTCCATTTCTAATTGTTTGAGGTGTTTCCATCCTGCTTTCCACGGTGGCTGCACCAGTCTGCACTCCCACCAACAGTGCAAACAGGGTTCTGCTTTCTCCACATCCTCACCAGCACTTGTTTGTTGACTTACTGATGATAGCCGTCGACCGGTGTGACATATTCATCTTTTTAAAAAGATTTTATTTATTTATCTTTAGAGAGAGAGGAAGAGAGGGAGAAAGAGAGGGAGAGGCACATAGATGTGAGTGAGAAACATTGATCGACTCTCTCATGCAGTTGTGGGGAACTGAACCCACAACTCAGGCATGTGCCCTGAGCAGGAACTGAACCAGTGACCTTTCACTTTGTGGGTCAGCGCCCAACCAACTAAGCCACTCCAACCAGGGTTCCATGTTCTTCCTTGAAATCCCAGCCCAGAAAGGTGTTGAGCATATGGTAGATACTCAATGAATATTGCTAAATGAAAAATGAAAACATCTCTTTAATCTAAGATTAGTTCTGAAGTGGCAAGATAAGGGAGAATTTTTAGTGATTATTAATTAAATTAAAGACTTTCAGGTTACATTAATTCATGTCAAACATTCGAATACACAGGGAAACTTCATTCAATCCAAATATCTGCAGAGTTGGTGTCATATCAACAAAATATCAGGAGAGCTAATGTGATGGTATGTATATGTTTAATTGGCTAGAACAAAGGAGTTGCAATAATGAGAACAGTAATGTATGTAATGTAATATTGGAATTCTACAGCTATAAGTCTCCTCATGGTCATCTACTCTATCCCAATAACACCCAATTTATATCATGAAGGATCTCCATAATTTTACCTGATTGATCAAATATTATGTACTTTTCTTTCATCAAAGGCCTGTAATGAGCTATAAGAGTATTTAATAAGCATTGGATACCCTCATTATCATATGCTTTTGTATAATTACAATCAAAAGTAAAGAAATGTGACATTTTAGATAAACTTCAGTCTTATTACAGGTAAACATTCGATTTCCTTTAGGCATTTTAGTATAATTAAAACAAATTTGATATTTGTTTTTCTACTTATGCCAAAGCACAAGCTTTGAAAAGCCGTTTTCATTGTATCATACTCAGGCAAGACGGGGGACATGGAGAAACAGCATTGTGTTTATTTGTGTAGAACAACCCTGGGTTCAGAACTCAATTCCAATATTTATTAAGAAAATGGTCCTCTTTAAATCTCTTTTACATCTACAATTGGGATAATATTACATGCATTAGTGGATTGTAGGCTGTACAGTTTAGATAAATTTTGATATGTAAGTAGTAAGTTTTAATGTGTGTAAATTGTCTGGGAAACAGAAGGAAGGTCACCCACCTTGTAATTAGAGAACCTTGTCGCTCTTAGTGTCCTTGTTGAGAATTTGGAGGTTGTGACAGATACAGAAAGGATCACAAGATATTCCTTGCCCTCCTTTATGTTTCTTTGCAATTAGTTGGGACCATGAGAATAGTTCTGACCAATTTGCTGTAGTGAGAATGATAGACATTCCACTGGCTAGGTGGCCGAGTGACTCAATAGAGCTGAACCCTTGCAGGCCAGTACTGGACATGTCCAAGGTTTAACATTTCTTGTGTCAGGCCAATGATACTTAGGGGTTAAATTATTACTGAAGCATAATTAATAATCTGATCTAACCCAAACACTTCACTTTATTGAGGAAACTAAATTCCAGAGAAGTCAGTTTGCATTAAGAGCTAAGACTAGAAAGCAAAGACTGAATGAATATACAGGTAGCATGGATCCTTTCTCAGGTGTTATGTCTTGTGAACCACAGAGCACTTTATATTCCTCTATAAAATATTCCTAATATACATCCCAAATGCCTCCAATGAAACTGACATTTCAAGGATTTTTTAAAGATTACTTTTCCCCTTTTTTCCCACTTATATTCAATAAAAAGGCCTCCCAATTAGGCCAGATAGTATTCTGAGAAAAGACTTTGTCTGTCCAGTCTTCATCTCCATACAAAAAGCATCACTTTTTTGTGGTTTAAGCTATGGTCCATGTATCAAATTCTATTCATTAGGAACCTGTTAAAAGCCAGACATTATTTTCCAGATACTTTTATCTGACTAACCCTTAGTTAAATTAAAATATATATATATATATATATATACTTTAAAGAATTTTAAATTCTAAATTGAATAAATCAAGTACTATATCCTATAAAGGATTTTTTTGAGCCATTTACCCTCCTGAATGGGACTTTTCACTGTGCTGAACTAAATGTGAATTGAAAATTTTTGGTCATAATTTGAATTTGTTTTTTTAGTTTTTGAAATAATTTTCTCATTTTCTTGTAATCAAGGTACAGCGATGGCAGTTGGTATTGTTTAAATTTTTTTGATACGCCCTTTTAATTAATCCTCAATGCTTTTTATTCCTTCATCTAATAACTGGAAATAGTAAGAGCAGTCTTCTGAGTATTGTATGGAAGTGGAAATGGTTGTTGAGGATGAAAGTCTAGAAATAGAAAGTGACTTTGCAGGACATACACACTTAAGAACAAAGATGAAGAGCAGTCAGTGAAAAAGAAAGATTAGCCAGTCAGGTAAGTAGAAGTGAGGCAATAAAATAAGTTTTCAAGAAGCACAGGAAAGAGACAGTAAACATTACACAGCTCTGAGGGTAGGATTACCACAGAGGAAAAGAAGTATATTAGATAAAGAAGCATATCTTTATGCCACATTATGTTATTAGTAAACACAACTAAATATTTTCTGAAATAAATGTATCATCTAGTATATTACATTTATATTATTCATTTATAATTTATTGATTTTCCAGTTTATGTTTAATTTATAATATTGTGGTTATATTATCATCATTGATAAGTTGTATAGTTTATATTTGTTCTTACACATATTTAAGTAACATGAAAATACAAATAATTTAAAGCTGCCAATGTGTTAGAAGAGTGTTCTGTTACAAGAGGTGCATATCACAGATATAAGGAAATCTGTTCTAGAGGTGACTTCATAAAGAAATGTGGGTGAAAGTCAGACTCCTTTCATTTAAGGGACATCTATGGTGAGAGAACTTGACTGTGGTGACACGAAACACCCACTAGGGAAATGTGATGGAAAGAATAGGAGAAGTATGGCTGCTGCTGCAGAAATCAGCTGAGTCCAGCAGGCTGGGCCAGGACAGAGCAGGTCCATCCTCCAAGTGCATTTGTAGCGCCGTGTGCAGTTGGAGAGCCACGCAGGGAGCGGCCAGGGAGAGCAGATCACAGTGGAAGAAGATCTGTCCTGATACTTGCCATATGGAAACGGAATAATAACACGTGGTAACTTGCCACATGGCTTCAGTCCATGAGGTGGCACCATGAAAAAAACTGAGACACCGTCCCCATCGTCCTTCTTCGCTTTCTGCCAGAGGTCTCTTGTTTGTAGGGACCCCCGACCTTGCCGAGTGGGAAGAATTATTGAGGATAAAATTTCCCAGATCTCATGCCAAATGTTCTAAATCAAATCTTCATGAGATGAGTCTGAGAAGCTGTGTTACTAATAGGTTTCCAGCTTGTTACGATCACCGGGTACTTTTTGCGGCATAGCTTAATTCAGCATTTCTTAAAATGTGGTTCAAAGACCAGTGGTGTCTGTAATGCTTGCAAATTCTCAGACTGCCCCTCAGACCACTGAGTCAGGAATGCCAGAAGTGGGCCCTAGAAATGTGTATTTTAAGAAGCCATCCAGATGATTTTGACATGTGCTAACTTCGCGAATCCATGGATTAATGAGAAACCATATTAAACAGGATTTTTGGAGATGGAGGCCCAGGTTTGGGTGCTTTCAAAGGTTTCCTTACAAAGGCAAGAATATGTAAGAGGGGTTGAGAGACACCGTAATAAATCACAGAAGAGACTGTCTGAGAAACATTTGGTTAATACAAGTTGACTGATAAATTAAGTTGCAGCACAAATGAAAGCCTTTCTCCAAGATTCTCTCCTATATAAAATTAGACAAACTAAAGCACTTTTGGGGCCCACCTAACCTAGACCATCCCCCTTTAATCTATTTACCACACATATACACATCCTCATATCAATTGTTGCTTGTTGATTGAATTAGTAATTCAGTGCATGAGTCCAATACCTTTCAATGACATCTTTCCTAAAGCAGACATAAGGGATGGTGTTTACATGTAAAACCCATACTTAAGTTTGTCACATGATCTTGCTCTAATTTCATCATTCAGGGAAAGATTGGACTACCAATTCGGTGGGTGAGGGTGATAGTATAGACAGGGGTAAATTTGAGTCTACTTCAATTTACTTAAAAAGGTAATTATATGGAAAATTTGGCACTTTATTATTAATAATAAATAAATTACTTGAGGCATACCTCATAATTAATCATGGCATACCACAATATTGAGCTATTTCAAAGGTGAGAACAACAGAATAACATGTATAGAAACTGGGTCAGGGTTTCGACTCTAGCTTGGAGTCCTTTAGACTGACAGACACAAAGTTCATTTGTCCAGGGAAGACGGTGTGCAGATGGGTTAGGTCTTGTCTGTCTTAGGCCCTCCTTCCTTGTGTGGGCCTAAAGTGACCAACGGGAAGGCTTCATTCATTACCCTAACTCCCCTACGGGGTTTCCTTTGAAACTAGAACCCTCTCTTCTTGAGTCCTAGCAGGAGCACTTGGCAAAAAAAAAATACTCAAAGGCAAGACCTGCTAATTTTTTATATATCTGGCATGGAATTGGAATGAACTGGTACAAAATATTTGTTTATTGGATCATATACCAGTTGTTTTCAGGATTGCCATATCTGAGACCCTCATTTTACATGTAAGAAACTGAGACCAAGAGAGTTTGTTCCTACCCTTCATGGTGGGCGCCATGCTGTCCTAGGTACAGGGCAGTTCAGAGAAAGCGGAGGTGAAGGGGAGTAGGCTGCTCTTTTCTCTGTGCGTCATCTCTTGGGATTCTAACTCACTACCCAGAATTCTGGAAAGCTGAACTCTTGACTTATTAGAAGGCAAAAGAAACACTTGTCACTGAGGAAATAAAAAATCCTGAACTGAGTGAAAAAAGAAGGAAAGGACTGGGATCATTGGACAAAAAGTAGAAAGAGAATAAGGGTAGAGCAATAACTGAATATAAATTCCAGGTCACTTAATAAAAGGATGTTATTTTTAGTTAAGACATTAAGCATCACTTTGTTTATATAGATTTCTTTACAAAAGAAGCTATTATATGTACACTGTCACATAAAATAAGTTATTATGTCATCCACTGCCATGAGCTTCTCAGAGGAGCCTTGAAAAATGGAGGATTTGGGCAGGCAGATGAGGGTGGGACTCCAAAAAGAGGGAATAATAGTTGTGCTTCCATATACTAATTCCCTTATCCTTTCTTCAGTCACTTGACACAATTTGTTATTCACTGGCATATTTATTGAGAGGCTACACAGTGGCTACACCAGTCCACATTACTACCAACAGTGCACTAGGGTTCCCTTTTCTCCGCATGCTCTACAACACTTGTTTGTTAATTTGTTTATGATGGCCATTCTGACTGGTGTGAAGTGGTATCTCTTGGTGGTCTTAATTTGCATCTCTCTGATGGCTAGTGATGCTGAGCATCTTTTCATATGTCTATGGAACATCTGTATGTCCTCCTTAGAGAAGTGTCTGTTCAAGGTCCTTTGCCCATTTTTTATTGCATTGCTTGTCTTGGTGTTGACTTGTGTGAGTTCTTTATATATTCTGGAGATCAAACCGTTGTCTGAGTTATCATTGGAAAATGTTTTCCCGTATGGTTTGGAACCCTTTTCATTTTGAAGATGGTTTCTTTAGCCGTGCAAAAAATTTCAATTTGATACAGTCCCATTCATTCGTGTTTTCCTTTATTTCCCTTGCCCTAAGAGATGTATGGGTAAAAATACCACTACCTGGGATATCTGAAATTTTACTACCTGTTTTCCTCTAGGACTTTTACAGTGTCACAGCTCGAACAGAGAGGTTGATAATACACTAAGTATAGTGGAAAATTTTAGTGTCTTATATTAGAATTTAACAAACTAGATAAAACTTAATTATATAAATATTTTGATTTAAAAAATCTTAATTACATTTCCAAATACACAGAGAGAAAGAGAGAGAGAGAGAGAAATAAATGAGAGAAAGAGAGAGAGAAGAATATGAGTTCTATGTAGGATACAGAGCTTTTGCTATCACAAAACATTTGTGAAAGGAAAATGAACTTTCAGTAGAAAGGTTACAAATAAGGCTTAAATTAAAATTTCTAAAACATACACCTTACAGAACATTTGCTATACATGATTAAATAAAACAAGAAATCAAGAATAAAAAGAGCCCTGGCCAGTTGGTTCAATTGGTTCGTGCATCATCCTGTACACCAAAATATTGTGGGTTCTATTCCCAGTCAGGGCACATACTGAGGGTGTAGGTTCAATCCTCAGTCGGGGATTGTACAGGTGGAAATCAATCAACATTTCTCTCTCTCTCATTGATGTTTCCCTCCCTCTCCCTCTTTCTTTTCTCTGTTTCTAAAATCATTAAATAAATCCTCAAATGAGGATTTAAAAAAAGAATAAAAAGACAAAATAATTAGGTACTTGAGCAGAAAAGTTATTCTAAATAACAACATAGCCTAAAAATCAATCAATTAAAATGAATGATTTGCAGTTGAATAAAATAAGTGTGAATATGTAAAAAATTAAAGCCACAGTGGAGGCTATAGTTAAGATCTATGGCTTTATATGATTTGTTGAATAATTACTGAACAGAGAGAAAAAAGATGGAAAGCAACAGAAAGAAAGGTAGATAAAGATAAATAAGTTGTGGTGATCTGCTGTAGGTCAATGTCAAGATCAATAAGCCCTAAGGATCTGCTGTGAAACATTGTAGCTGTAGTTAGCAATACTGTATTATGTATTTAAAAATTTATCAATGGGCTTAATATCACATTCAGTATTCTTATTTTAATAATGCAAAAGACAAAAGATTAAACACTATAATAGGAAAAAAGTAAAACTAGTAACGAAAACCAAAAGTTTTTACCTCAAACTGTTGAATAAAATGTATAAATCCCTGGCATGAATAAAAATAGAGAAAATACAATTATAATGTTATACATGAAAAATATGTAGACCTATGATAAATATATTACTGGTGTTATACAAAAATATAAACACAGTGTAATAAGTTAGAATAATAACTGAGGAAGAAATTAATAATGTGGCAAAGTTATACCATTAAATAAGGATACAGTCCAAAAAATTTTATATGTACATTATATTTAAGCTTCAAGGGACCATCTTATGTTGTTTAAACTACTTCTGAGCATAGAAAAAGAGCGAGATCTTCCAAACTCATTTTAGAAAAAGAAATAAATAATAGTAAAATCTCATATGTTTACTTTTCTGCACAAAATTTACTGACCAAACTCATTTATTCAGAGTTAAAACAATGCAACTGCTAAGTTAAAATCTGTACAATATTGAAACTTATTTATTAGATTAACAAGACATAATGATAAAATTTGGTTCATCCCAGGAATCCGAAGATTGCTAAATTCTAAGAAATAGAGTAGCATGAGTGTGGAGGAATTTATAGTGGTTGTAGGTGTGGACTCAGGCTGCTGGGCGAAAATCCCGAAGATTCCACTCAAAGCTGTGGGACCCCCTGATGAACTGGCTCCCTCATTTTAGTGTTGGGAGTAATGATATGACATACCTCAGTGAGTTCGTAAATATGGAATGTTTAATTATACTTGGCTTGTAGTGAGCACTACATAAGCGCTAGCTGTTAAACTAATAAAAAAATAAAAAATAAATCCCCACCTATGAGTGTGATGGTATAATATAATCCCCAAGAGTACTTGACAAACTTTAGTTATTTTTAATAAATTGATTATAGGCAAAATGGAATGATAAATATACCCTAAATATTATAAAATACTTATCGGAGATATCTAACATCTCAAATCATATTAAATGCTGAAATACCAAATACCCTCCTTCTGAGTCTGTGCCAAGACAGGATATTCACTAGTATTTAATATTTCTGGAGGTTACAGCTAATGCAATAAGATTAAAACAAAACAGTGGAATAATTATCAGAAGGAAATAACAAGTACCAAAGTATTTAGTTGATCTGAAAGATATAAAATATACTTAAAACATCTGATAGACTTTACAAAAACAAGTTTTACAGATTTGAAGGATACAAAATAAATATACAAATCTCAGTAGCTTTTTTATTTATATCACTGAAACTAGCTAGAAAATAAGGTGTCATTAAATACTCCAATCACCCTCTCATCAAAAACTATAATTTTGTGAGAATGACATAATATATATAATTTCTGTATATATGTATATATATATATATACATATACATATACTTAATACATAGATGTGTGTGTAACTTGAAAATTTTACTGAAAGACACTTAGATTGGTCTAAATAACTAAGTAAATGGGTAAGCCTTGGCCGGGTGGCTCAGTTGCTTGGAGTGTCATCCAACGCAACAAAGTCGTTGCAGATTCAATCCCCGATTGGGGCACATACCCGCGTCGTAGGTTCCTTCACTGGCTGAGGCACAATTGCAGGGTGAAACAACTGATGAATGTTTCTCTCTCACATTGATGTTTCTCTGTCTCTGTCTCTCTGTTTCTTCCCCTCTCTCTAAAATCGATAAGTATACCCTCAGGTGAAGATTAAAAAAACACAGGTAAACAGGATTTCAAATCTGTAGGGAAAAGTAAGGCTTTTTCAATAAATGGCTTTTGGAGAATTAGCAAACTTTTGGAATAAAAGGAACCGAGATCCCTGTTTCACTGTATATTTAAATATAATTTCTGGATGCATTAAATGTATAAATAGGTTTGTTCGTAGTCTTTGAAATTAATAGAGCATTTTCTTTAAGATTACAGGGGCTTGAGGGGGACATTTTAAATGTTTTTCAAGATGGAGTTAGTTTAATAAATTTATAGAAAAAAGAAAAGAAGAAGGCTTTGGAACTGGCATGCAACCAAATAATGAAAGTAATCAAAGTCCTTGAGGAGCAATGAAGGGACCAGCGATGCTGGTCACACCAGAGAGAGAGAGCAAGAGCAGTTCTCTATCTGCAGCCAGAGGGTCGAGACACTGAATGCACAGTTATGGTTTAGGGTGTCGTTAAGAAAAAAAAAGAACTCAACCGTATATTTTTTCTCAATGAAAAATATATCTTGTGAAGAGAGGAGAGAATGCCTCCAGAAAGGCACTTGAGAGAATGAATGGTCTTCATCCACAGAGGGGTGAGAGAGGTCAGAGAAGTTGGAGCAGGGATACCTGGACCACTTGGTGTTAACCGCCTGAGGCTCTAAGTGCTGTTTTCTGCGAGTGTGTGAGCTTCCAGGAACAGGAAGCAATTGGTTAGGTGTGACTATAATGCCTTCTGCTCCCATCAATAACCTTTTTGAAATTGATATGACCATATGTAAAACATTTCCTTATTTCTCCTCTGTAGTTCCAGTGTATATATAGACTGTAGAAAACTTTCCAGGCCAGGAATTACTTCGGAAAGAAATGATTGTCTCCCACATATTTTGGGGAGCCTCTTGTGCTTATGGGACCATAGGGGAAAAGCTTCCTCAGCACCACAGAGTTTTGATAAAATTTTTGAAAAATTAACTATTAATTTGAATTTTATTTTCAATAATATATCATATAAATTTGTCTTTTTTCTTCTTTTCTTTACAAGCCTAAAGCACGGCCAGCTGACTTCTTTTGGGACAAAATAGCTGAAAGAAAAATAGGTGCTCTTAAGCTGAAACCTGCCATGCCAAGTTGTAAAGCACAGCAAATTTTCATGGTCGAGTGGAAAAAAACCCTGAAAAACCAGCCTTGTAATGGAAGTGCTGACAAAACCAGCTCCAGCAGCACAAACGCAGGACTATTACCAGGCCCTCAGGGTGGACTAGTTGATATCATTTGCACTTTAAGCAGTTTAGGTGTTAAATTGCATGCAATTGCACAGTGTGATAAAACACCCTTCAAAGATATGAAATAATCCCTCTTTTTTCCTGCACTATTTTCTTACAGGAAATCTTAACTCATAAATGGTAGTATTGGGTAATTTGTTTCTAGTAAAATGCAGCATAATCCATTTAGTTACAATACTTATCCCGTTCCAGTGGCAAAATGTAACAGGTGTAGCTTATACTCAATAGACGGTGAGCCTAATTCCACAGGTTTGAGTTTAGATTCAGATTTTCCTTTTTATTCTTCCTTTAGTGATAGTTAATGGCAATTTAAAACCATTTGACCAAAAGAAAACAAAAAAGTGGCCAGAAGTGAATTTTTTTAATGTAAAAATTTTAATGTAACTGCTCCTTTATTTGCTAAGATTGAAAACACAGAGAAAATAATCTGTTCCATTCTGGGATATACACGGCTTGCTTGCTCAATTTTGTTAACTAATGTCATTTTGGCTAAATTCTGTGAGCAACAGCTGTCATAGGATGATTAACCTACAGCTGGGCTGATGGTACAGAAATTAAGGGAAAATGATTTAAAGTTTCTGGCAAAGCCTTCTTCAGAATGCCAGGCTGCAGAAGAGCATTTTCTTTATCACTTTATAGAGATTGTCGGTCTGGTGTTGATTAACTGCACGCATTATGGAAAGCTCTATCTCTTCATGGAAATGCCCCTAGAGGACTTTTAAAATATATTTTAGAACGTTTTTTGAAATAAAGCCTTTTTTCATTTGATGACCTCTGTTAGAAAAAATTGAGAAATAATCTTCTGGAAAATTGGGAAAAGAGGAATTGCAGCAACCAGTGAAAATGGTTGACCGTAGAGATTGAGATATACTGTATTTCTTATAAATGAGGTTACTTATTAATCATTTGGATTAATTTTTTGGGGGGTGAGGAGATTTTAAATACTCTCTTATTATAACGCATCGACGCAGTAAAGTCAAGGACAATGCTTAACAATTAGCGAGTGTGTGTTATATATTACCTTTCTAGAGATCCTGTGCACAAAATTCTTTCTGACAAAACAAAACTGAAAGTTGAAGGCAAACATAGATATCCACCCATTTATTCATCCATTCACCCACCCATCCATATATACATCATTCCATTTACCCATAAAACACTTATTTGCTATTTTTCTATGCAAGACATAGATAAGTAGATGTTAGCTAGGAAGGACAGAGCCGTGAACAAAATTTGATCCTTGTCTATCTTCAAGAAACTTAATAGAATGGTGAGTGAGACATCTGATAGCAGTAAATGCATAATATAGCAAAACTAAAATACAAAATCGCAAAAGTAGGCTATGCAGCAGGCAAATGCAGTTTTTATGAGTGCATTCAAAGTGAGTAAGATGTGATTGTTTACACGTATCACTTTCTAGGTACCTAGGGGAACTGCAGGAACTCAGAAATAACGCTCTCAACTCAGTGGGCTATCTAAGGAACCGCTGGGAATCAGAACAATTGCTCGTGCTGATTGAACCACAAATGTATGGACACAGCAAACATGTGGCACAAGATTTTTGAAATTTTAAAGAGACACATTTATTATTGAAGTTACTAAGTGAACTTCAAAAAATATGGCTGGAGGAGGTGGTAATCTTTTAAATATTTTTCCACTTAATTGATCTAAGCAGTAAAACAGCTTCAGGCAAAGTTAGCCAGGCTGGAATACAGGTGCTGGCACATTTGGAGTTGTTTTCACTCAAGCATAATGGTGTTGGTTTATTGCTTAGCATGGGGATCGGTGCCTATTTTCCCAGATGAGGCTGGGAATATTCTTCAGCTCAATAGTTTGGATCTTCACAAAGTTTTGAATATCATTCAGGTAACCTCTCTTAAGTGTATGTTTGTGTCCTTCAGTTTCATGGTGTTTATTTACACCCATGCACACATGCAAATAAATGCATAGTTGTTCCCCTGCCAACATAAATAGCATCATTGTTCTGTAATTTGTTTCTAAATGTAAAATTAAAAAAATATCCAAGCCATCAATTGCAGTACCCATGCATTTTGAAAGATACCTACTAAATATACAGGGGGGATTGTAACAGACCTCAAGAGATTCTGACTATAGCCCTTGACAGCAGCAGTGATTGACAGGGTCCTTTATTTGAATAAATATAAAACAATTTAAATTTTTTAAAAAGGTGATTGGGGACTTCAAAAAGCCACGATCTCATTGCATAGGTGGTTTTGCCCTAAACAGAAAGTACCGAGAGGATGGGTAGACGGGGGCTTTCATGATTTTTTTTTCAGTTGAGATCTTTCCCATCTTTTCAAGTGTTAGGTATCTTTATGACTTCGGCTTCAGACTTGTGGTTAACAGCCTTTGAAATAGAAGGAAATTTTTCATAAGGTGTGTTTAGTCATGTTTCTCCTTTCATTTTGTCTGACCCAGTGGGCTCTTTCAATTTTAGTAATCAAGTCTTTAGTGAGATTCTCTTTTTTTTCTTTGTTTCTCCCTTCTGTTCTGTTCTGCCTCATTTTTTCTGGATATATATAGAATATACATCCATAAATATACATATATGCATATATCATCTGTGTATATATTGTATATGTTATCTTCCTTTTTAATTTCTCATTATCTTTATCAATTCATTCTGCTCTAAGAATATATATATCAAACTGGTATTTTATTTTATTTACTATCTCCACAGCATCTTAAAATTCAGTATGTTTTTTCTTTACTTGTAGAATTTCTTTATTTCTGAAATGAAGGTAATATTTCCCTTATAGTATTATGTGAATTAAGCTTATTTTATTACTCCATTGAAGATTAATTTTTACCTGAGTTGTTAGAAATAAATATGTTTGCCAGTTAGGTACAAAGCTCTCTGTACATGCTGACTAAGCACATTCATTAATCAGTCATTCAGTTCTGGCCATGTCAAATATAAGGTAGATCACTCCACAATCAAAATTTCATCGAATCATTCTTACATTGTTGGTGTGTTTTACTTTACATCTACTGGTACATAAAAGCTCCTGGCTGTGTATCTTTGACACTCTGACCTTTCAAAATATCTCCCCCCACTTGTCTTCATTTAGTTATTTTAAGTTGAATTCTACTTATCTTTGATGACTATTTGTGCTGGAAATCTTATGCTTTCCTCCCAGATCCACTCTGTACCTTTTCTGTTCTGCTCTGCCTCTAGATGATGATTCGTATGGACCACACACATCATGAGATGCCTGTGTATTGAATGTAAACTCTAATTGATAAATAAAATTTAAAAAAAGAGGTGCCTTTGTCCCCCGACTTCTGGTTGGGTTAGGCTAATGGGAAGCACGACAGGGTATCCCAGGGAGGGAAGAGAATGAAATTAGGATAGTTATGCCACAGGCACATTCCTTGTGGAGTTGCTAAGTGACTGTAGGTTTTGACCAAAGGTCAGACAGCCCTCTCCTTATCTCTCCTCATAGCCTTTGGTTTCCAGTAATAGCAACCTCCCTGTACTCACTCAGACTAAGGGGTGGTTATAATTTCCTGCTGTAAATAGTGCTAGTTTTCCTGAATTCTGCCCATCTCCTGTCGATACTTCCTTCCATTGAAGTCTCTTCAAAATATTCAAGCTGAATGTGCTAAACATTTACTGATAGGATACTTACTGATATATTATTTTTAGTTTGCTTTATTCTTATTTCTGATATAGTCTTACTTTTCTCTTTACTTCAAATCCTCTATGTCATTTTATTTTAAGTAGGTCTCTGAAAAACAGCATTTATAGGATTTTTCCTTTGTTTGTTCATGCGGAATGTTTGGTTTTTGAAATAATTTTTTAGTTCATTTATGTTTATTATGAATTCTGGTATCTTTTAGTTCTAACATATTTTTTGCTTCTTTTCTTTCTGTTTGCATTTGTCTAATTTTTCACTTCTATGACATGATCACGTTGACTTTGCTCCTTTAAAAATCTCTTTAGTGGCTTGAAAATTTAAATCCTATTTTTTCTCTACTATTAAATATTTGACTTTATTTCATTAAAATGATAAAGAATATTGATAATCCAATCTTCAAACAAGATTTGGCTTCCGCATACTTTTCTTCCTACCACACCATAATTCCAAATATTGTTAAAAATAAAAAGTTTTACTTTCAAAGTATCATGACAGCTAATATACAATGAGCAGCAAGGTGAGAAGACTGGAGAGGATAATTATAGTCTTGGGAGCACTGCAAAAGATAACTGTCCCTCTTCATAAAAAGCTAAAATTAGTATTGTAACTTTTGACAATAACCACTTTCTTAGGTGCAACAATTGCATTATATGCTTTGATCACCAGTCAGAACACGCACCTAGAACGCGGGTTAAGTCCCTAGTCAGGGCTCGTACGGGAGGCAACCCATAGACGTTTCCCTCTCCCATCAGTGTTTTTCTACCTGTCTCTGCCTCCCTTCTTCTCTCTCTAAGATCAATAAAAATATACTTGAGTGAGGATTTTAAAATTAAAAAAATAAAAATAGTGTATATTATACAATAATATAGACTAATTTAAAAATATTTGATCAGGTTCAGAAATTATTTTATTCCGCCCTGGCTGGTGTAGCTCAGTGGATTGAGCATGGCCCTGCAAACCAAAGGATGGCGGTTCCATTCCCAGTCAGGGCACATGCCTGGTTTGCAGGCCAGTTCCCAGCAGGGGACACATGAGAGGCAACCATACATTGATGTTTCTCTCTCTCTCTCCTTCCCTTCCCCTCTAAAGATAAATAAATAAAGTCTGAAAAAAATTAAATTATTTTATTCCTTAATTCACCATGTATTATTGAATGCCTACTGTGTACCAAGCATTAACCTACATCAATGAACAGATTAGACAAAAATCCCTGCCCAGGGCCAGTTTATATTCATGGAGTGGAAGACAAAAATAGTATGAACAATGAATACGATGCAAAAAATGAAGAGTATGCGTTCTTCTTTGGCTTCTCTCTTTTTTACTCTATTTTGAACTATTTATCTCAGGACATGAGTGAATCTTCTTGTTTTTTCTTAGATACTATTTTGTTTGCTCTCTTCTGAAGTCTATAATGACTAGCCCCCATACCACTTTTATAAGTTCCTTTTAAAAATATTTTATTGATTATGCTATTAAAGTTATCCAATTTTCTCTTCCCTTTATTTCCCTCTGTCCTGCACCCAATTCCCACCAGCATTCTGCCCCCCACCAAGTTCATGTCCATGGATTGTACATATAAGTTCTTTGGCTTCTCCATTTCCTACACTATTCTTAACCTCCCCCGTCTACTTTGTACCTACCATTTATGATTCTTATTTCCTGTACCTTTTCCCCTATTCTCCCCTCCCCCTCCCTGCTGTTAACCCTCCATGTGATCTCCATTTCTGTGATTCTGTTCTAGTTGCTTGCTTAGCTTTTTTTGTTTTTGTTTTCTTAGGTTCAGTTGTTGATAGTTCTGAGTTTGTTGTCATTTTACTCTTCATATTTTTGATCATCTTCTTTTTTTTAGATAAGTCCCTTTAACATTTCATATAATAAGGGCTTGGTGATGATGAACTCCTTTACTTGAGCTTATCTGAGAAGCTTTTATCTGCCCTTCCATTCTAATTAATAGTTTTGCTGGATAGAGTAATGTGGATAGAGTAATGTTGGATGTAGGTCCTTGCCTTCCATGACTTTATTTCTTGCCAGCCCCTCCTTGTCTGCAAGATTTTTTTTGAGAAACCAGCTGATAGTTATGGGAACTCCCTTATAGGTAACTGTCTCCTCCTCTCTGGCTGCTTTTAAGATTCTCCCCTTATCTTTAATCTTGGGCAATATAATTATGATGTGCCTTGGTGTGTCTCCTTGGGTCCCAAACTTCTTTGGGACTCTCTGAGCTTACTGGAATTGTATGTCTATTTCCTTTGCCAGATTGGGGAAGTTACCTGTCATTATTATTTTTTTCAAATAAGTTTTTAATTTCTTGCTCTTCCTCTTCTTCTGGCACTCCTATGATTTGGATGTTTCAACATTTAAGGTTGTCCCAGAGGTTCCTAAGCCTCTCCTCATCTTTCTGAATTTTTGTTTTTTCATTCTGTTCTGGTCAAATGTTTATTTCTTCCTTCTGCTCCAAACCATTGACTTGAGTTCTGGTTTCCTGATCTTCACTGTTGATTCCCTGTATATTTCTCTTTATTTAACTTTCTATAGCCTTCATTTTTTCCTCTATTTTATGACCATACTTTACCACTTCTGTGAGCATCCTGATTACCAGTGTTTTGAACTCTGCATCTGATAGGTTGGCTAACTCTTCGTAGCTTAGTTGTATTTTTTCTTGAGGTTTGATCTGTTCTTTCATTTGGTCCATATTTTTTTGTCTCCAAGTGCCTGGTATGTAGTAAGGGGCAGAGCCTTAGGTATTCACCAGGGCAGGGCAACCCAATATTGCTATATTTTGGTGCTGTATGTGGGAGAGGGGTCCAAAAGGGAATGGTGCCACTTGCTGCCCTCTCAGCCAGGTTTGTCACTTTCTCCACTACCCACAAGCAATTTGGGCCCTTCTGGTGCTGATTCTTGGGTGTGTGGGCTTGTGCACTCTCTAGGACTCTGTGGGTCTCTCTGACGAACTCTGCTGTGAGGCTGGGAGTTTCTTCCAGTGCCGCAATTGCCACAGATTTTTACTGGAAGAGGTTTTGAAGCTTTATTCTCCCATGTGGGAACCCTGGACTATTTGGTCTGTGCTGCTTCTCGGTTGTTCCTTCTGGTTTACCTGCACGCATATGCGAGACTACCCAATCCTCCAGCCACTGCCTTGCATATGAACTAGTGGAAGCCACTGCCTTCCCACGAGTTTTCTCCATCTCAGCTACCTGTCTGTGACCCTCCTACCAGCTGGATGAATGTGTCTTCTTTAACTTAGTGGTTGTCAGATTATGCAGTTTGATCTTCTGTCAGTTCTGGTTGTTTTTTTGTTTTTACATTTGTTGTTTTCCTGGTTTTGGTTGTGTGAAGAGGCACAGTGTGTCTACCTACACCTCTGTTTTGGCTGTAAGTCCTTTAATAAATTCTTATTCTCTTACTTGATCCTTATTTTATCTCACTTTTAAATCTATTTATTCATGAGTTTCTCTAACTTCTCCTATACTTTAGCTGATTTTTTTAAGACTAAGCTCTTGGCTTTCTTCTTTCTCTACAGTCTCAGAGATCTCATCTATTATCATATTTAAATAATCACTCCTACAAAAAGCATTCTAATCTCAAGTTGCCAAACACGATATTTCTACTAAATATTTCCTTATTTAAAAATATTTTATTTATTTATTTTTAGACAGACGGGGAGGGAGGTAGACAGAGAGGGAGAGAGACATCAGTTTGTGGTTGCCTCTCAAGAGCCCCCTACTGGAGACCTAGCTCATAACCCAGGCATGTGCCTTGACTTGGAATCGAACCTACAACCCTTTTACTCGCAGGCCAGCATTGGGCTGAGCCACACCAGCCAGAGCTAGATCTTTCTTTCTTAACAGATCACTTTACCCTCCAAAATTTCTATTTTTCCTTATCTCTCCCCTGCCCCCCATTTTGTACCATTCTTATTCTTTACTTCTGCAAGGCTCAATAGAATAATAATGTCAGTGGTCATAAAAATGATGATAATAATAAGTAGTATTTATTGAACTCTATATGTCTAGCACTGTTCTAAGCATTTAAAAACTTACTAGTTATTTACATTTAATAACTTATTTACTTCTCACAAAAACCCTATGAGGTAGGTAAACTTAGTTTTGGCATTTTACAGACGTACAACAGAAACTGAGGGACTGAGAGGTAAATAGTTTTCTAAATGATCCTCCAGAATCTACAGTCTCTACCGTCTTTTTATGAGCCAACTACCAGTCACTAAATCATTATTCCTAAAATGTTTTTATCATGTAAAACTCATAGTGAAATTTTTAAATGTTAGTAAATTGTACATTTATTCATAATAATGATGTATTTCATTTATTGAGGATTTACTATATGAGCTAAGAACTGATATAAACCCATAGGTCAAAGTTTGAAATTTGCATATATTAGCAAAAGGTTTTTTACTTTTTCTCTTTTTGGTTTTAAATAAACATTTTATTTTGGAATAGTTTTAGATTTACAAAAAAAATGAAAATTTAGTGCAGAGTTCCTCTATACCTCAAACCCAGTTTCTTCTATCATTAATATCTTATGTCAGTATGGTATATGTCACAACTAATGAGCTAACTTTGGTACAATAATATTAACTGAACTCCGTTTTTCTGATTATTGTTGTTTTTATTAGCTAAACTCCAATTATTAGCTGAACTCTAAAGCCCTTTATCTGTTACAAATTCTATATGAAAACAATACATTTGGGGAGCATACTTTGCTCTAAGCCCAATAACTGACACAGATTTACTGTGGAAAATCTAGTTCTTTTTATCAGGTTCCCCCAAATATTTGTGTAATCCTAAGGCAAATGTCCATGATGCACATTTATCTCATTGTCACATCTGCCCTCGTAGAGCCGTCTGGTCATGATCTCTCCTCTGGTTGCCCCCTTGTCATCTGAAAACACAAGCCAAGACTTCCTACCACATCATCTTAGATTCTGGTTCACCTCCTATTGTAGGAACCGGCTCGTTTCTCTTAAATTGAAGAAAAAGAATCTTCAAACCATTCCTTGTGAATGTCTTGTTTCTGCTGGTGGCGTAAAGAGTAAACAACTGTCATATTAATGGAATGAAGCTTAAATATTAAACAATCTTCAAATTTTCAATACACCTTGGAGATTTTCTTCATTCTATATACCCTCCTTTTCCAGATCACCAACTCTCGTTTATTTTTCCTTTGCTACATTTTGGGTTTTTTTTCTATCTTTCTCTTTTCATTCTGTTGTGTAATAGTCCAATATTCAACCTTCTTATTTATTTATTTAAATATCTATTCTTATTAAATTTTTGGGTAACTTTGGTTAATAGGGTCATATACAGTATTTGTCACATTTAAAGTGTACATTTAAAAGGATGCATGCTTACTATTGAGCACCAGGGTAATTAGGTATAAATTTTAAGTAATAGGCATAAATAGCTGATTGATATTATCTTTGTGTTTTTTAAGAGCTTCCAAGAGATAGTCCATGGGTTTAATGAGAATCCCTCCCACATTACCAGAACTCAGCATGGTATTTTCCTCCTTTTTTATTGTTGTTCTGTTACAGTTGTCCCAATTTCTCCTATTGCTCTCCCCTGCCCCATCCACCCTGACTCCCACAGCATGGTATCTTGCACACGCTTGCTTACATTATTTATTATCATCGGGTAAAGTGGATTCCAGTGAAATCATGGGATTTCAACTATGAATAGCACTGGCATTTATTATGCTTGTGACTTCCTTTGGAGGAATTGGACACAAAATCTAGAACAAGTTTAAGTTCACAGTTTTAGAGTAATAGCCACTAGAAATATGGTATGACATAAAGAAATGCAAATGATTTTACTATTTTGGTATTATATTTTGGGATTGTTTCAGTGTGTATGAAGTGAGCTTGGGCAAAATTCATTTAAAATTTTTATGTATTGATTTGAGGGAAATAGGGAGCAGGGGGAGAGAAAGAGAGGGAGAGAGAGCACAAGTGAGCCATAGGTTTGTTGTTCCACTTATTTATGCATTCATTGATTGATGCTTGTACGTGCCCTGACAGGGGATTGAACCCACAACCGTTGCATTTCAGAGCTATGCTCTAACCAACTGAGCAACCTGGCCTTGGTCCCGGACAAAATTTCTTTGAATGTGGCAGTGCCCTTTGTTTTTGTTTTGTTTTGTTGTTTTGCAGCAATAAGGCTTCGGTGTAAAGCTGCGTAGAGTCATGTTGATCTTAGGTGGAAAAGAATGCCCTTGAAATATACACTTATTGTGAATGGACATATCAGGTAAGAATGTGAAGTCTTGCCAATTATCCCTCTGCCCTCCCCTACCTTTTAAAACAAGTTTATTTCCAGTTTAACCAAATGACAGGAGTCAGCTTTGGTGTGTTTTTATGGTTTTATTGGCCACATCACAGACCTGTCCTAAGGCTTATCTGAGTGCCAGGCTGTGTTTCAAAAACGTGTGTTGTAGTTTAATATTTTTTAGATGGGATGACCGGAGGTCTGGTTAAACATCTCTGGTTATTTTAAAATACAATGGTTAGGTGGGGAGGAGAGGAAAAAATATGTTTTTTGGCCAATTCTGTGTCCATGTCTTTCTTCATTTTGGCTGAGACACATTTGCTGGGAGTGGGGTCCCTGAGGGCGAAGAAACACACACCTTTCCCTTTCCACCCATTCCCCTCCCTTCTCACTTCCCTTTTCCCTATATCTTCCCTCTGTTCTGTTCCCCACTCATGCTGACTATTTGCATCCATTAAACTGGGGAGGGCTTCCCTTAGGGCCAGATTATCCCAGATTATCTTTTCACCTTAGTTTACTGGTCACTGCTTTGAGTTCTTTGTAACACTGGGTAGAATGATCCTGCCCAGATTTAGATGGAGAATAAATGGGACTGGTTGGAAGATAGAGAGCTCTTCCTACATGTATTGGAACCACATTTTCCAAAGCTCTGTACATTGGAGAACTGAATCCCAGTCCAACTATTTTAAAAGTGGCCCTTTGATTCACATTTTGAAATTGTTTCTTGTTTGTAGCTCCAAAGGTGTCACATGGTGAGGACAAGTAATGGTAACCCTATGTTCTAACATTCCTGAGCATAATCTCATACATTTCCTGCAAAATTTCACCTCAGTCCTAAACAATGGGATGGTTCAGCTTCCTTCCAAGGCTCCCCAGGGGGAGAACGGAGGCGGGCCAGTCTGGAGGAGTTGAGAGAAGCACTTTGCTGTGTTCTGATTCCATGCTATCCTTCAAATTTATGCTTAGTGGGGAAAGCCCAGGTGGAGACTCTGAGAACAGACTTGTCATGGCACCTCCCTCTCTTATTTTGTTACCCTGAGAATGCCATTCCTCCCACCAAGGAGAAGTGTGATTGCTTGCATATGCCATCTGCTTACAAACCCCTGTGAGCTGAAATTCTCCCCCAAAAGGTTTATGTAAGCCCCCTGTGAACTCAAACCACTATGTTTTGCTCAGCTCAAATAAACATCGAGAAAGTATCTAAGCATTTGAACTTATAATAACATATTTATCCCAACACATGAGGCTACTCATCATTGGTGTATGTGTAATATATAATTGCAGCATGCGGAAAACAAACAGCTCTCGATCAGAGAAGTCTCTGGATCCCACGGGGCACTAATCATCTACCAAAAATAGAGATGGTTGGGGAAAATAACTTATAATTGCATTGGCAATCCACTATTAAAGTATAATTTCATGTTGTTTTCATTTCTAGCAAATAAATAATAAAAAACTGATTTGAAAAAATTGCTTATTGCACTTGGTAGCAGACTCAAACATGAAATCTAGAAATTGAAAACGTATACATATTTTATCAAGCATGCATTTAAAAAATCTAGGAAAAATATGCACACATACACACATATGAACTTTTACTCTTAATTTATAAATAACATTTAGTTTGTACTCCTTATAAAATTTAAATTATACTCTTAAAATATAAATGTATACACTTATAGATGAATATTATGAATATATGTATATATTTCTCTGTAACTGTTTTTAAATATTTATATTTATAAAGACCTCATTTTGATATATGTTCTCAAGATGAAAAAAAATTACATTTCCACCATATGAGGTTGCAGGTCAGCCAGCTAGCTGAGCCTCAATTTACATACCAGTAATTATTTGAACCAAAGACTTTATCTTAAAAATTGTATAAGCTTAATCAAGGGAGAATACAAATGATAAGGTAGAGAAAATAAAAGTAGATAAAGATAATGGGTGACAGATACCCCTCAGCGAACACTTGCTTGTGTCTCCCTTGTTGCCTTTTCTCTGGAGTTTGCTCACACAGTGGGTCAGGATGGTGGCATGCCCAGGAGCTACCTATCGTCACTAAAATGTCCAGGTGAGTCTGATTTTAAACAACCTTAAGGCTAGTTGCAAATTTGACCAAAATTAAAAAGTAAGCCATTTGCTACCACCACAGAATAGAAGGCATTGTGCAAAATTAAAATAGTAGCTATAGTAACAGATACTTAGAAATAAGACTTTATTTTCCAACTTGTGGGTAGGAGGCTCAGTGTGTCCTCTAAGGACTTTTATGGGGGTAGGACATTTGGTCTAGATGTGGCCCCTGATAAACTCCACACTCCAGGATGTCACTGCAGAGGCCTACGGTGCCTTTGGGTGCTGGAACACACTGAATGGATGCTTTACCATTAGAAATGGGTAAGGCAGACTTCCCAGTCACTGAGATGAACTACCAGGAAAACTCGTTTTGCTGAATCATCCACTTGTAGCAAGAGGTTAATAGCAGTTGACCCTGTAGGTCAAGAGACACATTCAAAGATGACTCCAAGAATTTCCTATCAGAAGAAAAGCAACATTTTGGGCAGAAGCTGCACAGTATGCTAAATTTGATTTACTAGTCAATTAAAAAAATAGACTCCTAAGAAGTGTCACCTTTTGAATTTATAGTTTGCTCATCAGTTGGCAGGGGTGGTAAGTACTAAGCGGTAGGTTTTATCGATGAACTGAGCCGAAATCCTAGTGGCTGGTAATGTTGGAAGGTAGGTTATGGAACGAGCATTGCTTTATGGGTTTGACAGTAAACCAGTTTCTATAGTTAAATATGGAAAATAGAAGTCCAAGTATGGGAAGAGAAAAATCTAAGACAGCTCTTTGTGTGGGTTTTACATAACAGATAACCTTTTAAATAAAGTGATCTGCATTGGCTCGTGTAGACTGTGGGAAGGCTTGGCGAGGAACGCTTTTGGGTATATTCAAGTCTGTATAAATGACTCCCAATGTGTCATCTGAAAGCTGTTAGGATTGAAAAAGACACTGGAACCAATTCTTTCTTTTGTCTCCAGGAGGATTTGAACAGCCCACTCTCCTGGACTCAGAGAGAAGTTTTTTCACACCTCTTCCAAAGACACTGGTGCCGGAAGCGTGCTCTGGGCCGTATGTAAGAAGCAGCTAGAGCAAAGATAGCCTCGCCAGGGTGTCCCCAGAGGCCTTTAAAGGGCGGCAGTAAAGCGACGCAGCACCCGCGTACCCGGTTGTGCTGCGAGGCCTCTCTGCATGGATTGTGCTACATTTTGGGATTTGGGTCACAGAGGTTAAGGACATTTTATGAAGCAAATTCTCTTTACTGCATGGGGATTGCTGTCCCTGACTTTGGGCTTCTCGGTATCTTAAATGGGAATGAGATGGACTGTAACGCTCAAATGAAATAATAAAAACATGTCAAACCTTGGTAAGTGCCGAATATAAGATATTAAGGGCTGGTATAAAAACTCGGTGTCCGGAAGAAAGTATGATAACACTGCATCGTGAACCGAGTCCCGTCTCCAGCGGGTTTAAGAGCACGCGCAGTCCAGCTTGACGGGGTCAGCAGCGACGCCCGTCACATCAGAATAACCTCACTCCAAGTCGATGGGCTGGCTTTGTGGTCCGTGCAGGACTTTCCCCTTTCACATAATAGACCAGCTGGGGGGCTGTGTTCCAGGGCCACCAAATTTTATACAATCCCGAACTCCTTATGGCCCCTCTGAATCCACATAAGCATTTGAACTGTGCTCTCGGGAACAGTGTTGTTAAAAGGGAGAAAGGGGCTAACTGGGGACCATAGGTGCCCAACCATTAAATACTTTCACTAATATGACCATTGACCCAGTGCCATTTCAGGATGTGAAAGAAAACAAGAAAAATCAATGCTAGACTGACACCCAGGTGTCTGTGCTGCTAGAAGCTCACCCCACGAAGAAGGTGAGCAGCTGCAGTCCCACCCGCAGAGCATTCTGGGTGGTCTCGAAGTCCTGGAGGCCAGCAGTGAGCACAGAGCTTTACAACAGTTAGCTGGGAAGTAAAAAAAAAGTCTGAGTGGAGTATTCCACCAATTTTTATACAAACAATCCCGCGTCGGATGTTACTTACAAAATGTATATACTTCTAGTTTGCTTTTTCCAATTTCAGAGTTTTATTTCTATTCTAATAAATATACTATAATGAAATTCATGGAAAAAATGAAGCTAAAAGCAACTATATTTTTACACTTTTGATACATATGAATTTACTTTTCAGAAAGGTTATACTCCTACAAATTCAGTTTAAGAATTATTTCCTTGCACTTTTACCAACATTGAAAAGTATGCTTTAAAAATTGCTAATTTAATAGATGAGAAATGCTACTTAGATATCTTGTTATTCATTTATGAATTCAATATTTATACAATCTGAACTAATGTTAAGACTTCTGGTGGAGAAGTCTGTAACCTGAGTTCAGTGACAATGCATTGTTAGTAAATTATTGTCGAACCCAGTCCACTAAGTTTCTCACACATGGATTACCAACGATCATGTGTAGCATTTACGGAACCTTGAATGCACACTGTGCACTTTGGTGAGGACTTTCAGACACCACACATCAAGTCTAACTATTCATTCTCCAGCCACTGGCCTACTTCTCAACATTCCTTGACAAACTTACTAAAAACCCATACTTATTGCCTCCAGGAGGTTACCCTCCCCCCATTTTTGCCCCCCACTTGAATGCAGATTGTATCTGCCATTTCACAGAGTCTGAAGGACACAATCTCCTTATTACCTAATTAAAAAATAATTTTAAATCTCTTATCTTCCTCCACACCTCAGTAGGCATTCAAAGTTGCTTTGAGAAGTGGTTTAAAAAGGATTTAAATGGGTGAGCCACTCTTCCTATTGGTTTCTGTGACACCGACATCTTCTGGCTCATCTCCTCCCTCCCTGGAGTAGCTTTTTCAGTCTGTTCTCTGTCGTCTTCTTCTCGTCCTGTCATCCAGCCAAGGTGGGCACACCCAGTGCTCCATTAGTGATCCTCCTCTTGCCTCCCAATTTTTCTTACCAGGAGAACTCTTCATAGAATGTGAACCCCATAAATGCAAGGGATTTTACCTGAAACTTTTTCAGTGTTGTATTCCCAACACTTAGAAGAGTATTTGGTTCATATGAGGTGCTCAGTAAATATTTTCTGGATAAATAAATAAATAAATGAAAAAGTCTAGGCTCAAAGCATAAGTGTCATCTCTATGTTGATGACTTTTAAATGATAACTCCCTGCTGGACGTCAGCTGGTGAACTTCAGAGCTGTGCTTCTGATCACAGGGTTGGTGAAACGGTACCTGCAGCTTAGCATGTTCCAGGCAAAACTCTTGATAACTCTGACCTGTTTGTTTTTCAGTCATCTTCATCTCATGACACAGTTAAGTGGAAGACCTAACATTTGTTCTTGATTCCCTCCCCCACTTTTTTCCATCAGAATGTCCCTTTCAAAGGGGGTCCAAGGTGGGAGGGCCCTGAATATAGCAAAGCATATTCCATATAGCTCATGGTTAGAGACTGAGAGAAGGGGATGGTATGTTGGTTAAGATATTTTTCATAACAATAGCAAGTTGATAGCTAGTTGATAGCTGTGCTGCCGCCCCAGGCAGTCTTTGGGAGCGTTCAGTGACTCCTGATGCTGCAGAGGGAGCATGTACTGTGCCTGTGAGAGAGGCAGGGAGGCAGAGGCTCCTGTGTCATGGGGTACTCTTGCCCTGACTAAAGATGGCAGCCAGAAGAAGGTAAAAGATACGAGGGGACTGGCAAAAGTAGCACATTGCAGAAGAGGCCAGATAATGAGGTCATACAGGAAATTCTGGGTCAGCATTTAAAAATAAGGGTGGGCTGAGAGAGAAGGGTACCAGTTTGAAAGTGTGTAAAAGGGCCCCTCTGTCTGCCATGAGGTCTGGTGTGTAAGGAGGTTCCATGCAGTTTGGAGTAAGGAGATGCCACGTGGTTTTGGATTAAGAGCTGGAGTAAGAAAGAGGAGACCCACTGGGAATTGCGGGGACCTGCCTAACCAAGCACGGATTAGTGGCAGATGCTGGGAATGCTGAGCTGTGGAATTCTTCTTTTTCTGAAGGACAGTACCTCTGGCTGGTGGATTCTGAATCTGGCCTGGGTTGGCAAAGTGGGGCAGGATTTTGTGTTTTGGGGTGTTTAAAGGGAGTGGGACTTAATGGCAGAAATCCACCATTATTCTGAATCTGTAAAACCTTTCAATACATAACCTCTTTCCTTTTTCACCAAGTAAGTCATTGGGAGTCATTCTTTATACAGTGGGCAAACAAACCCCACAGCTGTCCATAGCAGTATAGGCAGGGTTCTGTAACACCTTTAGCATTATTCTTAACACATCCCAACACCGTTCATCTTTGTTTCTACCCTCTTTGGTTAAGTCACCCTCACCTCCCATCTGAACCCTTAATACAGATTCCTTACTCCCCAGCCTCACACTTACTTTTTCACACTAACCATACAGAAGGACCCTGTTGGGGTGTTTAAAAATGTTATCTCACTCTCCTGTGCAGTAGTTTCTAATGGCTTTCCCTGCACTGACTAAGGAGTCTACATTTCTTACCAAGACCTATAAGATTTGAGTCATTCTTAAAATCAATTTAGGATGTAGATTACAGATACGTCAAGGTTGGCAAGATATAGGAGTTTGCTATGTTTTTAGGTGAAAGATAGCAACCCCCTGACCAGCAATAGCCAATGTCTAGCTCATCAGATTTTTAGTTCCTGATTTTATTTCCTGAGAGCTGGTGCTTTGTAGGGATGAGGGTATTGTTACAGGGGTTTCACAACTATTAGGACAAGTACTAAGGGAAAATTTAATGTAAATGAATAGTGCACAGCACTTAAGTAATATGTAAAGCAAATGCTTAAGTATTGTATTTATTCTTAAAGTAAATAAATAGGAAACTGCAACATCAGAAATGACCACAGGCTGTTGCTATTTACCCACAATTTGGGGGAATTGGTAGCATTTCTTACTGTACAGGAGTTATTTTTTTATAGAATGTAATTTCACTGATCTATATTGATCAATTTATTACACATTCTGTTATACGTACATAATTATGAATATTGAATGTATGTAACACACATATCTTCACACTAGTTCTGTTTAATGACTTTTTGTTTACTTGTGAAAATAAATTTATTTTAATGTGTAAGTACACTAGAAAAAATAATGCAGAATATATGAACTTTACATTTTTAATTGTTGATAGACTATTTAAAATGTCTAGTATTTTCTTTTACACTTTCATAATTTGACATGCACTTATTCTATACACATTAACTATTTTTGAAAAAAGGACATATCATGTCCACAATCATACATGTACGTATAGCACATGTTTAGAAATCCTCAAAATTTATCTCAAATCCTGGAATTTATATCTCATACCTTGGTATTTACTACTGTCTTGTTTGCCTTGTTATTGAATGTTAAACCCTTATTGACATTTAAATTGTCAATCTCTTCAAACATGTCTCGCTTATTGTCTTTAAACTTTTTTAAAATTTTAACATATTTGTGAGAAAGAACTAAAGGTTTAAAGAAATTAACTAATCAATTTACTAATCAAGGCTGCCCACTTCATGCTTTATAGAGATAAAGTAACATGGTAATTTAGAATTCAGTATTTTCTGTTTTTAATCTTAAATATTAGTATAAAAATAAACTTGCTTTTTAATTTGGTATAATTTACACAATAGAACCCAGCTATTAAAATGTTCTTAAAAGAAAAATTTTTTATTGTTAATTAAATAACTTTCACAATCAATCCTTTAATTTCCCTTGATTATGACAAACTTCTAGTTCTTTGAAATCTTTAGTTAAAAGGTGCACATTAAAATAGCCTGTCATTAATTCCATACCAGCTCACAAGTTTGCATCCTCCGCAGTCACTAAGAGAAACTTAAAAAAAAAATCACATTGTTACTTTTTTAAAATATGGAAACATGTATGCCCATGTATAATGTGCAGTCTAAATTTCAAATGCAGATTTGACTGTTGAAACAATGACTCAAGCTCCATATTAAATTTGATGAAGGGCTCTGTAAAAGGCTACTGGGGGTATGTTGCAAACGGCAAGGCTTAAACTTTCTGGTAAACAATAATGTTAAAAGAAAAGTTTACCATGGGCATGAGTTTTAAAATTGTTGTCGTTATTTTCTCATCTGACCATCCTCATGTTTAGTTAACAAATGTAAAGTAAGGTGAATGATGACTTGTGCTAAAGAAAAAACTTCATAATTAAAAAATTAAATTTATTGAGGTAATGTTGGTTATAATACATCTGTATACTCTAGTGGGTGCTGGCTACTGAAATCCAGTCTCCTCCTGTCACTAGGTATTTCCCCTCCCCTCCCTTCTCCCCCACAGCCTCCCACTCTGTACCATCAGCCTGTTGTCTGGGTCTATGAGTTTGCTTTGCTTATTCATTGGTTGCTTTTTGTACTATATCCCACATATGAGTGAAGTCATATGGCTCTTGTCTTTTTTCCATCTGACTTATTTGTATTGTGTGGTAATTAATGTATTATATAGGCCTACTACTGTAGCTGTCCATCAATTGATAAATGAACTAAGATGATGTGATTGTCTCATATATATATATGACAATATTATATATAATACTATACATATATGTAATATATATATGAAATATTGTCATTTGCAACAACTTGGATGGACCTAGAGGGTATTATGTTAATAAATTGGACACAGACAAATACCAAATGATTTCACTCACATGTGGAGTCTAAAAAATAAAACAAATGAACAAAATGCAACAGAAACAAACTCATAGACACTGAGAACAAATTGATGGTTGTCAGGGGGGAGGATATTGAGGGGACTGGACAAAAAGGGGAAGGGGATTATGAAGTACAATCTTCCAGGTACAGAAATAGGTCACAGGGATGTGATGTATAGCATGGAGAACATAATCAATACCATAGGACTGTATGGTGACAGATGGCCCCTAGATTTAGTATGGTGATCACTTTGTAAGACGTATAAATGTCAAATCACTGCTGCACATGTGAAAATAATATAATATTTTATATCAACTATATTTAAAAATAAAATAATTAAAAATAATTTCTTAACCACAGTACTAAATTCGCTTTGTCCAAAAAAGCTTTAAACACTTTAAATTATGAATATCTTTAATAAACTCAAAAGCATAAAGAATTATAAAGCAATAACTTGTTTTTAGTCCCAAGGTTTATATTGATTTCTTCAGGTCTTAGAATAAGTAGGTATGGGAAAAACAAATTTAGAAATTCTTTTTTCATGAAAATGGACAAATATTTTTGCTTTACCAAAGTTATATAAAATCTAAGTCACAAAATGATTAATTTTAGTTAATCAGAAGATCTTGCATCATTAAAGTACAGTTTCTAAAGAAGAATCAAATGGATATTTTAGGAAAGAAATTTTGTAAAAAAAATTTTTTTATTCTCAGTTAAAAATTTTTGGCTTTAATTTTATTTCAAATTTGAAAGTGTAAAGATCCAAATATAAACATGAAATTAGAGTTAGATGCTTGAATTTGAACCTATTACTGATCTTGACATTGAGTTTAACTTTATTGATTACAGTTTCTAGAAAGTGTTGCATTTTGCTTATGTGTGTTATCAGAACATGAACTACACTGGGGGGGGTGAATGTTTTCTGTGTAATGACTCCTTATTAGCAGTGTTATTTTATACATGTATTTTTCATTTTATTTTGCAAGAGAGAGACAAATATGTTATTTTATTCTAGATCCTGGAGGCTAAGTGATGTATTATTAAGATATTTTGTTATCTCAAAATCTAAATGTTTGCCTAAATTATGAGAATAAAGTTTTTTTTAAATAAGCATTCAAGAATAAATCTCACAGGTAAAACAAAACTTTGTGAAAGTTTTTTCCTATATTAGTTATAAAGCAGTATCTTCCAAAGCTGTGTAACTAGTGAATTAAAAATAATTTTTCTGATAAAATTATCAGACAATATTATTTCCCAATACTGGTAATATTTTGCATAACAAAAGTATTTCTGAAAAATTATAAATTCCATTTGATGTATCATAATGGCTCATTGATCTATAAATTACTAATGATATTCTAGATATCAAATCCTAGCCTACAAATTGCTTGCTCTTTTAATCACAATTTTTTTGATTTCACAAGTCAGAATTTCTGTGTTTCTTGATTACTTGAGTTGCAAAAATTTAATTTGTGCAAGCATTAAATACTTTGCAGATGTTAACTAATTTTAGTCTTGTCACCCTGTGAGCTGTGCTTGGTTATTATCCCCTTGTACTGATGGGGATATTGAGAAGAGAGGAGTAATATGCCAGGATTATGGACCCTGACAGTCAAGTTCTCAGGCTGACACTCTTAACTTTTATACCACCGCATTCCCTAATGTAAAGATGAGGCCAGCCTCACCACTTACACTGAGTAAGGGAAAATTATATTGGACAATCCACTCAAAAAAATCTTTCTGTCTAGTCCCCAAACAGAAAACACTATGTGTACTTATTGAAGCACCACTGTGCACAAAAGTTACAGCCAGGTTCTGGAAAGATAGGAATACACATAGTCTTTGTCCTTAAAAAAATTCTAGAAACCTAGTTGGGAAAATGAATGTATTTATACATAAATAAACAACAGCATGTTGTGATAGCATAGAGAAAACCCTAAGCATTTTAATGCAAGGTTGGTAGAGAGATTGGAGACAAAGAAAGGAATCAATAATATTATGAGGGTCAGGCATAGAAATTGAGATGACATGCACATTTGACACCAGCCAGAATATTTTCTTAAAACAAGAACAAGCACAAGAAGTACAAAAAACAGTAAATTAAATTCTCACTTATTTTCCAAAAGACAAGAGTGAAACAGTATAGTTGCTTTCCCTGTCCTTTGATACACCCACACAAATGCACACACAAAAAATAAATCACCACTGTTTAAGATGAGCCATGGCCTACACCTCTTAAACTTAATTCAAGGGGCAGGAACAGTCTCCACACCATCAGGTAGAGTGCTCAGGCTTTTAAAACACAATTCCAGCAGTGGGACCCTACAGCCTGTGAGACATTCAAATCTCAAGCTGTGCGGCAGAAGATTACTTCAGGTCCCATGCAATATTAATATAGAGAGTAGGCCATAGCTACTTCTTCCTTGATGGAGGTAGCTTGCAGAGGCAATAAATGCAGAATATATCAGTGCTATTTCCTCTAGTTTTGTTGATATGATAACAGTAAGTGACATTTAAAAATTATTACTAAACATTCCCTTTAATTCGTGTTTTTGTTTTTTAAAGAACTTCAGCATTATCTCACAGGGAAATAACAACAGTTTTTTTTTCTTTTTAACCTTAATTTTGAGAACGACATTTTCTCAAGAAGGCATTAAAAAAAATCACCTGCTTGCTTCCAGAATGGCTTTAAAAAACTTATATAAAAAGTATATACAATGCCTTGAACTTATAAAAAGTATATACAAATATGCTTTAAAATAGAGAAAGAAAATTAAACATAAAAAATACTATCACAGAAGTAAATACATCAACAGTGATTAAGTTCTACACTAATAGCTCAGAGATACCTGGCAGCCAATAATAAGAAAAGGATAAATTTCATAACTCTAATTACCTTGTAAAAGATGTAGCTTTTTTCTTTAAAGGAAGGCATTTTGTTACTAAAATCTAAAAATCATATATAAGGGATATTTAAACAGAATATGTAGAAGTTATTTCCAATGGTGGTTTTATACAATTTTTCTTGTATGGACTCTTGATGAAAACCAAGGGCATCACATCAAAATCTTAGTAATTTGTAAACTATGTGTAATAATATTTTATTTGTAAATCATTATAAATTGTTTACTTAGTAAACCTATTGCTGTGGTGGGAAGGTAGACAGTGTGGTCCAAGTTTATGGCTTCTGATTGAATCTTCTGTGAGGCAGTTCTCAGTCTATTAGACAAACAATCCATAGGCTCCTGAAAACAAAATAGGGAAATAATATTCTCTCTATTGAGAACAGTATCACAATTTTTAATATAGTTTCTGTGTTCGGAATAAGTATGTTTTTCTCTCAAATGTTTAGTGTCACAGTATAAAGTGCAGTTGTAGAAACAAAATGCTAAAGTTCAAATGCAATATCTACTTTCCTTTCAGCTGCAGGACCTTAGTGCCTCCGCATCTTTTGTAAATGGGCATCTTCTGTAAAATGGGATTGATCATAGAGAGTAGTGCATGGTTTAGGTGTGGATTAAATACAGATATAACACATGATTAGCATCAACTAATTGAACACTCTTATTGACTCAGAAGAGTGGCTGTAATTGTCACATGCTGTTATGACCTTCAGGAAGTCAGACTGGATCCTTTTTGTAGAGGATCTCACTCCCACACAGAGGTGAGTAAAAAGATGCCAACTCTCAGGGCTAATCTTTTATTTTAAAAGCAACTTGAGTGCTACTCAAATTCCGAAAGACATATGTGAATGAAAAATTATAGTTTCACATCGAAGTGTATGGCAGAAATAATTGTACCCTGTAACTTTAAGAGTAAGCCATCTACCTCAATCAAGGGGAACTACACTTTTACTCCTTTGACGTGTTTAACTTTGATTATACCCAAATCACCAGGTAAACTAGCAGAAGTTAGTGTTATGTGAATTTCTGGGAAATGAAATAAATTGATGTACTCGATTGATTGGTTTAGTATTGGCAATACCTATTTTAGTTTTAGTAGACTTGCTATCATAAATGTTACAAGTTGGCTATAATAAGGCAAGAAACTTGTAAAATGTGAAGATCTGAAGAAACAGGCAAAGGGTAATTCAGCCTATACTGTAACGTTTCCATAAAATTACTTTAAAAATGTTATAACATAAGAGTGGAAATGTGGTTTAAGAGAGTAAAGATGCATACGGTTCAGGAGAGAAAAGAGTACTCTGAACATTTCCTCACATTTTCCCTGAAGAATCCCAGTGGTTTAATGGGTCTCTCTCTTTCTTCCCTCTGGATGAAACTGCCCCTAAAGTTCAGGGGCACAATAATTAATTAAGAAGTGTTGTCTCTGGCATATTTTAAGTTTACCTGATGTAATCTCCTCTCTGAAGTCACAAGCTGTGACACCTATTCTAAGTTATTTAAAAAAAACACCTTATTTCTCTGGATCAAAGATGCCTTTGAGTCAGTCCAATGGGCCTAGAGCAGAAAAGAAGCTATTCCCAGACTGTCATACCTACAAAGCTTCAGTAACAATTAGCTGAGTTGGATTGAGAGGATTTAAGGAGGTAAATGTTTCAAATCAGCTATAGAAACATTTAAAGATGATAAACAGTTTGGCGTTCAAATATGAATGGCTTTGGCTGGATGTCAACAAAAATGGCAGAATAAGAAACTTCAAAAATTCACTCTTATAAAATGAGAGTATTTGCAAAATGTTCAAAATAACTTTTTCAGAGCTCTTTAAATTATCCAAAGGCCTAGAATAATCCAAGGACTATTTATTCAAGACGATGGTGGAATTGTGGTACGAAGGGCAATGTTTGTAGCATTTTTACTTGACAATATTTCACTCCCTACTCTCCTGCTCTGCAGTAGCCTTGCAAACCAATAGCCACCCCCCCAATCAAAATGAAAACAAGCAGCTTAGCAGCTACTGGAAAGGTCACAATCACCTGGAGCTTTCTCAAAGTCCCCTTCTACAGAACTGTCGTCAGTTGATCTGTCTGGTAGTTTGCTGGAAGTCTCCACTTGCAGGGCTAGCGACGACCTGACCCACCTCAGAGATCACTCAGTAAAATACGCTTTCTTTAGCTGGGAGAAAGCTATCAGGTACAATTGTTTAATGAGACCTCTATGGTAGAAATAACGGAGCAAAAAAAAAGCTGATCCGAAATATGCGAGGGAGTAGGATGTTCATCAGAGACTCCTAAGTATTCCTGGGGATCCAGAAGGCCGTACACGCACAGAGGGGCGCACAGGCCCATGACTGTGTGAATGCCCAGGAAAGACCTGGGAAGGCCCTCAGGCTCATCTTTGACTCTGAGGTTCTGTGAACATAGGAAGTGAGGATAAAGCAGAGATGTAAACTGACTGCTTAGACATTGAAGGAATGCCCAACATCTACACAGAAAAACTCAGCAAAGGTTGGGAAAATTCTTGTTTTCAAGAATTTAAGGAAATCTTTGTCCAATAATAAGCCCACCAGTAAGCTAACAAAATAGTGAGTCCAATGACCACACACTACAAAGAAGACAGATTTCTCAGAATTACAATTACTTCAGAAAAGTCACTAAAAAAATAAGTAGTAGTAGCGGTAGCAATAATTCGCCCTGGCATAGGAAATCTAACTTCCAGATTAGATGGAAATTAGATGTATCTTAATGTTAATACCTAGTTCTTATATGGTACTAGGTAGATACTAGGTAGTTAATACCTAGTATCTTAATGTTAATACCTAGTTCTTAAAAACAAAAACATTGTGAGACATGTGGAAAAGCAAGAAACTATGGCCCACACACAGGAACAAAAGCAATGAATAGAAACTGCCCGTAAGGAAGGTCAGATGTCATACTTACTATACAAAGACTTTAAATCAGCAATTTAAAATATATTAAAATAACGAAAGGGAGCTATATCTAAAGAACTAGAAAAAAAACTTTGCAATTGTTGGTCACCAAATCAAGAATATCAATAAAAAGATAGAAATTTATAGATACAATTAGAAATTCTTAAATTGAAAAATATAATAACTGAAATGAGAAATTCACTAAAGGGCTTAGCAGCAGATTTGAGCAGAAATAAACATTGGTGAACTTGAGGAGAGGTGAAGTGAAATCATTCAATCTGAAGAACAGAAAGAAAGGAGAAAGGTCCCTCGGAGACCTGTGGGGCACTACTGAGCACACAACATATTTATAATAAAAGTCCCAGATGGAAAGGAGAGATAGAAAAGAAAAAAAGAGTAACAAGCTTGGCTTCCAAACACCCGCATATCCAAGAAACTTAATGCATTTCAAGTAAAATAAACTCAAAGAAATCCACACCCAGAAACATTATAATCAAACTCTCAAAGGCTGGAAACAGAGACTGAATCTTAAAAGCAGCAAAAAGAAGTGATTCTTTATGTACAAGCGATCTTCAGTAAAACTGATAGGTAACTTCTCAACAGACACTGTACAGGGTAGAATGTAGTGGAATAGCCTATCCAAGGTGCTGAAAGAAAAAGACTGTCAACCAGGAATTCTAAATCCACCAAAGCAAATTCTTAAAAAATGAATGAGAATTTAAGACCTTCTGAGGTAAATAAAACAGCAAATTTATTGGCGGCAGACCTTCAGGCTGTAATGAAATGAGACCAGACAGTATTTTGAACCTACATGAAGAAATAAGGAACATCAGTAATGATAACTAATTAGTAAATATAAAAAACAAAACAATGCTAATGTGTTTTTGTTTATAACTAGTTTTTTTATCCATTTTATTTAAAAAGACAACTGTATAAAGCAATAATTAAAATTTGTGTTGATAGGCATATAATGCTTAAATTGTAATTTGTATAATAATAATAGCACAGAGTACAGAGGGAACAGAACCATATAGAAGGAAAGTTTTTATTTGCTGTTGAATTTAACTTGGTATGAATCAAAAGTAGATTATTATAAATTAAGTTATTAATGATACAGTCCAGGACAACCATGAAAAAGTAGCTCAGAACTATATGGTAAAAGAAATAACTTTGAATTAAAATGGTACACTAGAAAATATCTACTTAATATAAGGAAACCAATAATGAAGAAATGGAGTAATGACAAATGTAGAAGACATATAGCCCTGACTGGGCGGCCCAGTCCTTTGGGGCATCCTCCCATACACCAAAATGCTGTGGGTTGGATGCCCAGCCAGGGCCTACACCTTGGTTGACCCCAGGTTGAGCTTTACTTCACCACCACCATCCTACTGGGTCTTCCTGGGTCACTTCCATACCCTTATATTGTAGGGTGACCATAGATTTATCATTCAAACTGGCACATCTTGAAGGGTAAGAGAGGCCACTGTTAATAACTAACCCAAGATGATTGGAATAAATCAGGGTTGTTCTAGTCTCAACATTAAAGTCATAGCAATCTTTGAAAAATGCTAGTCATATTCTCCTGACAAGCTTCAACAGCCTTCTAGATCCTCATGTGGCTAACGGCTGCCATAGGAGGCAGTGATGATGTAGATGATTTATATCCTCAAAGCTCTCTTGTTTTTTCTTAAAAATTGATCACTTTCTCACTTAAAAAGTTTAACAGTTTCCATAATTTACAAATCATGGCATGGGCACCATAGGGGCAGAGACTGTGTGTTTAGTCTTCCATACATCCCCAGTCTTCAGCACAGTGTCTGCCATGAGATAAGGACCTCAGATTTGTTGAAATAAAGTATGATTATACTAGCAGCATTCAAACAGAATATGGTTTTAAGACCACAAAAATATTTAGAAAAACAGAACAGCAGTTGAAGAATAATATCCTGGAACTGTATTTTTTTAAGTTCTCTGATAGATATTGTGATAGATAGTGTAGAAATGTTTGGACCAAAAAATGAATAAATAGATATCAAAGTGTCAAGATTATGTCAAGTTGGAAAAGCAAATAACATAATTGAACTTTGTCTTTCCTTGGTCATTATTAAGTTTTTCAATTTGTCCTAGTATTTGAGACACAACAGAGATATCCATTATACTGGCTCTACTTGAACTGTATCCATCGATTGGGTCATATTTGCTAATAACCACCCTTTGTAGCTTTTGCTTTTGCAGTGTGAGTGAGGAGGTACTGGGAATATGGGTGGCATGCAAGACTCACAAACTGATAACAAAGTCCTTGTGAAGTCCTGCTTCTTCTTTTGTTTATTTAAATTGGTTGAGATGAAGAATAGATAAAGCTGTGTGTGGGTACTAAGAGAGTCTCCACTTTACAGAAGAAGAAACTGAGGCTCCAAGAGATGGGCTGGAAAGTCCAGGTCCCACTAAGAGTAGGTGGCAGAATCAAGATGTAAATTCTGTGTATCGAAGTCCCTCTGACTTGTCTTCCACAGTCCATCCTGTCCTGGTGCCTACATAGGGGGTGTCAGTTTATAGAGTTGACATTCACCTTTATGGCCCCTGTGTTTCTTACCTGTCTATCCCACTGCAGGCTCAACTCCCTGAGGGCAGGGACTTTATGTGGTTCACTGTCTAATCTCAGTAACTACATCTATGCCTGGTAGAGCAGGTATACCACACGGCTATTTGTTGAGTGAATTGGTGAAAACAAATGAAAGAATTCCTTAGTAGAGAACCGAAGAAAGTGACCCTGAGGCTCAAGGAGGTAAAGAGTCAGCCCTTCAAGGTCACAGGGCTTAGCAGGACCTGGGCCACATCCTCATTCCCTCTGAGCCTTTCCTCTCCCAAGTCCTACAGGCTTAGTTTGTCAAAATCCCTGTCCTCAGTCTCCTGAGACCCAGGAACAAATTAGTTTGGTGCATGGAAAGACCAGCACAAAAGTGAAGATGGCTCATTTATTTCTGGCTGCATTTCTACCTGAAGTGTTATTTGTGCCTCCATTTCTCAGTCTGGAACACCAGATGAACACCAGACACCACAATGACGAGAGGTGGAGGATTCAGGAAGAACAAGCAGAGTTGGTTCTTCCTGCTTCTTTCTTCCCTCAGGAGGGGCTGGGCTAGCCCTACAGAGCCACAGGGGCGAAGATGGGAGGCCCGTTGTTTTCCTGACATCATCACTGTGGACTGGATGGGAAAACAGAGTCCCAAAGAAGAGAGGAGCCTGACTTGGGGCAGGGAAGACAAGAACCTGGGTGTCATTCTAGCTCAGGACTGTCCCTCCCTGAGACCAGGAGACACTAAGGGCAGGCTCTGTCTGCTTCACATGGATATCTGTCCCCATTACTATGTTCTATCCATAGGAACACAAGATTCCACAAGGAGGAGATTCACAGATAAGCCAGGCAGGACCACCAGGTCTGGTCACAGAGGCCTAAGGAGTCTCCTAGGTCCAGAGACTTAGGAGACACCAATGGCCCTTGGATCCCACAGGCTGCCACTGATGGTCACGAGCTTGACCAGCACCAGGCCTGGCTTCTGAGGAGCCTGATAAGGCCAGTGAAACATATTAAGCAGTGTGTGTGTGTGTGTGTGTGTGTGTGTGTGTGTGTGTGTCAAAGAGAGAGACAGAGACAGAGAGAACCTGTGCTTACTCATGAAAGTCAGAGTGTGAGTATATGGCTAGGGAATACTTCTCAGAAACTTGACCTGTCATAAGTCATTGTATTTTTCATTTTATTACATTACAAACAAATTATGAGTGGTATCCATACTTTATTTATTCTGCATTCTTCACAGCACCAAGTTATCAGTATGCTCTCAGAAAATGGGATTAAAAATAATAGTTTCCTCAAGGGGAAGGAAGGTTGGGAAGGTCGAGGAGGGTAAACGGGGTCAAATTTGTAGTGACAGAAGGAGATTATACGTTGGGAGCTGAGCAAACAATATAATATACAGATGATGTGTTCTAGAATTGTGCACTTGTAACTCATATACTCTTGCCAACCAACATCATTCCAAGAAATTAAATTAAAAAAATAAGTTTCACTTGTGCCAGAAGGGTACCACACTTATCATAGTAATCACTTTTTTGTGCTATGAAATCTTTTATTTTTCTCTAATCTATTTTATTTATTTTATATTGTTTAAGTACAGTTGTCTCAATTTTCCCTCCACCACTCCCCCCACCCTGCTCATCCCCACCTCCCATTCTAGATCTTACCCACCTTCGGCTTTGTCCATGGGTACTTCATACATGTTCCTGCATGACCCTTCCCCTTCTTTCCCTGTTATGTCCCTTCCCTGCCCTCTGGTCACTGTTGGTTTGTTATTTATTTCAATGTGTCTGGTTTCATTTTGCTTGCTTCTTTGTTTAGTTGATTAGGTGCCACTTACAGGCGAGACACAATTATGCCATCAGTGTGTCATACACACATAACTAATGTAGTGTATGTCAACTATACCCATAAACAAATATTACAAAAATAATAGTTCCCCAATTAGCATTTGTTATCAACCAGTGTCAGCCAAAATTATGATTAGTAGCCATATGTGGATATTGCCCAAATTTGTAAAGATTTATTGGATTAGTATGATTATAACCAGGGACCATTTAAAAGCTCAACATTTCACATATGCAATGCAATGTCTTCTTGATATTACTCTGATAAAAATTGTATTACTTCACAAGGGATGACTAATGATGAAAAGATGAATATTAAAGAATGTTCTTGTTAAATAGATGGACAAAGTGCAAAAGATGGAAGAATGTACTCAACGTTTCTCTACCTGAAAGGTTTCTCAAGCAATCCCAGAGGAAATGGTGTGTGTGTGTCTGTGCACATGCGTAGGAAGTAATGACCAATGGCAAAGGTGTTTTTTCTGTTTTATTTTTAGAAAATCCATGATTTAAAATTTAGAGTTGGCTTACATGTGTACAGAACTTCATCTCTTTCCTCTCTGCCATTTTCTTTTACAATTTGTTTACAATGAAGAGCTCAGAGAAGTCTTTAAAGTCAATGGAAGGAGAAATGAGGACTACAGAAGAAATCCAATTATCGAACCACTTTGCCGGCAAGTAACTTGTTGGAAGGTAATGGCTCTGGAAATAAGTTGGTAGGGGCACTTAATTATGGCGGACCTTAACTTAACATAAGCTTTCCGAACACCAGGAGTTTGATCAGGATGTGTTAATCTAGTTAAAATAGGGATTTTTTTCTCAAAATAAACTGGGTGCATAATGTATGCATCTCAAATCTTGATTTATAGCAACTACAGACTTCAGAGATAAGAACTTGGGTAGGGTTGCATATAAAACAAACAATTTGCCATTATCTGTAAAAATGTGGTTATTCTAATTTCAGGATTTAGTCTTTCCAAGGTCTTTTCCCTTTATATACACATGTACTCACACATACATGTAATGAATGATGATGGCATATCATGAAATAATAATGTGTTCTCGAAGCCACTTACCTTTTAACCCACCGAAACAATGCCCATTTACACTGATTAAGTGGCGGTTGGACCAGCTGCCTTATGACTTCTTTCCTATTGAAGTTGCATTCTGTAAATGACAGAAGCTTTAACCTTTATTTAGCTGAAGAAGCCATTAATCTGTCTTCAGACTTTCCCCTACCTCCCACAGAAAAAACAATTTGCTCTTCAAAAGTTTGTTTGGAAATGAAACCAAATTCTGTGTTTCCTCTACAGATGGTTGACCTCTTTCAGTTGGTGGCTGCATTACTCATTTAAACAATTATACAGGTCAATATAGTGTAATCTAAATTATTTAGTCTCTTAGTGTTTTTCAGACACTACTGACAGTTGGAAAGGCTCCAGCTGCTGGTTGTACCTGGATTTGAACTCCACCCAATAACAACAGAGTTTTAGTCGGAATTCCAGAGCCCATTCATTGCCAGTGCCTACTAACCCACTGGACAGCTCTGCACATTGGTCCCGAGGGAGTTATAACTTAAGAGTCAATATGTCAACAAAGGATGATTAATTATTTTCAGATGAAGTGTTTCAAATATGTGTGATTTTTGAAGACTCACTACCTGGATGGTCTTTCTTAGAAAGCCTAACTTTGCAACACCTTTCTTTTTTGTTTGTCCCCCACAGGGAGCAATTCAAATCTACCAAATAGATTAGCAAAATATTATGATAACCTTTTCCATCCTAATTTGTACTGGAGTCTGAGTGTGTACTAGGATCAACATTAATTACTGTATAACATTTCAGCAGTGTGGTTCATGGAAATGTCAGGGAGTTCGCTACAGGGGACTCGGGGTCACGGAAACGCCAGGGCAAAGAGCTAAGGAACATGTGCTCCGGGGGACAATGGGGTTTACAGACATGAAAGTTAGGACTAAGGTGGAAATAAAACCCAGGACTAAGGTGTTCACACCAAGCAATTCCAACAAAAGTGTTATCAAGGTAGAGGACAAGCACAATTTGAAAAAAATCTGGTGGTCATTCCACCTCTTTCAACAATTTTAAAATTAGTAAAATTCAGGTTCCAGCCGTGAACACACAGCAGCTCATAAAAATTAGTCTTTATGATAAGGAATGTGGTTTGTTAAAGTTAATCTATCAGTTTGAATTAATGGAGTTTTTATTCAGATTCCTTGTGCAGCATGAATTCAGACTAATTACAGGTTTTAAATTGTCACTAGTCGGAGCTCAGCCAGGGCACATTTCTTCTCTTCTCTACTGGTACCCTGAGAATTCATGAATCAATTTTTTTCTGGGTCATGACTTTGCCCCACCAGGAGCAGAGAAAACCCTTCAGTGAGAAGAAAATTCAATGGCAGAGATCTCAGTCAGTTAGAATTTGTAAGCAAAATGCAAGGAAGTAAATGACAGAGGAAATTTCCCAGCTATGAAGAAAAAAGGCTTAAAAATCACATATGTAGTGGAAACAGTAATGAATTTAGTAAATACTTTTCAGCACGGCAGTATCCACTTATATCCTTATAATTTAGGATCACTGACTGTTGTAGGAAAGGAACTGCTTTTTGCAAGCCTTTTTTTTAAACAGCAGAGGTCACCTTAGTACAAACCTCTTCAGGGGTGAAAGCCTTTCTGTTCAATGGTGATAAATTAAATACTTTTAAACCATCAGCAAGTCTCTTATTTCATTGAAATAATTAAACACATGTGGTTAGTTGGATTTTTAAAAAAGACAAACAATTGTTTAAAAGTTTTTATAAGTTTATATCATTTTTAATAAGATTCTTTTCCACAATGAATGAGAAATAAAATAATTATGTAATAATAGCTTCAATTATATTTTCAACTTGCTTAACAATATTTCACTTTGTATTTACTACTAGAAAAATATATGGCAAATCATTCTGTCTTAACCACTGTGATTTATTTTTAAAACTAACTATATCTATAAAATATATTCACTAACAAAAAGTAGTTAATAAATAGCTGACTAAACAAGGAGAAATTATTAACTAAATCTCCATTTAATAAAATGAATCAAAATAAATAAATTTATTTATTAATTTAAATAAATCAATAATATTGATTTTTGTTTTATTACTCTTCTAACTTTAACCTATATTCCATTTAATTTTGCATTATAAGCTAGTATAGGCATTTGTTTTCAGATATATAAAGACAAGAATGTGTACAACAGAATATTTATTTAACAAGATTTCATGCAAAATATTCTTTTTTTAAGTGTCTAAAATTTGCTAGAATACACTTTTCCTTAATACTTATACCTGGTTACATTATATGATTTTAAAATATTTAATTTATGTGTTCCAATGAACTCAGTATCTATAAGACACAATCAATTTTAAACAAATACTTTGAGTACCCATTTATTATATATGCTGACATGTCATTTTCATATTAAAATGGACAATACTAAGTATTTTCACAGTGAGAATAAGATTTGTTAGCACTCTCTCCTTCCCTGTCCTTTCCTCCTCCCCCGAAAGAAGACCAAGTTGCTGTAACTTACACACTAGGGCTGCTAAGGCAGTTTGCTACCTTTCAGGAATGGGGAGAAATCAATACCCAGGACATAAAAATACCCAGGAAATTCTTAAACGCTATTTCAGATTTTAATCACTTTATTAGATTTCTTGCTTGAGTGATTTGTGCAGGAAACATTTTATCTATTTTGTTTTCCTCTGATTACCAAACTGTGTTAGACACAAAAGTCTCCTTGAAACTAGCTTACAGTTTAAAGACAGGTTTAATAACAGGTGAACACTGGAAAATATGCAAACAAAATGGCAGACATGAATGACTTCATTTAAAGCATAATTGCTTCTCATCAACCCAAGAAATCATGCAGAAACAGTCTCTGTGTTACCCAGCCAGGAGGAGACCAGAGAAATCACTCAGGCAGAGATACTGAGAGTAAGGTCCATTCTTGGTTCTCAGCCAGACAACTACTCTACATACAGATCTAAGCGTAAAGACAATAGTCCTCAGAATCACGGTTCATCATAACACATAATTATACAGCAAGTAAGACAATAAGGTTTTTTGGCCTCTGATTATATAGACTAATTGTTAGCTATGGAGCTCTGCCTGGAAGGCACACAGCACAGCCCTTGCAATGTCTTCTGTAATAACAGTGAGGACTGGTGTAATTTGGGTGGACAAGAGGCTTAGTGTCTAGTGGATTCCATATGGTGGCTCTTTCTCTTTTGTGGCTTTTTCCCTCCTGACACACATGGAGCAGTATTCTAAATGGCTGCTGACAAATCTACCTGGAATAGGTTGTTAAAGGAAATAATCCTGCCAAATATTCCAAGTAAGTTTTCAGTTGATATTTTTAAAAGCGATAAAAAAAAGGATGCAAGAAAATCTGGGCACCTCCCTATAGGGTTTGCCTTTATACATTGCTAAATAGTAAAATTTCAGTATGATACTAGGTTTTACTTAAATGCATATGTGTGTCAGCAGATTTGCTGGCTAATATAAGCAAACCCCAGTGTTTAACAAACAAACACGCAAACAAACAAACAAACATTGCTTTCAAATATACATCTGCAGGGAGTGAAGTGCCACCTTGATTTTCGTTTTGTTTCGTTTTGGCTCCACTTGCATTCTAACAGGATCTATCATGATTGCATTCATTATGTATTTATTGATTATCAGGGAAGATCAAAAGTGTCTGCGTTAAAGGCATTTGTGTATGATAGTGAGTTCCTGACATGACAGTGAGAGAGTGCAGAGGGTGCACAGAGCTGCGCGATCCGCTCTTTCCCCATCTGAAACAAATGTGTCTCTCTCCAGCGTGTGGAGCCCCCGGCACAGCCAATTAACTTTAAGTTGAGTTTTGACTCCAACTCGTGACCCTTCAAGCGACAGAGCCCTACTCTACATCTGTCGTCACTGAGCCAAGTTGGGGGAAAAATCATCTCTGCCGTTGTTTTTGTGTGTGCTGCTTCTTTTCCTGCTTCAAGAAATGGACGTTTTTAAGATCTACTGACATCTTCAGGATTCCTAAAGCTTTCTCCATGGTATTTATATATTTCCCCTTCTTTGGGAGGAGGAAAGAGCTGGAGCGCTATCATTTTTATTGAATCAAGTTTGAAGTTCATGAAAGGCTTTACTTGCTCTCCGGTACTAGGATTGACCATTTCATCATGTGCCCTTAGGGTACTGTTAGAAAAGAGAAAAACAAGGGAAATCAGCAAAAATAAAAGAGTCTTCCTGACTTGAATGGAAAAATATGCTTGTTTTTTGTTAAACACCACAAATTTGCAGGAAGCCTGGCAAGTGCAGTAGCGTTTGGAGCATATGCTACCTCGGAGGAGGCACAGAGCCGCCACTTAGAGAAACACACATAAAATGTACACTTTGATCCCTCAAAATTTATGCAAATAAAACTATAATTTTGAAGCTGTGTAGTCTATTTTAAAGTTAGTTTAAAAATCCTGTTAAATAGGCTTGAATATGAACTACCCGAATCAATTTCATTTTATCCACTTTTATTGTTAATTAACTTGAAAAGTGTTCTTCCAGTAAAAAAAGAAAGAAGGCGAGCCGAGGATCAAAAGTAAGCAAAAAATGGCCTTGAGCACACAGAATTTGCTCTTTTCCCTCTGTTTTTCTCCCATTTTCTAAGAATTCAGAGGCATTTGGCTAGCAGAGATGGCTGGAACGTAAGGTTACATACAAATTGTGTACTCAGACATTGTAAATAATGCTAGAGTGAAGGTTCCAGGAGTGTAATGAGGTGCATATGCCCCAAAAGTGCTTCAATTAGGGTCTGCTGTGTACTGGTTATTAAATATTCACCTCACTTTGACTGCATGGAAGTGCCTATCTTTTATTGGGTATAAAGTGAACTCACTCTTTATTTGTGGCTTGATCTGCATACGAAAATGAAAACAAAACCAAGCCCAACGAGGCCAATCACTTTGCTATTGTGGTGGTGTTTTAATGTATTCTCTTATTCTGTGTGAATATTTTTTTTGAAAATACACAGATCTTAAATATCGTAGCTAGAAAGTTGATATGGTTTGGATTTCAGATGATAAACACTACCAAACGGTGTCATATTAAAATGTAAAAACTATGCATGCGTGCCACAGCCTCTGCCTGCAGTGAGTTTGGTTGCACGAATGTTTTTTTGACTTCTAAATCACACATTTGCTAAAATGAGCTCTGCTAGATATCAGTTTGCGCACAGGCACAATGTGTCTCAGTCAGATTCATAAAACAGATAGCTGAACTAGACTTTGACTTTTGACATCAACAATCTGACTTCAATATTTCTCCACAAAAAGAGACTCCTGAGTCGGTGCTGTTTCCATGTGATGGATAGCTTCTCAGCTGCTGACAGCCCAGAACATAATAAATGTATTCATTAGCATTGGAGGCTGCATATCCCCACTTCTTAAGTTTTACAGCCAGTGGCTTTGAAATGCCACCCAGAGACACCTGCAGCCCTGCCTTGTCTCTGCAGAACTGCAAAGGCACTGTGAAAAAATATTATTATAAAGTTGTCTGTACATCAGCATTTATGTGCTAAACAACCTTTTAATTGCCTACCCTCTAATTTTTCTTTGCCTGGAAACACTCACAGGCGCATATTTTAATTTAAGCTGCTCTGTTTGACTCCTCTGATCATCTGGGTTTTCATTGTCATTGCTTCACAATAATTTAATGTCATATATAATGGCATCAAATTGAGGAAAGCCCTAAAAGCTGCCAATCCAAAGTGATCTGAATGTTCCCGCGTACAAGCCTAGATAAGCTTGGATTGTTTGTGCCAACATTATTCATCACATTCTGTGTCTGACTGGGCCAGTGTTCTCTCGCATTTTCAAATCCTCTTGCAACATACACGGAAGCTTCTTAATCAGGGTGCTTTTTATACTACAGTTAAGAAAATGCTTGAAAGTCTGTATCTGTGACAAAAAAAAGAGTATTATGCTGATGCTTACCATACGACTATCTAAACATTTTACCATACTGTTCTTTAACTTGGTTTGCATTAAACAATTTCATTTTGTTTGCCGCCAGAAATGGAGAATTGGACCACATGTGCGATTCAACATTTGTTTTAGATTTTTCACTTAATAATGTTACGGAGAACTCACTACAGCTAATGAAAACTTATTTGTGAGTCTACTCAAAGCTGATCATATATGTCTTCTTGAGAGGAGAAGAGTTTTATTTTATAGCTAATTAAAAGTTTCTAAAGATGCTGTGGATTTTTTTTGGTGCAAATTAAAATTAATTAGAGTTATTAAGGAGCCATGAAAAGAAGGATTTGAGAAATAGTGAGAAATATTATTTAAACCCTAATGGAATTCAGTGAAACCCACAGGTCTATTACAGGCCCCTGATTTGCCAGGATCACTGCAGGGAATCTAACATTAATAAGCACACTGGCAATTAAATCATTTGTTACTTTGTCTGTAATGTTGTAATGTTTCACTGATACTCTGTCAGAGCTCTTTGTGCAGATCAGAGCTAATCAAAGGTAATCAATTTTCAGCATTTGAGAAATCTGTAAATGATTATACATTCATCAGATCATTTAGTGGAGTGCAAGGAAAGTGCAATGCAATTAATCTTCCTGCATGAGGAGGAATTACCACCACAGAATTCAACAGTTATAATTAATTTCATTGTCTTGCTGTGAATTTTGATTGCTTTTCTTTGGACTGTATAGTACAAATGATGATTCATTGCAAAGTATTTGCAAAGCAAACACACCAGTGTGCTATGCAAATTAAAGTAGCTGTATAACAGATAGGTTTCAAACTTCCTATTTACTCAGGGTTGTTGAGTACTAATTTGCCAAATAATAATTGCTTGTTAACTTTATACACTCTTCCCTTGAATATCAAGCTTGGTAACCAACATAAATAGAGAGCACGTGCTATTTTTTTATCTTATAGTACATACACAAAATATCAGCACTTAAACTTCTTTGCTTTACCAAGTAACGTCATTTAACATTAAAAATGGTTATCTACTTTTGAAATAATTTGCTACTTATTTTACTTAAATAAAATAGATAGTAGCAACATAAAATGCACAGAAATTTTCTTGTGCTTTGCTTTTTCCATTATTGTAACTCAACCTTTAAGAGACTCACTTGAAACATTTGATTTTAGACTCTATTTGTATATAGAATGTTGCTTGTTTAAAAAATATGTAAATTTTGGTATGCAATAGGGTGTTGCCAGAACACATTTTCAAAATTTGCAGACTTCCTATATAGTTCCTTTTCAGTTTCTCAATGTTCTGTTCACTTAAAAACATGCTTATGGAACCAAAAACTGATTCAAAATGACCTAAAGGTTTATCACACATTTTGTGATAAAACGAAATGTTTTTTACAAATGAAATTAAGGTTAATGACAAACTAAAAAATTGTGCATAGCTTTAATGTTGACTGCCATATGACTCCATGCCTCATAGTAATCAAAATGTGGAACACAATTTTCCTTTTCTCTAAATCACTTTGAGAGATATGTCTTTAATATTTCCTCTCAAATTAAATTCTGTAAGTCTTAAAATCAACTTTTCTATATATAAAGATCCACAAACGTGAAGTTACATTTTACTGATTGTTTATTAAGAAGTTGAGCTTTGCGTACAAACCCCAGTGGAAAACCACATAGGGTGTTCCTTCCCCTCAAACCCACTCTGGTGACAGGATGGAGGCCTTCACTGAGTGCACACCGAGAAATAAGTTGCTTTTCCTGCGTGGTAATATCTTAACATGTGACTACATTTAGACTGATTCAACCCATTACTTGCTAAAACCACGGTGTCAATATAAGTGTTTTCTATGCTGAAAAGAAAAACAAAAACAGGACCAAAAATCCTTGGGTGGGTTGTCTGACTGAATTAACACATTCCAAATAATGTGCCATTAAAAAAAATCTTGGTAGCTTCTCTTAAAATTCATGGTAAGGTAAATGATACTAGGAAATAGACCAAAATAATACAAAGAGAATAGTAACCTAATGCTGTTTTATGTTTCTGACAGAATTAGATGATTAAATTGTCCAGAAATTCAAAAAAATAGTCAAATAACTAATGAGGCACCTAAACCACTATTTTGCTGTCAAAATCAATAAAACACGTATGGTAACTTTTTCGATAGCATCAAAGGTCTCACACACTTTAAAATATTTGTCTAATGTGAAGGTGCAATGAATACTTTATTGAAGATTTTGATAAAAGACAAATAGTATGTGGTGCCCAAAATGTCCTTGTTTCTTAACCTTAAGTGTACCCATACTGCTATTTTTTCAAAGAAACTGTTTCTTTTTAATTTATTCAAGTTGCCTCCTTTTTATCTTTTCCAGTATCTTTTCCTCAATGATTTTGTATTGTTGCTGGGCTCGTAGCATTTCTGTCTGACAATTCTCTGTAGTTTTCACATTTGATATAGCATGTTGACTTCAGATATTGTAGTTGTCTCAAGCAATATTATGTGCTAAATACAGCTAAAATAATTTAAAATTATTTGCACTTCTAAGCTTAAAAGTTTACTTAAGAAAAACGAATCCTTTCAATTGATGCCTTTCATCATCATTTCTTAAGTTTGAGTCTGCAAATATGAATCCATATAATCATTTTGGTTAAATTTACTGATTAAATCATTTGAAGAGAGTGATAGTTTCTTTGAGTTAGTAGAGGACATAGAAATATAAACACATAAGTACAGTATAAAACAAAGATGGAGTCAAAGTTAAATATATAACGCAACATGTTCTGTATGAGGATCATGGGAACTGAAGTAGACAAAACTTGGTTTAAATCCTAGGCCGACTTCTTTAAAGTGATGTGATCTTGGGAAACTTTCCTTATGTAAATTTTGTAAGTCTATAAATGGGAATAAGAATCTATTTTTCAAGAACTGGTTTATTGCAAATGTACATAAACATAATTGGCACATAGTAGGCACTCAAAAAGTGAAAATTGTTATTATGACCCACAGAATGATGAAACAAGTAATGTGTAAGATGATGGTGGAGACAGTGGAAGAAAGCTTTGGGGTTTTATATATAAATGTAAATCAGTTTTCTTTCATCATATTGCCCTCTTAGTTACAAAAATCAGGCAAACAAAAAATAGAATATATCCATTAAAGAATTTTAAAAACACTGTTAAGTGTAAGGATATAGATGTTACGGATTTCCTTTCACTAGTTCGAAAAAGGTTTCTCCAGCTCTCCCACCATTAACACCTTTGGACTACTTTAAGCTTCTATTTCTGTATGTTCATCAATGTAGGTGTCTTGCATATCTTTTTTGTTTTAAGTTTCTATAGATCTCTTTCTATAGAAAAAAATTTCATTTGCATTGAGAAAGACAAGTTGGAAATTGTAGAAATATTTTAATAATTTCTGTTTGCTTTTCAGCAGTCTTATTATAATAATTCAGAATATTATTTTTAGGTTTATCATTAACTCCATTAAGCAATGATTTTCAAGATAGAATTGTAAAATCAAAGACATTCAGAAAATTTTGGCTTCACCAGAAGTCAATTTGAAAATTCAGTCAAGGGTCAACATTATGTTGTCAATATGCAAGCTAATATTTTCTAAAGTAAAAATATTTCTGGAAAGATTAATTTTTCACAGTATAGGTTCTCCATAATTTTTGGTTTGCTCTTTTCTAAACCTCTTGCAAAATTTTCTAGCTTGAATATAAAAGAAAAATCTTTGTAAGTGAAAAATAAAGTCATGCACAGTTTTAGAGATAGGGAAAAATCTGCTTTATCTTCATTTAAATAATTAAAAACTTTAAAAATCTTTTATATATCATTTAATGAAAAAAGTTGATGAGACTTCATGTTTTTCCTAGTGCAAAATTCAGGGAATCTTTCTATAACTAAGTAATTATCTTTATTAACAAAATGTTTCATTAATATTTGATTCCACTGGTGATTTCTATGATCCATCTACTTAGCAATTGCTTTTTTCTTTTATTCTAATTTTATAATTCAGAAAGTCTAATTTTATTTTCTTAGATGTCCAGGTGGCTTTGAAGAATATAATATATACTATGTTATTTTTAAATAGTTCATAAAAACGTAATTGAGCCATATATATTGTTGATAGATTTTTGCAAGTGGTGTTCTGTTCTTTTAAAGCACTAGTCTTTGAAAAAAACTGGTATAAAATGGAGAGCAATATGAAGAATCTATCTGACTTAAAGGATATGAAAAAAAGAAAACAGAAAACTTGAGAGGTTCTAGCAATATCATAATTTATGTGAAACATGAAAAAAACATGCATACATAACACCTTTGCTGTCTAGCTTCATCTGTATTCATTTGTTGTCAAAACAGGTTTCCATATTTAACTTCTTTTTTTGATTATGCCTTTTCCTTTATTTCATGGAATGATACGTTATTATCTCTGAAGTGTAGATTTCTGCCAAGTTCTATGCACTTCAGTGTTAAGAGTATGGCCTACAACTCTGGGAATCTTTGTTGAAGCTGTGGAAATAAAATGAATAGTATAAAAGCTTGATGGCATCTGTGGATAGGAAACTCATTAGAGGCCCCAGCCCTCTGTTTTATTTCTAACCACATTTTCCCTGTGGGATTTCAATGTCTAGCAGGATGAAACCAGCAGGACTCATTACTTACAAAACAATGTTTAGAGTCCTTTCGTGGTGCTGGAATGCTTCTGCCAGTCAGGTAAAGAACCTAGGCCTTTATCCTTTGGCGGACAATGCCGGCCAGCTCACAGACTGCTTGGAAAAGTCATGCCTTTGAATGTAACTGCAGGTGTTGCTCCCCAAAGACTGGTGGTTGGTACCCTCCTATGCAATATACAATGGAATAATAGAAAATTCACTTTGGAATTCAAACAAAGTCTTAGAGAAATGGAAATAATAGGAACACAATTTTGAGACTTCCTCAGTCTTTCCCACGAACTATGAACCATGACTAATACCCTCAGGGCAAAAAACATCCCTTTTGCTTTAATGGATGTATACAATTCAGTGTTTCAGATAAATAAGTTTTATGACCTCACCAATTTTGTGGTTTCCATTCATTTACCAGAAAATAAATCTAAACAAGAGGAGAAAGCCTTGCTATGGGTTGAACTTTAAAGATACATCCTAATAAAATGATCAATGCATTTGAATATAAAGAATAACAATCGTTTTCTTTTTCTTTTAAAAGAAATCATTGCTTAAACTTGGTACCCTAAATCAAATTAGTATAGTTCTGACTGAATTGCCAGTCTCTCTTTGGCAATGTGGCTAGTGGCATTTTGGAAATATTCTTAGAACTTGTAAAATTCTTGCAAGAATAATAAGGATCTTGCCATTGTGGAATCAAAGACATTCAATCACTTAAAGTAGTACTATAGGCTTGTCAAGTGGAATTGCTTTTACAGATTTGCTGAATAACTCACCCATAATGGCTGAAAATTTCAGCCATTTTGTTAAAACACCCAAGGCAGAAGAGATCAGTGCACACCGTGAACAGCCTGCATATGGTGATGAGGAAGTTCAGACCCCTCCTGCACTGTGAAGCACCCCTCAAACACCCCAGCTCCAGTCATTACATTGTGGAAAACAATGCCAGTTCTCCAAAAAATGGAGTGCAGCTTTGCCCTTTGCAGGCTGATGAGACTTCAACAGCATTTAAATTTGGTAAAATAGATTTCTAAACAAAGTTACTACCTTTACAGATGAGAAGGCCGTGTAGAATTTGACTGGAGGGATTTTTAAAAAACAGTTAAATGTGGCAACTACAGAGAAGTTAAACAGTGAGAAAGTGCTAACCTAGTTGTTGAAGAATTAATATCAATTAGATTCCTATTAATAATAATGGGATAAGTTGACAACAAACATCTGGGTTGTTAAAATGAGAAACCATTAAGCTCTTCTCTTTAAACACATTTTTGACAATGGAGACATGTATGTTATTTATCAATGGGTAAGTTTCAACTTGTAGATTTCTGGTATTTGTTTTCATATTTTAACTTAATTCTGAAAAAGAAATCAAGAAACAAATAGCCATTTTAAAGATTGTCCCTCAAGCCTCTTGCATTACACAGAAGCTATTGTGAAAGTAGGTTCTGGGGGAAAAAAGCATAGTTTTAAATGTCAAATTCGCCTCTCATTTTGTATGTGGAAAATGTCACAAATACTATTCTTGATTTTGTGCAGTCAAAGGCTCAAATATACTTTATGGAGAATAAATATTTTTTCCACCTATATTCTGAATTTGGGGGGCTTATATTTAGCTTGTGTTGTATATGACATTCAATAGAATAAAAACATGTGTATAAAACTGATCCTCAGTTTGAATTTAAATTCATCTGCTTGTTACCTTGTTAAACAATAAAAAGGAAAAATATTCCTCAGAAGAGATGTTTAAATACTAATATGTAAACAATGATGTTACCTTGTAATTTGAATGAAATGTTAATGAGAGGAAGAGCAGTTGAATATCTGCATATCTTATGAATAGAGTAAATGCAACAGAAGGGAATTTTCTATCAAAAGAGAGGTGATAAGAAATTTAATAGATCTAATTCATAGTCAAGTAAAATTAATGCACTTGGTACAGAATATATAGAAGTCATTGGTCATTTAGCTCCTCTATTCCACAGACCTCAAGAGTCTATACACAAGCAGATTAAAAAGTTGTCAGAAAGATGATAACCCAGTCAACAAAATCTTTTGGTTTTCACTGTTTGTGTAGCTTTTGCTGGAGATCAGCCATACTGTCAAGGAATACAAACTTTAAAAATAAAAAGGTTTTATTTATTTAGTTTTAGAGAGAGGGGAAAGGAGGGAGAAAGAGAGGCAGAGAAACATCAATGTGTCCTTGCCTCTTGCGTACCCCCTACTGGGGACCTGGACTGCAACCCAGGCATGTGCCCTGACTGGGAATTGAATTGGTCACCCTGTGTTTTGCAGGCCGGCACTCAATCCACTGAGCCACACCAACCAGGGCAGGAATCCAAACTTTAATTCTAACATTCTATCCACAACACTCCTAATTCCCCAGACAAGGTTGTGTAACAGAAAATATTAGAAAATTTCCCTTTAGAAAAAATTCACTAATTAACTAATCTTATGAGCCATTCGATAATATAAGCAGTGTTCATTTGTAATGTTTTAAATATACCAGCAATTGTTTCCTGTTTTTGAAGTCATATTCTGTTCTACTCTACCAAGATTCTCATTCTAGTTAGCTGAGCTTAGGGTTTTAGAAAGGGACAAATAAATTACAACTTTTCTTCTCTCAAGTTCAGAATCCATTAAAAGATATGTATTCACCTGGCTGGTGTAGCTCAGTGGATTGAGCGCAGATCTGCAAACCAGAGGATTGCGATTCGATTCCCAGCCAGGGCACATACCTGAGTTGCAGGCCAGGTCCCTGCAGGCCAGTTCCCAGCAGGGGATGCACTAGAGGCAACCATACATTGATGTTTCTCTCCCTCTCTGCTTCCTCTCTAAAGATAAATAAAATCTTATTTTAAAAAAAGATATGTATTCAAATTAGCTGGATAGAAGTCAAAAGGTCAATTTTATTACTAGTGAATGGTGGAAAACAGGATTTGACTCCCAGGTAAATGACTTAAAAAATTACTTTTCAATAACTCTTGCTCAGGTGATGTCACACATCTGCAGGCCTCGCCACCAGGGCTGTGGTCTCTGGACTAGTAGGAGTGTTGGCCCAGACAGTCTCCCCCTGTCGGGCAGACCTGAAGGAGAAAGATGCTGAGCCTCCTGAATGCACCTTCTGAGAAATTGCTCTTCCTCTCCCGGGACCAATAATAAAGGCTGCACGGGCTGCGTGGGAGCCCATGCAGCTACCTCGGACCTTGGACCTTTCTCCTCCTAGGAAATACAGGGAACACTTCCTCTTCTTTAAGGAAACGAGAGGCTAGGGTGGGGACCGACTGTTGGAAGAACATCCCAGTTCTGCTGCTGAGTTGAAAGTCTTTTTTGTTCTGGGTATTACTTATTTGCTTCCCTGACCTACCCCACCTGTATTTCTCTTGTGTCTGCTCTTCTCTTTTCTGCATGTCTTTCATTTTAACTTGTCTAGATTATTTTACCATGTAGGTATTTGAGAATTAGAGAGGAGGAACACACATATATATGTGTGTGTGTGTGTGTGTATATATATATATATCTGCATATAGCTTTCTATACCTTAGCTCATGGTATAGATCTCTATATGAGAATGTGCTAGGCAGATACTGTGGCTTAAAAAAGTTTAATAATAATGATAAAACTGATAAATTTTATTTTAAAAGCACTAAAATCACCCATGTTGCAGCTTAGTAAATTATAATATACCTCTTCTTCATTCTCATAGTTTTACAGGCTCTTCCCAGTTTATACTCTCATTGGTGAGTGAGTGACCCTTACACACTAGAAAATAAGTGAGCTTACTTAGGAAAGGAAACTTATTTGAGAAGGATGTGGATCCCTACTATTTAAAACATTTTTTTATTAGATCAAACCAGTGCATGCCATTCAAATAAGCACTAATACTGATGTGTTTTTTACATATAAGGAGAACCTGTTATTGCTACTTAATGGCAGGCCTGGGCCTCGGTGCTGTTAGAAACATAGAACCTTGGGTGCCATTCCAGAACCACACTTTGCACCAGAGCCTACACTTCACAGGTGACTCGAGGGCAAGCTAACGTTTGAGAGGCACTGGTTTAGGAAATTATTATGCTCTCCCACAAGGTCAGCTGGTCGAGGAAACTCAGCCCTTTCTCCATGGAGGCTCTTGCACTCAAACTATTTTTGGAGCTGTGGAGTGGCGGAGTGCTGGGGCCTCGTTGTCCTGTTCTCACAGTTGCCAGGAGATTTCTAGACTAGTAGCTGAGATGCGCGTAGGTGGACAGGCCCTGTGTAAAGGGTCCATGGCCCTAACCAGCACCCGAATTTTTTCAAACATTATAGACTGTGGACTAAGACCAGGTTTGAGTCCCAGCTTTGCCCCTTCCCAGGACTGTGAGCCTCTCTTAGTCTTAGAGTCTTGTATGTGAAAATAGAAAAATGACACTGACTTTTAGATTTATTGTGAAGATTACATTAAGAACAGTTTGGTAAGCATAGTATGGGAAAATGTAGAAGCTAAAGAACTTGTGACACATGGACATGAACTAAAGGAGGGACTGGGGGGAGGGGGTGTGCAGGATGGAGGGGAATGAAGGAGGGGAAATGGTACAACTGTAATGGCATAATCAATAAAAATATTTAAAAATAAAAATAAAAATTAGCAATGAAAAAAACTATGGTAAGCAGATGATATCTAGTAGAGAAATCACACATTTTAGTCCCTTTCCCCTTTGTTTTCTACCAGTGAAAGCTGTCCTTACTTGTTTTAATAGCCTCAGCTTTAACATCCTAATTCTATACCAGCCAGTGTGAGATGTGCAGGGAGGGAGGTTTGCTCTTCCCTACATGGGGCCATATTCCTCATGGCCAAGGAATGATCACCATGTTCGATTTGGCTGATGTAGCACAAATCCCTCTGTGTACTGATCACTTACTATTCCTCAAACTCCATTGAGTGGCAGCTATTACTATTCTCATTTCCACAGGTGATAAAGAGACACAATGAAGTTTTGAAAGCTACCCAAGGTGATCAGCTTCTGAGAGTTAAAGGTGAGATTCAAACCCCATATTACTTCTTCTAGAGCCCCCATCATTACTATGTTAGACATGGAATTGGAAACATTCAGTCACTTTCTTGTATGTGGTTTCTGTTATGATCAAGGATTTGTATTTTCAGGTTAAGAGTAAAGTCTAAAACCTGTGAAGAAACACAAAAACACTTGTAGAATAAGCCAAGCCTTAGATCTTTACTTATTTTTCTAGGGAAGAGTTACAACCTTTTAGCTGGCAGCAACAACTCCTTTACACAGCAAGTTAAATCACTTCATCTTTCCTGTCCTCTTGGGAAATAAGTAGTCCTGGTTTTACACAACTTTGGCTAAATAGTCAAGGACTCTAGAGGAGAAGATGGGCCAGCTGCCTTCTTGGCTTTCCTTTGTGGTCAACGGAAGGCTGTAACCAGTGTCCACTTACCACTACATGGAGAACAAAAATTAATGTGAACTTAACCTACTTTTTCAAACCATTTGGACATAACATTTATGATTTATGCTTTCGATGTCTTTTAAGTTTTAAAACTATAATCAAGGTGATATTGATATTATTTTTAAAAGACACCTAAAATGGTAATTGCTTTTATTATTATGTAATTCATTTGTTCATTCAACAGATGTATATTGTGCATCTTCCTAGGAACTGGTCCTCATCATAAGCACTGAGAACACAGTGCTCAACGGGGCAGAAAAGATGCCTACTTCCCTGGAGCCTCTGTTCCAGTCAGAGGAGGTGAAACTTGTGCCCTACAGGTCAAGCCTTTGATGTTCCATTTTATCAATCTTGATCACTTTTTGCCAATGATCATAAAAAAGAAATAAAATATTTAAGTTAGTGAAATGCACCCATTTTTAAACAACATGAATAAAAATAATTAGTAATAGTCATTACTGGATGAAAACTAACCCATTTTAGTAGGTACATGTCTTAGCATAATCAGATTCTCAGAAAAACTTAAATGATAATAATAATTTAAATCAACAATGTTATTTGCATCCACATGTAAAATCAATTAATATCTAAATATATGAACTTGAATTTCTAGAATATATCATACAATGTCCAGAAATATAATATACAATATAAAAACATCTATCTAGCAATCCATTTATTTACCTATATACATAATATTTAATATGTTTATTTTTATTTTATTAATTTATATTTTAATCTATTTTTTAGTTGTTGTTCAAGTACATTTTTCTGTCTTTTCCTCCCATCCCAGCCCACCCACCCAGTCTTCCCCCTTCCCTCCCATTTCCACCCCCCTAGTTTTTGTTCATGTGTCCTTTATACTTGTTCTGGTAAACGCTTCCCCTTTTTCCCTGAGATTCCCTCCTCTTTCCCCTCTGGACACTGTCAGCCTGTTCTCTATATCCATGTGTTTGGTTATATTTTGCTTGTTTGATTGTTTCATTGTTTAGGTTCCTGTTAAAGGTGAGATCATGTGGTATTTGTCTTTCACCAGGTGGCTTATTTTGCTTAGCATAATGCTTTCCAGTAAGTTTACTATTTTTTGATACAACTAATTTTTTTGGTCAGGTGCTATTACTTAATTGATCAAATGAACATTTTAATTACTGATATTTATTTATTTATTTTTGAAATCACTGAAACTTCAATAGCAACAAATATGTCTTGAAATTTTCCAGGTTAGGAAAGTTCGTATTGCATATTGCCCAAATAAGGTGCTCACAGTTTTACTTTTCATCCAAGACCCTTAAATTTTCTCTTTTAAACATTTCATTCCTTCATTCCTGATATTTGAATTCATCATTCACGTCTGTGACATGTTTTCATATTATCATTTAATACCGATGTCAGTATGAAACAGTAATAAGGGTGCAAACATCTGTTGTTTACTCTGAAATGATTAGCTTCCATATATAATAATGAAAATTTACCCTATTACAATAATGTTTTAAAGAAAACCTGCAAATGTTTTGGACTCTGGTGATACCTTTAAAAAGGCAATAAAAAACCCAACAAATATATAAAGCTTGACTGCAATTTGCTTAATCCCAGTAAACTCTAGGATGAATGGGAATCAAGTTCATTCCAGATAATGGTTACATTAAGAAGAGTTTGCTAAATGTGTGCATAGGTCTGCTGGTGTTTAACTTCACTGAGACTCAGAAACCATACATCCAAAGTAATCAAATCACCTGGACCTCTAGGGAGGAAGACCTCTTTCTTCACTGTCTTTTCTAAGTTGGCTGGTTGTTTTGTTGGTGACATTTAAGGACAAGACACAGTTGGTTCATAATACTGCTGACTTTAGACTGGAATGGAAACATCTGGAGGAATCACATTTCTTTTCCTGGCTAACCTTTATCTCTCCTTTGAAATTCTGCTCAGGCGTCATTTTCTACAGCAAGACTTCTCTAAATTCCCAGTTTAGGCTACATGTTGAAGCTCACAGCACCCAGTGGATGCCCCCAACTCAGATCTCATCATAAGATTCTATTTGAATTGTCTCATGTATGAAAATGCTCCCTATTAGACCATAAGCAGAGACCCAGCCTTACTCATCTTTGCATCACAGGTGCCAAATACAGCAATATGTTGCCTGATCATGGATAACGGGCCAAAATGTAACAAAATGACATGAGTTAGAACATTGGGCCTACCTAGCACATCAAGCAATGTGGCCCAGGATGAGCAAGATATTTATTTCCTTTAAGACCTAATCATGTAATAATCTAGACATAAAAACACTACTGTGAGAGTGTATGCGGGCTGCAGTGGGGAAGAGAAAGGAGACATTAACCAGCCAGAGGGAAAGGAAACGCCAAGGATGTCTCGTGGGAGCTCGTGGGAGCTCGTGGGAAGCAGGTATTAAAAGATGAAACGGTGCTCATCGATTGCCCTCAGAGCAAGAGAGCAAGGCAACTTTGGGAAACCACAAAGAGTAAAATGAATCTTGAGTTTAGTACTTTATAGGTAGAAGATGGTGGTGGAAAAGTTCATAGAACTTAGAGTAGATATAATTTGAAATGCCCCAAATTTAGTTTTGTTAATGGGCAAAATAAGAAATACCCCAAAATTTCAAGTGGTAACAATAGCAAGATTTAGTAAGATTGATATAGTGAGGTTTGAACTTGAAAGTGATGAGTCCTGGCAGTGTGATGGAAGATGAATTATTGAGGCACAGGAAACAAGGAAACAGTGAGGAGAGTATGAAGCTGGAACTAAGATAAGCGTTGTGGATAGCTAAGAAATATACGTTATAGATAAAGTCAATAGGACTTGGTGAGTTTAAGGACGAGGTACCTGGCGAAGTGAATTTAACTTTTGTTTGAATTGTCTTATGGGGGTATGAAAGTGACATTCACTGAAAAAAACAGTACACGAGGAGAAGAACGTGACCCCAGTTCGGGGCAGGTGTGTTTGAGGAGCTTGTTGACAAGAAAGAGGTCCAATAGACAGGTATACGGGTCTGTGGTTCAAGGCTAAGGTCTGAGATAATGATACAGACTTGGTATTTTTCATGCTGGTTGAAGCTATGGGTGTTATGATGGACACTGACAATTTGCATAAGTATCAGTGGGACCCCTTTTGCATTTGCTGTTTTCTGGCCTGCGTCCTCGCTGCAGCTTCCTTACGATTTTGCATCTGGTGGCCTGAGCTAGTGGAAGGCTCCCCTCAGACACTGTGGCTGTTTTGTTGGTAGGCTCAGAGAGCTGGAAGTGATGGGTTATTTCAGGGGGCAGACCTTAGCCAGTGATTAAGTGATATGAAGACTATGAAAGCCCAGCTTCCTTGTTTCCAATTGGAGCCAGCTCTGAGGTGTGATGTGCCCTTCAGGACTTTGCCCCACATTTCATCTTTGCTTGGTGCATTTCCATTTTCTTCCCGGCCTCCCCACTCTCTTGCTATTCTCCCTGGGAAGCACTTCTTTAATGAATCACTTGCACACAAACAGCTTCAGGACATATAGGAAATCTAACATTTTCCCTAATTCTGAAACAAATGAGTTTGAGCTTGAGGAGAGGAAAGTTTTGAAACAACAGCTTGGGAAAAAGAGTGAACTATGAAGAAGAAATCTCAGAATAAAAAGTGTAATATAACTTCCAGACCATAAATTTACAGTGGAAAGAACAGGGCACATATGTGACATTTCTTCCATGGTTGCTCAATGATAGTGAGGAGTGGAAGGCTGGGAGAAAAGGGAGAAATGTGTGCCTGGAAGCTTAATGATGTTAACAAGTCAGGGGAATAAAACAATAGAAGAGCTGGACAGTTGGAAGGTGTGGTCAGAGAAGAAGGTTATGGATTCTAATAGTTTAAAGGTAGAACATTTTTGGACAATAAAATTTGGGGGGGGAGGGTTGGTAAGAAGTGAAATCCACTGAGCTGAAAGAGCCAAATCACTGGGAAACTGGGGTTTTGTGTGGAAATGGAGGCTAGTCAAGTGGAGGTTGAACTTGGGGTGGTGAGGAACACCAAGAGCCAGGTTCTGAAGTGTTCATGATATGTCAAAAACTGATGGGCAGGAAACTGGAATGAAAGATGGATAATGTGAGTGACAAAAGCAAGGAGGAGGCAGCATGATATACTAAAGGGCAAAACCTGAAAGGGAGAAAGATTTGATATGAAGGAAGGAGATAATGGCCTATAAATTAAAACAGGAACATGGCATAATAATCAATCCCTTCATTCTACTTCCCCAACTCCATACCTACAAGACATATAGATGGGGAGAGCCAGATTTCAGTGAGGGTAAAGAGGTGCAGGGGGTTCAGTAGGCAGCTGATTCAGAGAGAAAGAGCCAAACAATGAGAAAGGGAGAGTACAGAAAAAAAATGAATGTGGAACCTAATCAACAAAACAAACAAGCAAGAAAAGTATGCCCAGAGACATTAAAATTATACTTTACATCCTCCGTTTGGCCTTGTCAGCAGAGGGTTACTTGGCTTTCCAAATACAATATTGATTAAAATACATTTTCAGGGTTAAATCTAGAGTTGAATGTTGGGAGCAGCTGTGAATACATTGAACATGTTAAATAAAAGTAGAATTTACTTAGAAGAGATAGTCCTAGAAATTCTAATGTGAACCTAGGCAAAACATAGTCAAAAGTAGTTGAATTTCTTGGATTGCATGGTATGATTAGTAAAAGTATTATTAAAGACCTTGCGAGTCATCTTCTCCAAAACAGATGCTAAGGGTAAGGTGAACACCTTGCAAAAATCACAGCTAAATCTGAGTAACTCCACTTGGATCCTGTTATTCTTGTTATTTTTTAATTATAACAACAGAAATTCAACCCCGAATCTTATTAAAAATGAATTAAAATAATAAGTAATTAGATAAAGAGAAATGACAGTATACTTGTTATTTCCTTGCTACCACTCCAATTTCTTAAAGAGAGTGGAAATAATACCAGGCAGGTATAGGCACTATTACATGTTATGGTCCTGCCGTATGAGAGCACAGCTAAAGATATCCGCCTTGAGTTGGCTTCTCGCTTTGCATTTATGTTCTGTCTTCAATCAGTCATTTCCTGTTTGGTATAAGTTAACAGTTCTTTAGTGATTTTTTTTTCCCTCTGAGTCATCTTACTTGATAATGTCAGCCATGGGCTCGCTGGCACATGTTGTATTGTCAATCTGTGATTCTCACTTTGGGCCATTTCTGTTACTTGTGTCTCTTATACTTGCAATATTCCTTTGGTCACCATTCCCTATTTTAAGGAGAACTTAATCCACGTGCAGAGAAATATTATAGGTTAATCTCAGCAGGATGTGTGAGAAAGAGACCTTGGAAACAGGATGAAACTTGGAGTGTCATAATTCTATTTGCAGAGACTTGATCCTTGCTTACACGGACTGATCACAGTTGCTGAGAAAAAATAACTCTGTGATATTTTCATGGATTCAGCCATATGGCACCGCCCTACCTGAACCATCATTCTGTTTTCCTTTACAGACACTGAGGAAGGCAATATGGACACCCCGTCTGACTACACAGTATACAAACTCTTTACCTAATGTTACAGATGGGTTTCATATATCCAAGGGGCTGTTTATTAATGTGGATATTTTTTCTCTCACTTATTTACATATTGCTCAGAAGCCTGCCTACAACATGGAAACAATTCGCATGCATCTTGTTTCTTCAGAGTAAAGCACATTCCTATACAATAGGGAGCATCATTTCACAGAGAGGCAAGACATTTTGGGGTCTCCATGTCCATGTTTTGTGGGGGCGGTGCCATAAAAGCACCCTACACAAATTGCTTTCTACAATTTACTTAGAGTTTGAGTGAATACAAGGAGGTGTTTAAATGCTGGAAATGGTAGGAGATAGCAGAGAATCAGGACTCAAGGTGGGTAGATAGAAGGAATGCCACCCTTAAAATAAGATGAACTAAAGAAATATTCCTGGCTTTAGTTTTTATCACCTGTGCAGCCTTGGAAAATATTTAAACTATCTTCAACTGACTCCTCATCTGAAAAATAGGAAAAATAACATATATCATGTAAAGTTATAAGGATTGAACAATCTGTATGCATGATTAAAATTGGGGGCATGATTAAAAATGGGGGGCAAACAACTGTACTTGAACAAGAATTAAAAAAATAATTATACTCTTGGAACCTTTTTAATTTTAATAACTGATGTCACACCAATACATTTAATTAAAAGGCTAAAAATGAGAAAAAAAGAAATGGTGGTAGAAATAGCATTAATAAAATTAGCATTAAAAGGGTTATTATTATCTATGTTTTCTCAGGACAACAGTACCAGTGCTTCCTGGAAATAAAGATAATTGTCTTTAATTTTTGTCTTTACTCCACAGGAGTTCTTGAAAGGCAGATTCTCAGTCCCTGAGGAAGGACCTGGCAAGTAGAAGGTGCTCAATCTATGTTTGTTTAACTATAAAATTGATTCATCATGTGAAAAACACTTAATGTGACTAATCAGGTATTCATATTTAAAGAAATCAAATATGAAAAGAGAGGTAGGTTCTTCTTCACTCTACTTGCCTCAAACTCTTTTGGTTTATAAGTGGGAACCTGACACTTGGGGAAAAACAAAAGAGTAGGAACATCATTTAGTGAATTTCTTCATTTTATATGCTGTCTTCCTTTAATAGAATGATAGCCTGCTTTAGAATAGGGATTTTGTCTGTTTTATTTTCTTTCTTTTTTTTAAAAATTTTATTTAGTTATTTTTCAAATACAGTTTTTTGTCTATTTCTCCCATCCCAGCCTCCCCGGCCCCGTGCTCGCCACCTCCCTCCCATTCTGTTTTATTTTCTGCTAAAAACTTTCCCAGCACCTAAAACGGTGTCTTGAACATAGGGTTGCTCAATAGTGATTGTATAACTGAGTGTATACATACACCTTATGCATGGATCCTCTGATTTGTACATTTTTTTGGTCACATTTAGAAAGTCTACAGTCTGAATCCTTCAATTTGTGTTCACTTAGAAGTTATTGAAATCTTAAAATGTACCAATCATCAGGAGCTATTAGGGAAACACAAATCAAAACTACAAGGAGATACCAACTCATATTTGTTAGAATGTGTATCATCCACAAGACAAGTGATAGCAAGTGTTGGAGAGGTTGTGGAGGAAAGGGAACCCTCAAAGAATGCTGGTGGGAGTAAAAATTGGAACAGCTAGTCTGGAAAACAGTTTGGTGGTTCCTTAAAAAAATTAAGAATAGGGTTACCACATGACCTGGCAATCCCTCCCCCGGGTATCTACTCTAAAACTCAGAAACATTTACTTGCAAAAATATATGAGTATGCATCCCTTTGTTCACTGCAGCATTATTCACAGTGGCCAAGACGTGGATACAATCAAAGTGTCCTTCAATAGATGATTGGATAAAGAAGATGTGGTACATATACACTATGGAATACCACTCAGCCAGAGGAAAAGATGAAATACTACCATTCACAACAACATGGATGTACCTTGAGAATATTAAGTGGAATAAGTCACTCATAAAAAAGCTAAGAACCATATGATTTCAGTCACATGTGGGATATAAAACTGAAATTCATAGACACAGACAACAGTGTGGTAGGTATCAGAGACAAGAGAAGTGGGGAGTAGTAAAGGGTAAAGGGGGACAAATATATGATGATGGAGATATTTTGACTTTGGCTGGTGGACACACAATACGATATACACACTGTGCATCATAGAAATGTAAACTTGAAACCTATGCAATCTTATTACCCAATGGCACTCCATTAAATTTAATAAAAATACATAAATAAGTAAAATATGCCAAACTCTAATAAAACCTGGATAAGAACCAATAAGCAAAATCATAGGTTATTCCCAAAGCCAATTAATATTTTATATTAGAATTAGAGTAAGGGTCAGTATCGGTTGAATTTCTTGCTCTTCTTAAATTCTTCTTATAGTAAATATGCCAAGCATTACTGTCCACAAAGTGAGATGTCACACAGGGACTTAGCCGTGGGACAGAAAGGTGGATTCCACATCCTGTAGGCTGTTTTTTAGTTGCCTGATATAGGGCAAACTCTTTCACCTTTGGGGCACTGATTCCTCATAGAAAGAAGGAAGAGTTTAAATAAGATAATTTTGAGATCCTTTATATCTCTAGAGTTTTTATGATCTACAAATTAGATAGGTCAACTCTAAGTTATTGAAATATCAATACATAGTTATGTAAAATAAAGCAAGTTTTTCACCACAGTTGGACCTTTAAGTCACAGTGAAGACTCCTTAGCCTTACTTAGACTTCTGTGACAAAATACTGTGTCAGTGACAGTTCCTGTCCTAGATGACATCATTCATCAGCAATACACTTTAAAATGTTTGAGTTTCAAGGATTGTTCCAAATTTGTCTTTTACAGTTTGAGAAAAAATAAACTCTGACAAAAAAAAAAAGGATCCAGGGTGTGGTTTGGGGTGCTCTGGAAAATATTAAATATTTTTTAAAAAACAGTATAGCAAATGCAGCAGTAATTTATGGATCATGATAGCACTTTGGCATGTGTGTGGCTTATCTATATATTCTAACATGTTGACAACAGAGCAATAATGATGTTTAATTCAAACAATCTTTTTATGGCAGGCAATATGTGAGAAATATTTTTGATATATTCATCGTGTTTTTGTGTTCCAGAATCATCTTGCAAACACAGGCTTGAATTCTTCCTAAATGCATGGTCCTTGATTTGCACTGATAGAATATTATGACTTCCTTTGTCTTCTGTTTTGTGATTTTGCCAGTAGTTGAAATGAGGAGAACAAAAGAGTGTACATGAATAGAATTGAGCAATACAGAAGGTGTAAAGATACTGAAAGCTGACAAAAAAAGAAACACTAATGAACCAAAAAAACTGGCTTAATTTCTTGTTAGAGATTTCTATATCTCTGGGTCTTTTGTTTTCCTTTAAAAAAAGACAAATAGTTTATTCAAAAAGAATTAATTATTTCACTTATACTTAATTTATTTAAACTCATGTGGAATTTATGTAATATACCTAAAAGACAAAGGTAAAATTATATTGATCCTTGTGAGAAGTCCCCACGTAAAAATAATGGGTCCTCAGATACATGTGTTAAAACTGTTTATTGATTTATTTATGAACACTTTATGTATAATGTGATTTTTTTGCTTTAATCTTTATCATTAGCAACCTTTAGCAGAAAGTCAATTGCTGCATGAAAATAGTGTTTCACAGGGACTATAGTCAATAATGTTTTAATAACTTTGTGCAGTGGTAGATGGTTACTAGGCTTGTCATGTTGATAATTTTGTAAGGTACATAAATGTTGACTCATTATGTTGTATACTTGAAATTAATGCAATATTATATGTCAACTATACTTTAATTAAAAAGTGATCTTTCATAACTAAAAAACACTTTGCTCTAGAAGTCCAGGCACTGTTGTTTAGGGGCCTGAAAAAGCCGTCCCCAAAGGCCCTTATTCATCTTGAAGCACCATGTTGCCTCCTATTCTCAGTCAACTGGGAACTCATTACATTTCCCTTGAGCTCTCTATCTGCCAATTTCCTCAAATGAAGTAGCCTTTTCTGCAGAATCAATGCTCTAGACTCTTCTCCTTCAGTCAATCTATTACTTTGGATGTAGTAAGGTATACTGAAGTATGAATAGCTTTAGCTTTAGTGTAATTTGCATTTTTAATGCTATTTTTCAGGGAAAAGGATGCTTAGTTGGTGGGTTTACTTGACTCACACCCTTACCACACTGTTTATTCTCTGCCTTAAACTTCTTATCCCACCAATAAAAGACCTCATCTGGTTACTTTGAATGTTCATGTTTGTTGAAAATCATCTATTTCTTTACAAAAATACTTTGTGGGAGCCATTATATGTTTTTTATCTCTGAGTTTTGTATTTAGGTATTACTCTGCCATTACATTAGATTCTTCAGTGAATGGGTCCTAGGTGAGAGCACTTTCTTTATTTTTAAAGATTTTATTTATTTATTTTTTAGACAGAAGGGAAGGAAGGGAGAACAAGGGAGAGAAACATCAATGTGTGACTGAATCTTGAGCATCCCCCACTGGGGACCTGGCCCACAACCCAGGTGTGTGCCTTGACTGGTTTGGAACCAGTGACCCTTTGGTTCACAGGCCAGCACTTAATCCACTGAGATATACCAGCCAGGACAAATTTCTGAAACGCCAATTCAAAAAACCTATGTACCTCAATGTTCATAGCAGCATTATTTACAATTGCCAAGTGCTGGAAATAGCCTAAGAGTCCATCAGTAAATGAGTGGATCAAAAACTGTGGTACATTTACGCAATGGAATACTACACAGCAGAAAGAAAGAAGCAACTCCTACCTTTTGTGATGGCACGGATGGAACTGGAGACTATAATGCTAAGTGAAATAAGCCAGGGGATAAAAGACAAATACCATATGATCTCCCCTACAATAGGAACATAATGAAAAAAAAAACAAGCACACAAATGAGCAAAATAGAACCAGAGGCATGAAAACATGAGACAGACAGTGACCAAAATGGGGAATAGGAAGATAATATTGGAAAGAAGGGAAAGGGACTAGTCAAGGAACATTTATGAGTGACCCATGGACATTGACAACAGGGTGGGAATTGACTGTGGGAGTGGAAGGTAGACTAGTTGGGGAGAGCAAAGGGGAAAAACTGGGGCAACTCTAATAGAACAACGATAAAATACTTAATAAAAGGCAAAATTAAAACATCTCTTTGGGTATACAGATTTTTGAGTGATGGTAGTCCCATGTCAGTGAGACCAGGTGCTCCCCCTGGCACTGAGTCTTCTGCTTTACTGTGCCTGGAACTCCATTCCCTTGGGTGGGGTGCTTAAATTTGCCTGGCGAAGCCAGTTTCTTGTCTTACTCAAGATGCTTTATCTCTTGGGGGATCCTTTGTTTCTCCCTGAAGTCAGGCTTCTATTTTCACTCTCTTTTAGTCTATAAGACATATTAGTATATGTTTGGACTCCTATTGAAAACGAGGTATAAGTCCTTCCCCACAATATTCATACATGGCATACAAATCAGAGGATGTGGCTGCTGACCTCTGCTTCAGTTTCTGTAAGCAAATAAAGGAGACTTTGTCTTACCAGTGTCAGCTCTGGCCCAAATAAATCATGTTACACCACATTTCTTCATTTGGTCAGAGTAATTTATTTATTCAGAGCCCAGGAGGGAGAAAGATCTCTCTCTTCACTTCTAGTCTAAATATATATTAACTAACTTGCTTGCTGTGTTATTGGCTTGACGAGAGTGAATGGCAGGGCATATGGGGGTTGTCATGGCTCCATGCTCTTTTGTTTTTATTATAAAGTGTTAACTTCACATTCATAACCAACAGATAAGAATGGGGTGAGTGGAACCATTCTTATTTACAGGGTCAGATGAGGGAAAAATGGGGAGAAACATGGGAAATGCTACATAAGCATGAGTTTGGAAAGAGGGAAAAAGGACTCATAAATTTTGCAAGCAGAGTAGAATTGCATGGTCCTCTGAAGATGGAAACCAGACTAAGAAATTCAGAAAGCTTCTTGTGAGTGTGAGTTTGGAATGGAAACATGAAACCAGAGAGAGTTTTCTTAAATCCTACTTGGAAGAGTTTTATTACTTACTATCAAGAAGTATGAAGGTGATAGTGGCTTCACAGAGTGGGGCCCAGCTGTGCCAGGATGAAGAGAAACAAAATCTGGCTTGGGTACAAGTGGAAGCCTCAAGCGGTAACTGAGAATAGCAAGGACAAATAGCAGAAAGGGACTTTAAAATTGAAGCTGATTATTTTCAAACCCTACCTTATTGTCAATTATTTTTTTAAGATCTCTTATACCCTTAGTTTTCTCCATGCTCATATAAAAGCTCATGTTTATCCATTTTTCCCATTTGGCCACTGTGCTATAGTGGATGCCAAAGGAGAAAGGGAATACAAGATGGGAATGTGAATGTATGAGAAGAAATAGCCTTGAGAAAGGGAAGGATGATGTTACATCCTAGACACTGAACAGGGAACTAGGGGTTTGGGTAAAATGAGAGATTCCAGGGCAGAGAGGATGTGTAGAAATTTTCTTTTATAAACTATGATTAAATGTTGGTAAATACGGTTAGAAGGTTAATAATGACTACCCCCAACTAAGAATAGGAAATTTCAAGATTTCGATTTACTTAACCAGAGGCTACTAAATTACAGAACCTATTTTTAAAATGGTTTCTTTTTTTCTGGACTACAAAGTTAGTGAGGTTTTCACATTATACATATTGCCAGAGAACAGCATTATTAAAAATTAGAAATTCTTAGGTCAGGATCAATAGAAGTTGTAACAATGTTGTTACATGTAAATCCTTAATTGGTGAATTATTTATATTGGTTCTGGAGAACAATTATTAATTGGTTCTGGAGACTTTGAAGACAGGGCCTTGAGTGTTCGTAAATGTTTATTGGAGTGGGTCTCTGATTGATGTCTTCATATGATTTCACTGATGTTCCCAAATAAAGACCACAACGGAGAAGAACTAAAACTGTGTCATAATATTGATGTAGATGCCTTGATTTTCTTGGAAGGTCGCATCTTAGTGCTTTTACAATGTGAAAGCCCCCACATCACACGGATGGAGAAATCAACACTGTAGCTCGATTATCTTCAGTCTCAGGGTGGCCATAGACATTAATACTCTGACTTTGCTAGTTTTGTTTATAAATTGAATGGATTTAATAGAACTTTAAGGTCTCTTCCAATTCGTTTTAAAATCCTTAACCTAATTTTTATAAATTAATTGGGGATATTTAAATCTTTATAATATTGAATCTCCCCATCATATACATTTATTAATTTTATGTAATTTAATCATTTTATGGTTTAGTTCTTATTTAGTATTAATTTACTTGGTATTTTTTTGATTTTGTCGTTGCTTACTACACTGCCAAGCTCTCACACAATTTCTAAGAGGTTTTTCTGTTGACAGTCTTTTATTTCCTAGTTGACACAGTAGCACACCTTGTGTTTTTGACATCTAGAGTAGATTATCATTTAGCACTCTATATGACAAAATTATTTTTTGGTAATAATCATGAAAAAAGTAACAATAATGTCCAGAAAAGAAATCCAGATAGATTAGAAATTTTCTTAATTGAATTAATACTTATATACATGGCAGTTACACTTAATATTAAAAATAATATAAGTACTACAGAATTTAAAATGAAAAAACTATGGGTTAATACTTTTCAATTATATTAATGTATTTTTGAAAAGAAGGTGATTTATATTTATATATAGTCTGTCTCAATAATAATTAATAACCTTGCAATTTCTGTTTTCAAGCCTTAACCTCCAAATATTTGTCAGTTAAACATTGGAAAAATTAATCTTGGCATATTCATGCTTAATAATATAGCTAGGTTTGTTAATCCATACGCATGGTAGATAGAAGATTCCCACTAGTTTCAATTTTAACTTTTTTTACATGAAATAGCAGATATACAAATTTAAACAGTCTTAAATATAAGGGTGATTCATAAAGATTCCATTTCTTTTTTTGTACTTTATTTATTTATTTTTAATATATTTAATTGATTATGTCATTACAGTTGTTCTATTTCCCCCTTCATTCCCCTCCACCCTGCATGCCCCCTCCCCAACCATCCCCTCCCTTTAGTTTATGACCATGTGTCTCAAGTTCTTTAGATTCTATATTTCCCCTACTATTCTTGTCCTCCCCCTATCTATTTTCTACCTACCATCTATGCTACTTATTTTCTGTACCTTCTCCGCCCTTCTCCTTCTCCCACTCCCCTGTTGCTAACCCTCCATGTGATCTCCATTTCTATGGTTCTGCTCCTGATCTAGCTGTCCTCTTAGTTTGCTTTTGTTTTAGGTGTGGTTGTTACTAACTGTGAGTTTGCTGTCCTTTCACTGTTCATCTTTTTTATCTTCTTTTTCTTAGGTTAGTCCCTTTAACATTTCATATAATAAGGGCTTGGTGATGATGAACTCCTTGAATTTGGTCTTATCTGAGAAGCGCTTTATCTGTCCTTCCATTCTAAATGAAAGCTTTGCTGGGTAGAGCAATCTTGGTTGTAGGTCTTTGGTTTTCATGACTTGGAATACCTCTTTCCAGCCCCTTCTTGCCTGCAAGGTCTCTTTTGAGAAATCAGCTGACAGTCTGATGGGAACTCCTTTGTAGGTGACTGTCCCCTTAGCTCTTGCTGCTTCTAGGATTCTCTCCTTCATTTTAATTTTGGCTAATGTAATGATGATGTGCCTTGGTGTGTTCCTTCTTAGGTCCAACTTCTTTGGGACTCTCTGAGCTTCCTGGATTTCCCAGAAGTCTATTTTCTTTGCCAGATTGGGGAAGTTCTCCTTTATTATTTGTTCAAATAAGTTTTCCACTTGCTCTTTATCTTCCCTTTCTGGCACCCCTATAATTTGGATGTTAGAGCCTTTAAAGATGTCCTGGAGGTTCCTAAGCCTCTCCTCATTTTTTTGAATTCTTGTTTCTTCATTCTTCTCTGTTTGGTCATTTTTTCTTCCTTCTGATTCACTCCCTTGATTTGAGTCCCAGTTTCCTCTCTGTCAGTATTGTTTTCCTGTGCATTTCCCTTCATTTCAATTAGTTTAGCCTTCATATGTTCCTCTAATTTGTCATTAAAATCGACCAGTTCTGTGAGCATCCTGATCACCAGTATTTTGAACTGTGCATCTGATAGGTTGGCTATTTCATGGTCACTTAGAGTTATCGGCTCTGGGGCATTTCTTAGCATATTCCAAAAACTGTAATACCATCCGTGTCTGTTTCTTGGGGATCGGTTCCATCAGCTGCCAAATATCTCTGGGAATAAAAAGGTCACCCTAGAATGGATCCAAAAATTGTGGTACATATACACCATGGAATTTTATGCAGCAGAGAGAAAGAAGGAGCTACTACCTTTTGCAACAACATGGATGCAACTGGAAAGCATTATGCTGAGTGAAATAGGCCAGGAATTGAAGGACAAATACCATATGATCTCACCTTTGACAGGAAGCTAAAGAATAAAACAAACAAGCAAACAGAATAAAAACAAAGACGCTGAAATAGAGAACAAGTGGGCAGCGACCAGAGGGGAGAGGGAAGGGAACTTAAGGGGAAAAAGGGGGAGGGATTTTGAGGAACAAGTATGAAAGACTCAGAGTTGAGGACTGGGGGTGGGGGGGGAATGGGAGGGAGGGGGGAGACCGGGCGGGGGGGGGGAAGGGAAAAAAAAAATGTACTTGAAAAGTAACTAAATAAAAAAAAAAAAAAAAAAAAGGTCACCCTAAAATCTCCTTCTTAGAAGATCATACATTTCTATTACATTTGATTGAAACATCTAAAGCCTTTCTTGCACTGCAAAAATCAAAGGAAATACCTGAGTAATTGCAAGCCTTAACATTATTTGGTCCATTTCTTTGCAACAAGTGTCCAGTTCTTGGAAAAAATGATCCAGCCATTCAGTCCCAGTATTTTTGTCTTTCTCCTGGCATGCCTACAATGACAGAGTCCAGGTAAATCCAATTCAACTTTCTTCATCCTTATACTCACTTTGAAATCATCCAAAAAAATCTACTGCTTACATGCAGGAATATGCAACACCATAGGAGTAATAGTTACAAATAGAGCCTGAAGCAACCTTGAATGATTCTGAACTGTTCATAACGTTCTCTCCATACACATCCATGTAACTGCAACTGAGCTGTGTGTCAGGGCTGATGATACAAATAGGAATTCTCCAGACTTGCTTCCAGATACATTACATGTTATTAAAGGATAAAAAATAAAGTGTGCTATTTTGAAGCACACACACACAATGGTTACTGAAACTGTAGTTTTAGAACTTGGACCAATAATTTTTTTTTTGTTCCTGGAGAGTATTTTATCACTGACATTGTTCAGAAGTGGTGGTACATAGTAGTAATAAAAGCAGACTGAGTTTTCAATGGTTTTGTCAATATTTTGAACATTCTCTACAGACAACCCACACCTTTATGTATCCGAAGTTGGCCATTTCCATCAGTACCTGGTAGCAGTAACAATGCGAATTCTTTGCTAGATCATAACTGAAATGAAATTGTCTCTAATTTTTCCATTACATATGTTTTCCATTACTGTTATGTAAATAACCCACTACCAAGAAAATGAAGTTTCTTTTATTTCCAGTTTATTATTTTTTAATGAGAAATGAACACTGAAAAATTTGAAATAATTTTCTATCTATTGTGATGATTGTATGTTTTTCATCCTTCAACATGTAAATATCACATTCATAGTTTTCTAGAAGTTAAAACACCTTTGAACTTTTGGGATAAAACCTACTTCGTGATGTATTATTCTTTTACGTACTGTTCTTTGTGACTTGCTGGTATTTTGTTTTTAAACATTTGTAAGCAGTATAAGTCTACAGGTTGTCTTTCTGTGTGTTCCTCTTTTTTAGTTTTGATATTGGGGCACAAAATTTCATTGAATGAGTTTGGAATAGTTCCATTTTTGGGTACTCTGTGAGAATTCATGTAACATAGTAATAGTCTGTTTCTTATAGGCTTGATTCCCCACCCCCAATTTTTATTTAATGTATATAATGTATGCAATTATATAGGCTTCAGGTGTACAGTTCCATGATACGTCACCTGCACATTGTATCGTGTGTTCACCCCTTGCTCCTCCCATCACCGTTTATCCTCCTCTCTACCACTTGTACCTCCTGCCCTTTCCCTCTGGCAATCACCATGCTGTTGTCTGTGTCTATGATGAAGCAAAAACAAACAATCCAAAAAACACACGCAACCCACCCCCCCAAAAGCCCTTTCTTTAAAGGAGTAGTAGTTTTGTATTTTGTTATCTCATGTCTAGAACTGCCAGAACTAAGTTTATAATATTGTGACAGTGCGCCTATCTCAGTTTGAAACACAGATAATACCGGTGCTTTATCCTCTTCACTCTCCCTCTGGGAAACATTCTGTCAGTTATTTTCGAGTTCCCAGTTGTCTCCTCTCATAGCACTCACTCTTTCATCTGGTGTGGTGTTCAGTTCTCTTCTGTGTTGACTTTTCTCCCTTGCTGCTGGTTTTCCTCAAAAGCCTGCCAATTTTGGGTTATCTGTTTTTATGTGTTAATGAGGTTCTAGGTTGAACAGGATTGGTATCTGAAACAGAGTTTCAAGATATCTGCAGACAGCAAAAAGTTGCTAATGGAATTTGAAAGCCATTCTCATCGCTTCACACGTTTCCCTTCCCAGCCAGGAGAGCAAACAGGCCCCAGGTCAGTTACAGCAGAGATAAGGGTGCATAAAAAATGATCCCTTGTTCATGGTTCAAAAATATTAACTCTTAAGGATGTGAGTAATTCATAGAAGACTATCTCTAATGTCTGTGTGTGATGCTGAAAACTTGTACGATTGCCAAGATCTAAGTTAACTTTACTTTTTGTTCAATGATTCCGAGGTAACAGATTTTCAAGTTTGTTTTTACAAATAAATGTGGAGAAGAATTTTCTATTTATGCTGACACATCCAAACCCAGGGTCCTGGCCCTGGAAGAAGGAGTTAAACAGTTTCCAGATCCTCACTGGCTCCAGGTAGGATTCTAACCAGTTTACCACAGATTTTGGCTTAACATCGTCATCACAGCATGTATATATGGCAAGTAACATATAAAAATTAAAAAATAACCAGAGCAGGATTCCCCTTGAATTCACAGGGGTGGGGGTCCTCTGCAGAGCCCCCTGAGTGCATTTGGAAAGCTGCATGTTTCCCTGAGCTCCTGGAAACCTCCTCCTGGTATCAGCATCGGAAGGGACTTCTGAGTGACCTGTGGTGTTTACCTGGCACTGCTGGAAAACCACTGTTCATTCTCAGATGGCCGGGGACTTGACGTTTGCCAGAACGCCCACCAAGCCTCCTTCCACACTGCTGTGTTTGCCAGTTCCTAGCCTGTCTGTGGATGCCAAGGTGCCAACGCCGAGGAGTCTGCCAGTGCTGTCCTGTGCTCTGGGTGTCCATCAACTATTTTAATTAAGCAACTATTTCAGATTTTTGTACTAAGCATTTGGGCTGGGACAGTGAGGGACAGACAGTGTGGCACACACCTCTCAAATAAAATATTGCCTTAAAACCCTTGGATGTCTCCTGGATCCCTCACCTCCCTGTTTCCTTAAGATCAGTTCTTTTCTAGGTTCTTTATGCAAATAAATAATGGACAGGCCTACTGCCCATGTTCCCAGATGCAAGAACTTTTCTGAGTCATAGAGTGCTATTAGTTTGCTGGGCTAGGAATCAGATGAAAGGCCAAATAATGACTACATAATAGTAAGTAAACAATGTTCTTTTAAAAAATTTGAGACCTGGGTAGTAGACAAAGATGTTCATTTTGATATTGTATAATTTACATAAAACATCATACACACCAATATATTATGTATTTCAATAAAATAAAAATGAAAAAAGGATAATTGAACAAAATTAACATGTAATCCAAGCACCTTTCTCTACCCAAGTTATTAATTTAAAAATTACATATGTATAGACTAAGACTCTACATGTAAATTTGTATAAATGATGGTTGGTTTACATGGTATAACTTGAGAATTATATTAAACTCCACCTATCCATTGGCAAATATATTTTTCCATAAGGTTGGTTCCCTTTTCGTTTTGCTGATATTTTCTTTAGTGGTGCAGAAGCTTTTTATTTTGATGAGGTCCCATTTGCTTATTCTTTCCTTTATGTCCCTTGCTCTAGGGGACACATCGGTGAAAATATTGCTGCATGGAATAGCTGAGATTTTTCTGCCTATGTTCTTCCCCTGGGCCTTTTATGGTGTTGTGACTTATATTTAAGTCTTTTACCCATCCTGAGTTTATTTCTGTGTATGGTGTAAGTTGGTGGTTGACTTTCATTTTTTTGCATGTAGCTGTCCAGATCTTTCAACACCATTTATTGAATAGGCCATTTTTATTCCATTTTATGCTCCTTCCCCCTTTGTTGAATATGAATTTACCACAAAAACATGGGGCAGGGAGAACTGAATGTGAGAAGTGGGGGTAGGTAAGGCAGGGGAGAGTAATTGGGGGAAATGGAGACAATTGTAATTGAACAACAATAAAAAATGTTCAAAAAATAAATTCTACCCATTCATTAGATTTCTAATTCTGTTTTATATTGGCATTGAGAATTTTTTTAGCTTAGACTCACCTCTCACTCACATGGGCATTGCCACATTGAGAGGGAATTGAGGCTGAGGTTGCCCCTTCAGCTTATCTAATGCATTAATATGATTAAAACAACAGGTTCTTCCATTCCCTCCTGAAAGGTGAACCTAGAAGGGGATGAGAGAAGTGACATAGCCAGTATGTTACAGTAAAGGAGACAGGCAGGGAAATCAGTGTCCTGGTCCACTGGGGCCAGTAAGAATAAAAGGGATCCATGAGGGTATCAGGGGAGAAAGCCTGGAAAGCTCGTGAATTCTATATCCGAAAAGACCTGTGCATCCCAGTCACTGCCCTGGCTTGTTCTTCGTGTTCTCTCTGTCTATATTATCACTATCACTGATTATTCCCCTCGACTAAAGTCTCCACTCCACTCCCACCCATCCCTCATCTTATCTTTCTAAAACACACATGTGAGCAGTCATTTCTCATCTTAAAACCTTTCAATGGCTCCCTATTGCTACAGAATAAGGTATAAATCCCTTGCAGTGACATTTGAGGCCATTCCTTGTTGCTCATTCTCCCCCCACTTTCTTATGCAGCATATGTTGGTACTAGGAAATTCACACTCTGGACTGTCTGGTTCCAAATCTTGAGTCTGCCACTATTCATGGCATGACTTTTGGGTGGCATGCCACACCTCTGTCTGCCTCAGCTTCCTGTTCTAAAATAATGATAATCATCTTCAGTTTGCATGGGATTGTTATGAAGAGCAATTGAATTAACGCATAATTGTAATTGAACAACAATAAAAAAGCTTAGAAAAACGTATTAGAAGTGATACATGCCAAGCACTCAATAAATATGAACAATTATTATTAATATCATATTTAACCAACCGACTCCATGTAATTTATGCTATACCATTAAAATATTGATAGTTCCCAGAAAGTGCTAGGTAGGCACTTTCTATCCTCCCAGTGCCACAGTTTTGCTTATTCTGTCTTGGAAGTTGCAGATTTCAGTATTTTCAGGCATCTGGCGAAGTAGGGAGGGGAACAGCGTGGACTGGAGAGCACGTGCCCTCTCCTCGCAGAAACACACAGATTAGGGAGACTGCTACCAGGCCGACCAAAGGAACCGTGTCTGTGGTTCCCCCTCTGCTTTTGTGGAAAATCATGACCTATTGAGCAAGGCCACCTTATTTCTTCCACTATATTTATTTATTCCATTGACCTGTTTGACTTCCTTCTTCTTTTGTACTCACATAGTGCTGGTTATATTCTTGTCCCCATTATGTTTATTATGTTATGATTTAGTTACCCACATAATTATCTGCCCACTTAAATTTTTAGTGTGGGACAGTAACCACAAATTCTCATCTATTTTTGTTTTCCCACTATCTAGCCAGTGTTTATTACATTTTCAACAAATAGTGACAGTATCTGGAATACATTCAAATATAGAAAACCAACCTAAGTAGGGATGTAAAATGTGAGGAAGCCAAACTGGTGGGCAGTGAAGGCATTATGCCCGATTGACTACTTCCCATGTTTGTGTTGGCTTTGCCTAGAACCTCACCCATGACTTGTTGCCCCTACACTCTCTTCGGGCAAATGTTCTCAACAACAGCACTTATAAACCTCTGCCAATTCAACAGAACAAGGAATTAAAAAGAAGTGCTTTGATAAAGTAATAGACTTTTAGTTCCCATTGGGGATTGGCTGGTTTTTACATGAAAGTTGCTAAGAACCATCAAAGTTCTTGATAGAAAATACTTAATAAAAGATTAGTTATTTTCGGATGTATTAAAGGTGGTAATATCCTTCCTTGTTTCATCAAGATATCACACAATTGAAATACATCTGTTTTTATATATGACAAACAAACCAAAGCCAACAAACAATTCTCTCCTCCCCCAAACATACAAGAAAACAAAACGAAACTAAGTGAAATAAAGCCAAAACCATCGACGGGTGGGACATGGCGAGTGTTTTGGATTTGTGGCAACTTCTGCTGGGCTGGTCAGGCCCCACTGCTGTCCAGAAGCCCGTGGAAGCAGTGCTCAGACACCCACTGCCTAGTCGGTGAGCCTCACCAGCAGCTTCCTGAGGAGCCCTCACCTCTTTCTGGGTATGTTAATTGACTTGGGCTGCCATAGCAAAAACCATAGACTGGCTGCCTTAAAAAATAGCTAGTTATTTTCTCACAGATCTAGCTGCTATAAAGTCCACGAAGTCTGGCAGGGTTTGCTTCCTGGGAGGGCTGCCTCCCAGGCCTGCAGGTAGCTGGCTGCCATCTCCTCACATGCTCCCGTGTGCTCTCTGTGTGTCCATGGAGAGAGGGAGAGAGAGGTCTCTGTTCCTCCTTTCTATAAAGCTACCAATCCTGTCAGATTTGGGCCCCACTTTTGTCACATCATTTAATCTTAAATATCCCCCTAAAGTCTCTATTTGCCAATACTGTTACCCTGTGGTCTAGGGTTTCAACGTATGAATTTGGGGGTTGGGGCATAATTCATAGCTCTGGGGTAATGGCCTCTTAACAACTTCCTTTGAGTACCATTTCACAACACCATTATGTTCCCTTTTGATCAAAACACTTTTTAAATTAATTATATCATAAGTACTGATTTTCCTAGGCCTGGCTGGATAGGTCAGTTTGTTAGAGCATCACTTCAGTACATCAGGTTTGTGGGTTCAGTCCCTGGTCCGGGCACATACAAGAATCAACCATTAAATGCATGAATAAGTGGAACAATAAACTGATGTTTCTCTCTTTGATTCTCTTTCTTTCTTCCTCTATGGATAGTATGGAACTCTATATATACTATGATTTTCCCTATATATACATACTTATAATAAAATATAATTTATAAGTTAGGCAGAGTTAAAGATTAACAACACTAATAAAATAAAATAATTATAACAATATATTATAAAAAATCGTGTGAATGTAGCATTATTAAGTAAAATAAGAGTTGGACACAAACACTGCAATACCACCGCAGCTGATCCGATTATCAACATGGTTGTCAGGTTACTGATGGGCAGGTAGTATATGCCCCATTGAGATGCTATACAAAGGGATGACTCACATCTTGGGTAAGACAGAGTAGGGCACTGAGAGATTTCATCACGCTACTCCAAATGGTGTGCAATTTAAGACTTATGAATTGTTTATTTCTGGAATTTTCTATTTACCATTTTTGGACTGGTGGTAACTGAAAGAGCTGAGAATGACACTGTGGACAAGAGGGCACTACTGTATTTCTCACTTTGTTGAATTTAGTGAGTCTTCATTATTATTAGGGAGGGCCTCAACAAATAAAATGCCTTTCAGAACCGTAAATAAAAGCATTATTTAGGGAAAAGAAATAAATCTCTCAGTTTTTAATAAAGTATTTGCCCATATTGATAATGATCTCAATGAAAACACAAAATCTTACAGTTTATTTGTGATCCATTCAACATTAAAAGTAGATTTCCTTTGCCCTGACCGGTATGGCTCAGTTGGTTGGGCGTTATCCCACAAAGTGAAAGGTTGCTGGACTGATTCCCGGTCAGGGCACATCCCTGGGTTGCAGGTTTCATTTCTGCCTGTGTATGTGTAGTAGAGTCAACCAACAGACAGAAGTTTCTCTCCCTCTCTTTCTCCTTCCCTTCCCCTCTGTCTAAAAAAAAAGAATAAATAAAATCTTAAACAAAAAAGTAGCACCAACAACGTTTTATTGATTCTTCTTAGCTCCAGTTCTGCAGAAACTTAAATCTGATCATGCAAATGTGGTTCTGACTAAACAATTTAATGGCCATATATAATGCAATAGATTAAGCAAAGGAGGGGAAAAAAGATATGGTGTTTCCCAAAAAGATCGATTGAAAAAAAAATCTCCTCGAGACACGGAGTCGTTCCTAGAAACTTTTCTGCCGTGATGGTACCTGCAGAGTGATACCACTACCAGACCTGGCTGTTGGTTTCTGAGTTAGAGCAGCTGCGCGGCAGGCTGTCTGAACAGTGCCCGTGTCAGGATGCGGCGCGGATCTCCGACACGGAGGAGGCACTGCACCAGCTGGCTCTGCGCTCTGCGCTTTGCTATTCCTGGCTGATTTACCTGTTCTCAGCCCTGACACCTTACTGTTTCTGCCACCTAATTAAAAACCCACGTTACCGGATTCACTCTGCTACAAATTAGCAATGCTATCTGTGTGCCTTTCTTAGCCTAAACTGGCCATTTTTACTTTATGATACATGATTTATTTTTAAATTCATACAAGATGCTTGATTATTTATTTGTGGTATATTTTAGCTCTCTTGTGGAGTCTCGATCAGAGTAATCCTCTTCTAATGTATTCATATAGAATGAAGACCTAAATTTCCTAATCAAAATCATGTCAGCAAAAGTAGAGCTGCTCTTATGATAACATTTTAGTCTAGAAAATGATTTTCCTTTAAAAGGGATTCAATGGACATGATGACATAAAAAGAAGCGGCAAAATTACACACAATCAGTTCACATAATCAAAACAGCAATGTTTTATATTCAGCAAGGATTTCTTTTTTACTATAATAAATGGAACAAAATAGTCCTTTTGGAATTCTGCAACTGTGTTACGGCTACAAATGCAGTGCTACTAGAATTCTATAGAATTAGGGACAAGCATTTTCAAAACTTTGGAGGAAAGGATCCCATCGAGACATAGTCCTTAAATAAATTTGAATATTTCATTACTGACATTGATATTCTGCCTATACTTTAACTTCATTAGGAACTCACCATTAAACCAACAGTCTATTTTTAAAACAGTCTAATTCATGCAAATAGTCAGTTCAAATGGTTGCATTTTAATCACAACTTCCTGGAACAGAAATATATTATCCTAACATATACATTGGAAGTACAATATTTAACATCTATGGAGCTTTTCCAGATCTATCAGGAAGATCTGGCCCTGTCTTGTGGGAACTCCAATGGCCTTTGTGCATGCTCCTACTGCTATAATATTCTAGAAGTATGTGTTGTAAAGTGTGTCCACTTTCTGAAAGATTGGGGTTATATAAACAAGTATGCATTGCACATCTTTATAATCCTAGAACCTAGCCTGGGCCTGATATATAACAAGTGTTCTAAAATTGATTGTTGGTTGAGTTCAAAGAAACTAAAGAAACATGGTCTAATGTTCGTGTGAACTAAGGTACTAAGTTAATTGCCTTCGAGAGATATGAAATTATAATCACATCTATATCTACAAATGAGTAGCCAAGTCAAGTGCATGAGTAGATGTGCATAATGATAATAAATCTCTGCTTTATTAAAGGCTCTTTGATTCATAATCACATGCACACACACACACCTTTTATGAATTTGACCTGGTTTTATAACCAAACAATGACCAAATCATCCTTTGGTCTTTTCTAGATTTTTGACTTTGGGACTTTATCTATATAGCACATTTCTTTTTACTGTGAACAATAACAAACTTTGTGTGAATTTTGGAACCATCAGTTTACATGCTGCAGGGACTGTATTTGGGATGTAGAGATCCAGTGACAGAGGAGCTGGAGGATTATAAAAATATTGAAGGTTTCCCTCAGTACATACGCTACCTTTAAAGTACAGGAAATCACAATCTCAATCCAGGACAGATTCCTATTGCCACAGTTTGGCACAGAAGCCTTTGTTATGAGCTCACATGTCACCAAGAAATGTTAAAAGGGATGGAGGAAAATACCAATGAGGAAGTGGATTCAGTTCCCCAGGGACAGTCTGGCTAGCTTTTCTTTTCTTTTTTTTTAATATTAAATTTTATTTAGTTACTTTTCAAGTACATTTTTTTAAATCTATTTCTCCCATCCCACCCGCCCCCCCCCGCCCGGTAGCTTTTCTTAGAATCTCTTTCTTCCTGTTTCAAACCACGAGGATGTGAAGTGAAGATTTCCATTTTCATGAAAGCAAACTGTAAAGATTCATAAAGATTAGTAGATCAGACCTGAACAGCCTATTAATGGGAAGTTGTCAGAGGTTACTTTGTGACTTAGAACTAGCATCATAACCAATTGGTAAGCCCGTAGTGACGGGATAGTCAAGACGCAAAAACATAAGTGAGCAATAAAGTCTTTGATTGAAGCGTGACCAGGAAGGTCATTGTTTTTGTGGCCATTTGGCTAAAATGGAGCACTTAAATGCTGAGGATGTAGTCCAAAAGAGAAGTGAACATTCAGGGTTGGTATTGACAGCAGCAGGAAATGGATACGACAGGGAAAGTATAGAGTCAGGAAATGCACAAGAAGAGGATAAAGAATAGCAACCTTTAACAGGAAGCTAAACAACAAAATGAACAAACAAGCAGAATAAAAACAAAGACACTGAAATAGAGAACAAGGGGACAGTGACCAGAGGGGAGAGGGAAGGGAATTTAAGGAGGAAAGGAGGAGGGATTTGGAGGAACAAATATGAAGGACACAGGGACGAGAGCTAGGGGGGTGGAGATGAGAGGGAAGTGGGGAGCACGGGATGGGGGAGCTGGGATGGGAGAAATAGACAAAAAACTGTACTTGAAAAATAACAACAAAAAAAAGAATAGCAAAACTAGTAAGTTCTCATACTGTAGTAAAAGATAACTGTGAACATGGAGAAGGAACCTGATCCTCCATCGCTTACAGGGAATATCAGCATGGAGACCCCAAATTGGGCAATCTGATTAGGGAATAAAAAGAAAGGAGGCCACAAAACAGAGTAAAAAGAATATGATTGCATTCAATTTGTATGCAATTTTCTTACAAGGGTGTATGATTCTTTGCATAGGTCACACATACTATTTATTTTTTGCATTTTATAATAGGAATGTGTAGCCTGCATTTATGTACTTTTTCTTACTTTTTGAGCTGAAAAAATCTTCTAATTTACATTTTTGATCATTATTCCAATTAAAATTATATTTAATTATATTTTGTATCTCTTTGCTAAATATCTTCAATTTTGTGGAATAAAATACATAATTCAAAATTTAATAATACATGTATCGAAGTTAATTTTTACATATAACAATTACCTTAAGCACAAATATAATACTTATACAATATAATTAACATATAGATTTATAATTAGATATATAGTTACCTCCATGAATTATGTACATATTTGCTTAAGTTAATTTAGACATTTCTGTAACTAATTTTAAAAAGTTATAGAATGTTTTTTTCACTAAAATTATTATGTGGCTCCTCTGAACTGATCAGCTTTTATCTCCTCTGGATCTTGAAGAATGCCTTCTAACATTATAAACCACATATAACTGAGCACAGGGGATCCTGCCAACATTAAGCATCATCTTGGAATGTTTATCCAAAATAAAGGACAATTTATTTTATTTATTTATTTTTTAAATTTTATTTATTTATCTTTAGAGGGGAAGGGAAGGAGAGAGGGAGAGAAACATCAATGTATGGTTGCCTTTCATGCATCCCCTGTTGGGAACTGGCCTGCAGGGAACCGGCCTGCAACCTGGGTATGTGCCCTGACTGGGAATCGAACCTCGATTGTCTGGTTTGCAGGTCCGCGCTCAATCCACTGAGCTACACCAGCCAGGGCAAGGACAATTTATTACACCTTATACCACCTATCAAGAAAAAGGAAGCACAGTGTCTGGTGAGCCTCACTGGGTTTGGGAGGAATCACAGACCACATATTTGAATGTACTGCTGACATATGTAGGTGACAGAAAAGACTACTATTTTGAGTGATCCCAGTTAGTCTTTGTATCAGCTAAGTTAAAAGAAATGTAACTTGCTACTTGATCCATATGAGCTTGTAACCCCATGGTACTAGATATGTAAGTGTTGGGGAGAGAATGGAATGCAGGTTTTTTGGTGATCATTGGGCAAATCACAACACATACAGCAAGAGTTCTGAAGCAAGGGTGTTCCTTTTGCAGTGAAGAATTACATACCTTGTAAACAATAGCTACATGCGGAGAAGAAGCTCTGCCTGGCTGGGCAGACTGAAGAGGACAGAGTTGGCCATCTAAGAAAGCCTGGCCTGTCAGCATTCTCTCTACTCTCGATTGGAGTGTTTTGCTACTTTATTCTTTCACCACTAGTCAGATACAAAGGCAAATTTAGGAAAATAACTGTGAACACAGTATACAAAATTATGGACTTTTTGGTAGATAAAAGTGTTTTCAGTAATTTCATATGCTTCAACTTAATAGAATAAGAATGATTAATATCTATTCAGTGCTCAGTGTATACCCAAGACATGACTCCTTCCTCCTTTCCTTCCTTCTTTTCTTCTCCTTTGCATCTTTACTATGTACTTTCCACTCCATTATATGGTTTATTCCTTTCTAAGCTAGTAAATGCATTTGTATTTTTGCAGTACTTACTGTCTTGATTTTTGTGATTACAATTTTAGGCTGTGTTAAGAAATTGCATGGAAATCATAACCAGTTCCAATTCCAAATGATCAGCTAACAAACTGGTAGAAAACCTTATTTTAAGATGCCTTGCAAATATATGAAGCAAACCTCAATGGGTATAATGTTAGAAACTGTCAGGCAATAAAACATGATGCTTCAAAATAGGTAAGTTTTGTAGTGGTTGAGCATAATTTTAGCCAAACTGCAAACATTAATGGCTTAGTTTAAAGCGCACCCAAAAGAAAAAAATAACAACATCTGATACCTATAATTACTGAATGAACTTTTGTACCACTGAAAATGAGCATTAAATATTGGACAGAATTGTGGGGAAGGGCTGCTCTCATCATCTGGTAAGTTATACAAGTGTGTATGCTGCCCAGAGTTAAGAAATATTTCCATTTTTAGAGGAGAATAGGTTTAAAGCACAAAAAGTTAAAAAAATGTACTAATTTTTTCTCCACAAATTTACAATAAGATCCACTCCATGATTTTTAATTGAATATATTTGGAAACATTATTACTATTTGGGAGCTATTTTATTTCACCTTATTTACTATAATATTTGCAGAAACAACTGCAACTAATAAAGAAAAACAATTTTAAAAGTTCTTTAAAAATTAAATTGGTCATTGATATAGCTTCTTAATTTTCTTATTTTTAACTTAAGACTTCAAGAGGTGGAATTATATAAGTTGAAAGAAATGACATTAAAGAGCAGCTAGTCCAAGTCCTCTTAGTTACAAAGGAGAAAACTGTGGCCCAGAGAGGGTGATTGTTGATGGAACTGGAATAAGAACTAATGTCTTTTGACTCTCTATCCCTGTGTTTTATTACATTAGACACACAAAACAAGGTAAGAACATTTAGCTCTCAGTAGTAAGGACATGCTGTCAATTGTATAAGCATACTTGCCTCAGTAAATTTCTCAAGTATAAAGCAATAAGCATGCCATGTACTAAAAGTATGGGATAATTATTGCCTAAGGATAATATGAAGACTGACTGGTTTGTGATTAAAATTTTCACATAGTAAGTGCTTGAATACTGGTATCTTTAAAGCAAATATGAAATTAATCTCAAACCAAAGCATACCTTGACAAATGAACAGAACAGCCAAGAAGAGGGAGAAAAGATTTTAGAACAATGAACTTGGAACACATGATTAACTTTTGAGGTGTTCCCCAAGCCTTTTGCCCATAAGTCACTGAATAAAAATGACCTGAACAGTGGTTTTTTTTCTGGGCCTGTCTCCTTGGTTTCCAACCATGTCATTTTAACTAGCAGAAATATAGCCTATTTGTACTTTTTCCCTTCTGCATCAGTTTCACTTCCATTCTATATAGTTGCTTTTATCTAGGTATCAGATTCTCTCTGAATGATAGATTGTAATCTTAGATACAGAAAAATGGAACTTACAAAATGGATAGGTTTGATTGTAAGAGATGTGGTCTAGTCAGATGGCAGCTACAAAGAGAGGAGACTCTAGTGAGCTTTAGATTTGCATGTTATTTTACATTAACACTTGGTCTCATGCATACACAAATATTTTATAAGAAAAGTCTTTGTTGTATTTTATAAAATTATTTAGAAAGAGCTTCTTTCTTAACCCTTTGAGAATAACCCAAAACTTATGGCCATTTTAATTCAGAATATATATTATATTCTGATGTATAGTCCATTTGTTTCATTATAAGTGCATGCAAATCAACCACTTATTCAATTTTTTAATATACTGAGAGTTTACTAATGCTATACATTGAAAATATTTAGCAATGTAAATGAGGAATGAATAAAACATTCATGGAATCTGTAGCCTAATGGAGGAAGCAAGGGAGTGAAAAAAAGGAATTATAGATAACTTAGAGACAAGCAATTTATCAGATAGAAAGTTTAGAATAATGATTAGAAGGATACTCAACAGCATGAAAAAAAGACATAGGAACCATATAAAAGGATTAGTCAGAAATAAAGAATGCAATATCTGAAATAAGAAATACACTGGCAGAAATAAATAGTAGGTTAGATGAAGCAGAGAATAGAATCAGTAGTTTGGAGAACAAGGTAAAAAAAACAGGCAGAGCAACAAAAAGAAAAAAGAAATTAAAAAAATGCTAAGAGCTTACGAAACATTTTGGACAACATGAACTGTAACAACACCGGTGTCATGGGAATACCAGAAGGAGAAGAGAGTGAGCAAGAGATTGAGAACCTAATTGAAGAAATAATGACCCCAAACTTCCTTAATCTGGTGAAAGAAAAAAGATATACAAGGCCAGGAATCTCAGAGAGTACCAAACAAATTGGACCCAACGAGGCCTACACTGTGGCACATCATAATTAAAATGACAATGCTTAAAGATAAGGAGAGAATCCTAAAATCCACAAGAGAAAAGTATGTAGTTACATACAAGGGAGCACCTATTAGAGTGTCATCTGGTTTTTCAATAGAAACATTTCAGGCCAGAAGGGAGTAGCATGAAACATTCAAGGTGATGAAAAGCAAGGACCTACAACCAAGGCTACTTTACCCAGCAAGACTATCTTAAAACTGAAGGAGAAATAAGGAGCTTCCTAGACAAGAAAAAACTAAGAGTTTGTTAGTACCAAGCCAGTACTGCAACAAATATTAAAGGGCTTGCTTAAAGAAGAAAAAGAGGAAACCAGTCTAACAATAAAATGGCATTGCCTACGTACCTATCAATAATCACCTTAAATGTAAATGGCTTAAATGCTCCAATCAGAAGACATATGGTAACTGAATGTATAAGAAAACAAGACCCATATATATATATGCTGCCTCCAAGAGACCCATCTTAGATAGAAAGTTACACATAAACTAAAAGTAAAGGGATGAAAACAGGTATTTCATGCAAATGGAAGGGGAAAGAACAGCTTGGGTAGCAATACTTATAATCTGGCACAATAGACTTTAAAATTAAGGCTATCCTAAGAGTCAAAGAAGGATACTACATAATGATAAAGGGAATAATTCAACAAGAGGATATAACCGTAGTAAACATTCATGCAATCAACATAGAGGCATGTAAAATATATGAAGCAAATCTTGATGGACATGAAGAGAGAGAGTGACAGAAGCACTGTAATAGTCAGGGATTTTAACACCCCATTGGCTTCAAGGATAGATCTTCCAGACAAAAAAATCAACAAGGAGAGAGCAGCCTTAAATGACACACTAGATCAACTAAATTTAATTGATATCTTCAGAGCATTTCACCTGAAAGCAGCATAATATACATACTTTTCAAGTGCACATGGATCATTTTCTAGGATAGCGAATTGTTAGGACACGAAACTAGTCTCAATAAATTCTAGAAGATTGAAATCATATCAAGAATCTTTGCTGACCACAATGCTATGAAACTAGAAGTCAATCACAAGAAAAACACTGAAAAACACCCAAAGTCATGGAAGCTAAATAACATTTTATTAAACAATGAATGATCAGCAATGAGATAAAGGAATTAATCAAAAGATGCCTTGAAATAAATGAAAATTAGGACACTACAATCCAAAACCCATGGGACACTGGGAAAGCAATTCCAGGAGGAAAATTTATAGCATTACAGGCCCATTTCAAAAAAAATGAAAGAGCTCAAATAAAAAAATCTAAATTTACACTTAAAGAACCCTGAAAGAGAGCAACAAACAAAACCCAAAGTGAATAGAAGAAAGGAAATAATAAATATCAAAGCAGAAGTAAACAAAATAAATAAAATAAGACACAAAAGATCAATGAATTTAGGAGCTGATTCAGTGAAAAGATGAACAAGATCAACACTCCTTTAACCGGACTTATCAAAAAAAGATGAGAGAGGAGAAAGAGAGAGAGAGAGAGAGAGAAAGGGTCCAAATAAATAAAATCAGAAATAAAAAAGAAGTAATAACTGACACCAAAGAAATACAAGAATTGTAAGGAAACATAGGAACAACTATATGCCAACAAACTGGACAACCTGGATAAAAGGATAAATTCCTGGAACCATGCAGTCTTCCAATGCAAATTGGGAAAAATCAGAGAAATATGATTGATAGACAGATTACATGTAGTGAAATCAAAGCAGTAATAAAAAAACTTCCAACAAACAAGAGCCTTGGACCAGATGTTTTCACAGGTGAATTTTCCCAAACATTCTGAGAAGAACAAATACCTCTCCTTCTAAAACTATTTCATAAAATTCAAAAGAGGGAAGGCTCCTGAAGTCACTTTATGAGGCCAGTATTATCCTACTTCCAAAGCCAGATAAAGACACTACAAAGGAAAAATTTTATAAACCCATATGACTGATGAAAATAGAAACTAAAGTCCTTCATAAAATATTAGCAAACCGAAAACAGCAATGCATCAATAAGATTATACACCATGATCAAATGGGATTTATTCTAGGAATATAAGCTTGGTACTACATTCACAAATCAGTAAATATGATTCGCCACATAAAAAATGAAGGATAAAAGCCACATGGTCATATTGATAGATGCAGAAAAAGCATTTGATAAGATCCAGCATGAATTTATGATAAAAACTCTCAGCAAAATGAGATCGGAGGGAGCATACCGAATCATAATAAAAGCCATATATGACAAAGCCTTTGCCAGAATCATACTCAACGGGCAAAAACTATAAGCATTCTTCTTACTGGGGACAGACAGGGATGTCCGCTTTCACCTCTCTTATTCAACATAGCACTGGAAGTCCCAGCGACAGCTATCGGACCAAAAATAAAAAAGAAATAAAAGGCATCCAAATTGAAAAGGAAGAAGTAAAACTGTCATTATTTGCAGATGACATGATATTGTACATAGAAAACCCCAAAGATTCCACCAATATACTACAAGAACAAATAAATGAATTCAGTAAAGTAGCAGGATATAAAACTAATATCCAGAACTCAGTTGCATTTTTACATGCCAATAATGAACTAACAGAAAGGGACATTAAGAAAAGAATCTCATTTACAATTTCTATCAAAATAATAAAATACCTAGGAATAAACCTAACCAAGGATATAAAAGGCTGTACTCAGAATATTATAAGACACTGAAAAAAGAAATTGAAGAAGATACAAACAAGTGTAAGTACATATCATATTCATGGATAGAAAGAATTAACATTATTAAAATGTCCATACTACCCAAAGCAATCTATAGATTCAATGCAATTCCTATCAAGATTCCAACGACATATTTCACAGAACTAGAACAAATATTTAAAAAAATTATATAGAACCATAAAAGGCCACACATAGCAATGGCAATCCTGAGAAACAAGAACAAAATTAAAGGAGTCATGCCACCTAGTTAGAAACTATATTACAAGGCAATAGTAATTAAAATATGATGGTACTAGTATAAAAAAGACCCATAGATCAATGGAATGGAATGGAGAGCTCAAAAATAAACCCACATGTTTATAGTTGATTAATATTTGATAGAAGAATCAAATACATACAATAGGCTAAAGATAGTTTATTCAGTAAATGGTGCTGGGGAAATTGGACAGACGAGCAGAAAAATGAAAGTAGACCACCTTCCTATACCACACACAGGAATATATTCAAAATGGATCAAAGACTTAAATATTAGACCTGAAATAATTAAAATCATAGAAGAATATACAGGCAGCAAAATCCTGGACATTGCTCATAGCAATATTTTTTCTGATATATCTCCCCAGACAAGGAAAACAAAAGAAAAAATAAACAAATGAGACTACACCAAATTAAAAAAGTTTATGCACGGCAAAGAAATCATCAAAAAATAAAAAGCCAACCCACTGAATGGGAAAACATGTTCACTGATACATCTGATAAGGGGTTAATATCCAAAATTTATAAAGTATTTACAGAATTGAATGCCAAAAAATCCAAATAACCCAATTTAAAAAATGGCCAAGGTTCTAAATTGACACTTCTCCAAAGAGGATATACAGGTGGCCAATAGACATGAGAAGATGCTCAACATCACTAATCATTAGAGAGATGCAAAGTAAAACCACAATGAGTTATCATCTCATACCTGTCAGAATGGCTATTATCAATAAATCAACAAACAAATGCTGATGAGGATGTGGAGAAAGAGGAACCCTCTTGCACTGTTGGTGTGAACACAGATTGATATAGCCACTGTGGAAAGCAGTATGGAGATACCTCAAAATATCAAAATGGACCTGCCTTGGGCTGGACAGAGGTATTCCAAGTCATGAAATCCAAAGACCTACAACCAAGATTGCTATATCCAGCAAAACTTTCATTTAGAATGGAAGGACAGATAAGGTGCTTCTCAGATAAGATCAAATTCAAGGAGTTCATCATCACCAAGCCCTTATTATATGAAATGTTAAAGGGACTTATCTAAGAAAAAGAAGTTAAAGAAACATGAACAGTGAAAGGACAGCAAACTCACAGTTATTAACAACCACACCTAAAACAAAAGCAAACTAAAAGGACAGCTAGATCAGGAGTGGAAACACAGAAATGAAGATCTCAAGGAGGGTTAGCAACAGGGGAGTGGGAAGAGGAGATGGGGGGATAAGGTACAGAAAATAAGTAGCATAGACAGTAGATAGGAAATAGATGGGGGGGCAAGAATAGCATGGGAAATATAGAATCTAAAGGACTTGAGACACATGGTCATAAACTAAAGGGAGGGTAATGGTGGAGATGGAGGGGTAGGGTGGAGGGGAATGAAGGGGGAGAATAGAACAACTGTAACAGCATAATCAATAAAAAAATTAAAAAAAAATGGACCTGCCTTTTGACCCAGTGATCCCACTTCTGGGAATATAACCAAAGGACCCAAAATACTAATACAAAAGAACATAAGCACTCCTATGTTCGTTGCAACATTATTTACAATCTCCAAAATATGCAAGCAGCCAGTGTCCATCAGTAGATGAGTGGATAAAACTACTATGGGACATTTACATGATGGAATACTACTCAGCCATAAAAAAAGAAAATTTTACCCTTTGTGACAGTATGGATGTACCTGGGGAACATTACCCTAGATGAAATAAGCCAGTCAGAGAAAGAAAAATACCAGATGACTTCAGTCATATGTGGAATGTAATGAACAAACTTAACTAACAAGAAAAATGGGGACAGAATACCAAATGAAGAGCAGAATAACAGCTGGTGGGGGTATGGGGGGATTAAGCAAAAAAGGAAAAAGACATGGACCACTGTGTGGTGATTGCTGTGGGGAAGAGTGCATAGAGAGACTAAGTGGTAATGGGAAAAAAAGATTAAATTTGAAAAACAAAGACAAAAAAATGAACAACAATAGACAATTAGAGTGTGCCAGCCCTTATTATAGGGCTATAAAAAACATGCTAGAGGGAATAAAGTTGTGGCTTCTGTAAGCAGGTACTGTGCTGAAAAAATGCTTAGATTTTATTAAAAAGAAAATGTTTGTAGCGTTGAGTTGAATATCTGTGCATGGACAGATGATCCACTGATAGTCATCCAATAAACTGGACAGCATCATGTTTTTAAGTCTCTGTTGACAGTATGTAATGTGGATCTTAAAAAAAGCTGAATCTAGAATATGTGTCCTTTGTCGTTGTTCCTAAAAACCCTTGCCCCCAAATTATCCACTCCCACCCCCCTCTGGTTACTGGTTATTGAAGATAATCATATTTTCAGATTAGATACAATTTCAATTTTCTAAAATTTATTTAGACTGTTGCTAACAACAGTTGCTAACATATTGTCTATAGTAGCAACTGTTGCATGTGCACTTGCAAGAATATATTCTGCTGCTTTTGTATGAAATGCTCTGAAGGTATCAATTTAATTAATCTGATCTAGTGTGTCATTTAAGGTCACTGTTTCCTTGTTTATTTTCTCTGTAAGATCTATCCACTGATGTCAATGGGTATTAAAATCACCTATTATGTTTGTATTACTGTCAATCTCTTCTTTTGTGCCCATTATAATTTGCTTTACATATTTAGGTACTATTATGGGGGGTGCATAAATGTTTACAAGACTTATATTCTTTTGTTATATGCTCCCTTTTTTATCATGCAGTGTCCTTCTTTGTCTCTTAATATAGTCTTTGTTTTAAAGTCTATTTTGTCAGGTACAAATATTGCTATCCTAGGTTACGGTTATCATTTGCATGCAATGTCTGTTTTTATCCCTTTACTTTTAGTCAGTGTCTGTCCTTCATTCTGAGGTAGATTCTCAGAGACAATATTTTTATGGGCCTCGTTTTTTAAAAATTTATTTAGCTGCCTTTGTCTTTGATTGGAGCATCTCAGCCATGTACATTTAAAGTGATTATTGATAGGTATTTATTAATTGCTTTTTTATTCTTTTAACTATACTTCTCTTTTTCTTTTTTCCTTTTCTTAAATTTCTTTATTGTTCTTCAATTACGGTTGTCCCCATTCCCCCCCCCCCCCATTGCTCTCCCCTTCCCAGCTCCCCTACATTCAATCCTCTGCACCACCCCCACCATTGTCAAATAAGACTCTTTAACATTTTTTAAATATTAGTTTGGTGGTAATAAACTCCTTTAGATTTTTCTTGTTTGGGAAACTTTTTATTTCTCCTTAAATTTAAATGGTAACCTTGCCAGGTCACATAGTCTTGGTTGTAGGGTCTTGCTTTTTATTACTTTGAATATTTCATGCCAATCCCTTCTGCCCTAAAAAAATTTGGTTGACAAATCAGCTGACATTGTTATGGGAACTCCCTTGTATATAACTAACTGTCTTTCTCTTGTGGCTTTTAAGATTCTTTCTTTTTGTTTAACATTTACCATTTGATTATGATGCATCTTGGTGTGGGTCTCTTTGGTGTCATCTCGTTTGGACCTTTCTGCACTTCCTGGACTTGTGTGTCTTTTTCCTTCACATGTTAGGGAAGTTTTTAGTTATTATTTCTTCAGATAGGTTCTTGATCCCTTGTTCTCTCTTCTCCTTCTAATATCCCTGTGTTGTGGATGTTGTTACATTTTATATTGTCCAAAAGGTCCTTTGAACTATCCTTATTTTTAATTCTTCTTTCTTTTTGCTGCTCTCCACAGTGTGTTTGGAAGTTACATTTTTTTCTTGTCTTCCAAATCTCTGATTCAATCCTCTGCTTCATCCAATCTACAATTCATGATTTTCAGTATATTCTTCATTTCAGATATTGTATTCTTCATTTCCGATTACTCTTTTTTAATGGCCTCTATGTCCTTTTAATAACCATTACCTGAACACTATATATGATAAATTGCTTGCCTCCATTTCTTACATTTGGGGCTTATTTCTTTGTCTCTCTATTTTGGCTGTCTCTCTGTTTGTTTCTATGTATTAGTTAGTTCTGCTACGACTACCAGTCTTTCTGAGTTTGATTTATCTAATCGGTGTCTTATGAAATCCAGTGATGCCATCTCATTTATTATCTGAGCTGGGTGCTCCAGGAATGTCTCTTGTGTGGGTTATTTGAGCCCTCCTGTTGTATTTAAGTCTTGATTGCTGTTGGACCATTCATGTGTAGGATCAACCTTCAGGCTGGCTGACTGTCCATGATTTATGAGCTGCTGTGCAGGTTCTGACCACCCAAAGCAGAATTTGCCTAGCAGGTTTTAGTACCTGCCAAGAAATCCTTTTGGATATGCTGCTTATGCTACTCAAAAGGCCACTGGGTGTGTTTCCTCTGGAGCCTTTTGGGAGGGACTCTATTGCAGGAAAATATAAGATGCTCCCTGTGAATGGCCTCCGGCAACCTGTTTGGAGCTACAAACAATGCATAGTTTGTGGCTACCTCTGCTGGGGTTGAGTGCATGTGGGAAAGATTGATCTGATACCGAGGCTGGCTTTTGCCAGCACCAGACCCTGGGAAAGTCGGCAAAAGTCCGAAGGCACCCTGAGATCCACCTCTGCCTGTCTGTCTTTTGGCTGTCTGTTAGAATCAGTAATGGAAAAAGCCTCTGGGTGTACTCAAATTATATGAGATAGGTTCAGAGTCACCAGGTAGGGGTGAGTGGTGTTCACCAGATTGATACAGGTTCAAACTCAGTGCTAGTGCTGGGTCTGAGGTCACTCAGTAATGTTCCTGGGTATACCAGCCCTAGCTGCCACCCACAGGGTGCTTGCTTACCTTTGTGCTGGGGCAGAGTCTCAGAGAGTTATCAGGGTAAGGCCAGCAGAGTTTATTCAGTCCAAACAGACTGAGATTTGCCCTTGTGAAGGGAGGGCTCTGCTCCTGATGGGCATGCAAGGACAAAATGAACCCTATTCTAGAGCCACACAGCTCAGTCCTGGATTCTGCTGGGAGGAGACAGAGCTCAACAGGGTGGGGCTGCTGTGAGTCAAGAGGATGAAGGCCAGTTGATTTCCCATGAGGGAGAGGTGCTGGTCAGGCTTCAGGAAAGGTGGGGGATGTAGCCCCTGCCCCAAAGCTATGCAACTCAGTCACTACCACCCCTGTACCCAGACCATTGTACCCTGGCCAGGACATCTGACTCCTCAGCACAGGTATGCTTCTCAGGGTGGGGTGAGAGGAAGTCCAATGTACTGGGTAATTGCTTTCCCCCAGGCTGATGCTGCCTGGAGAGGAGTGCTCCACCCAGGTACCAGGGTGTCTGCACTATGACTCAGCACAGAAATCCTGGTTGCTGTCCCTTCTGCTCTCTCACCAGAGCCATAAAACCCCTCCTTTCCTCACAGGACTCTAGTCTGCTCCATCCTCCCTCCACCAGAGCCCAGGGTGAGTGACTGCAAATGAAATTTTTTGCATTGGCCTTTTAAGAGGGTGTCCTATGTCTCTAGCAGACTCCTTTTTCACTGTGGTGGACAGAAACCTCACTGCTCTTCACAGCCAGATGCTCTGGTGCTCTGGGCCAAGGAGTTTGGCTTGGGGTTAGACCCCCGCATTTCTCTGGGGGAACTCCCTGCAGGTAATATATCCCTATGGAACATCAACCTTCACCTGTGAAGAGACCTTGACTTTAAAGTCATCATAGTAAGATCTGAAAGACTGAAATAACAGAAAAAGTGATTAAATCTATTAGTACTGTGTGTCAAGTGACAAATATATGAAAGGTGTTCAAATTTGGGGGTCATCGCCAAGAAATGAAAGGTGAGAAAAATCTTTTGAAGAGTGCGGGGGCTAAATTGAACTTTGAAGGAAGAATAGAGCTTGGGGGAGGTCCAGGTGAAGAGGGCATTTTGAGATCCTATGAGAGTGGTTTCTCAGAGAAATGGAATTATTCCTCTGAGCTGTAGAGATTGTTTTCCCTATCAGATTAATGATCAGCTCTGTTCTCTGTCAATGTAGATTGAACATCTTTGTCTTTAAAAAAGATGTAAAGAAAAGAACCACCTCTAGAATTACAGATATTATCCACCATGTATATCACTCATTATATCAAGACTGGTTTTAAAACATTTTTATACCTTCGAAAATAAGAGAAGTTATGTAGCATTTTAAGGCATTTTTTGGATCATGCCAAATCTAAATGACTATTGGAAATCTAATAAGAACTGAAGTACTTGTCACAGAGAGAACCTCTTATTGTCATGTAATTTCAAGGTTATCTACTAGGGATAGTGGAAAATCATGAACACCCAAAATTGTAGATTCTGTAATTTCCCTGCCTTTTGCAATTTTTCTTGCTTTCTTCCACAGGTAAGTTTTCATTTTGAAGAAATACATCTATCTTCTTCCCAGTAGCAAAGATAAAAAAACTTTAAAAAGCTTCCTATATCGACATCATATAGCTCAGCAATGCAGTTGCAAATAATTCAGAAAAAGGCTATAAAGTAATTTGTAATTGTTTCTTTTTCACTTTAATCAGTAATATGGAAGTCTGTGTTGGGTCTTTTAAATCTTAGTTATTGTTTCTGAGAATTTTATTATTTTATAAACACTCAGATGGAGTTAACACACTTGAAGTTGCCAATCCAGTTTCAGGTTTTTTCCCTAATTAGCCATTTTGATTATTTATTTAAATAATAATAATTATTATTTTATTAATAAAATGATTGATTAAATAATCATTTAAAAGTAAAATGAGTCTTGATTTTAAATAATCATTTTAAAGTAAAATGATTATTTATTTTTTAAAAAACCCGTTGACCCTAATCATTGAAGTTATGTTCCAATGATCCATTTACTTCATTTTGGTGAATGACAAGCCTGACAATATAATAATGTGAAAAGAATTATTACCCAAATTCTAAGTCATTAGTTGAAAACCACAAAACTTTGGGCTTCTCACTAGTACCATCAAACAAATACTTATTGAACATTTACAGAGTCCAAGGCGCTATTAAAATTATAGCAAGTACCGAAAAGATGGACGAGTAGATCACAGAATATAATTTCAAAGTTTTCATTGTCCCCTATGGAGACCAAACAAGTAACTAAGTAGCTATGAATCTATGAAAATATGTTACACAACATTAAGAAGTCAGGTGAGAGAGAGGGGAAGATGGCGGCCAGGTAGGTGCATACTGAGTTCACTTGCTCTTGCACTCAACTCAGACACTTGGCTGATCTTCTGAAAAATAAACAATATTAATGGAATTTTAGCTGATATGAAGTGTGGAAGCCAAGGAGACACTTCACAACAGGTGGTGAGGAGATTTTGTAGGTGGAAGGGGGAACACCTCAAGTGTGGCGCCTGCAGCCCCGGAGAGCCTGGTCAGAGATCATAGCTTTGTGGCTCCCTCACTTCCCAGGACAGGGAAGCCCCAGGCCCAGGCCAGGAGCAACTCGGATGGACAAAGTTGGGGAGATCCAGGCTACACACACACAGTGAGCAGAACACCCATAGCTGCAGCAGCAAATGCCAACCAGGAGAGTGCCAGAGGGAGAGAGGGATTCTATCTGCACCTGGGTCAGGTGGAGGAGGCTGGACACGGCCAGCTGTGACTGTGAGAGACCCTTGACTTTTTGGAGAGGTGGTATGTGAGGAAAGCCAGACAGTGACTCAGTGCTGCAGTGGGAATGCACAGAGAGGCTTTTTAACAGGGGAGCTGAGGCATGCTGGACAGGCACCCCATGTGTGGCTGCCCTGCTAGCAAGGGGAAAGGACTGGGGGCATAGTTGGCTCCCACTCACTGCAGCTGGGCAGTTTGATCAGAAAGGTGCACAGAGAGAGGATTTCTCAGCTTTGGCTTGGTGCAGCTTGCAGAGCGGATGCTGCACAGAGTGGAGAGTTCAAGACTCTGTCTGCTGTGAGGACAGTGGGCTGGGAGCTGGAAGGGTGGAAGGTGACCACCTGAGATTATTTAAAGCCAGAGATAGCCCCCTTCTCCACCCCCTTCTCGGGTGGAGATCAAACCTCCAGAAAGGTAAGGTTGCACGCAGCCTCATCTGCAGGATCAAAAGCACCACCAACAGGGGAAGATCTGCAAAACAGGCAGGTCAGGCTCAAGAAGCCCCTGCAAGGTAGATTTCCGCAAGAAAAAGGCAGCAAGGACACCCAAAGGGCCAATTCTGAACTTTTCTCAGGGAGACAAAATACACTGGTCCCTAGGGCCCTACTTCACTGAGGCTAGCAATGCAGGGAGATCAGAAATCAGGACAACAAGGGGAATCAGAGCCCCACTCAACCTCTGCTTGCACACAGAATTGCCCTTAGCACCAAGCAGGAAAGAGCTGACCCGTTTACACACATTGGTCCCTCCTTTGAAACGGACAGCTAGTTCATCGGAGACTATACATTACTGGGAAAAATCTGGGACAGAGCAAGACTGGTGGTGCAGGAGCAGCAGGAACACACCCACAATTTTCCCAGAAGACTGAACAGTGCCTCCCAGGGGTCCCACCCTCCTGACCACAACAGTAGCTCTCTCTAGAGGCAGGTGAAGGTGATACAGGTGGTGGGTCCAGAAGTTCCATGACCCACACTGGGACCTTGAGCCGATAGAAAACCAGAGGCAGATTCAGAAAAAGTCAGAAGGTGAACACCAAATGGCTGAGAAGAATTTCATCGCATTCTTCTTCAGAACTTGCAGGTTTCTTTTTTTAAAGGATTTTATTTATATATCTTTACAGGGGAAGGGAAGGAGAGAGGGAGAGAATATCAATGTATGGTTGCCTCATGTATGTCCCCTGCCGGGAACTGGCCTGCAACCCAGGCATGTGCCCTGACTGGGAATGGAACTGGGATCCTGTGGTTCGCAGGCCCGCGCTCAATCCACTGAGCTACACCAGCCAGGGCAGCAGGTTTCTTCTTCTCACATAGCCTTTTAATATTTTTTCTTTTGCTTCAATTGTATTCCAGCTAATTCACTATTCTTTGTCTTTATTATTCTTTTCATTTAGATTTTATACTATTTTTACTTTATTGTTATTTCAAATCACTCACTGTACCTTTATCTTGTTTTACTCCATTTTGCCTTCTTCCTGCCTTTTCTAATTTTCATTATAAATTTTATTCCCCCTCATTTTATGCCTTGTTCCCATTCCTTATTCTTACTCTTTTCCTCCCTCTATCTTAAAAGCTTTCTTCTTTCCTCTAGTCAGAATTCATTCTCTCACTCTATTAGTAGTGTTATTTTCTTTCCACCTTTATAAATTGTGGCTTGTTTGGTGTGGATATTACAGTTATTGCTGGTCTTTTTCAATGTTATTCCTATTTGTTCACTTTTTAAAATTTCAAATCTTTTATGTCTGTAGTGGCACTATTTACAATAATCAAGTGCTGGAAACAGCCTAAGTGCCCATCAGTAAATGAGTGGATCAAAAAACGGTGGTATGTTTACACAATGGAATCCTACACAGTAGAAAGAAAGAAGGAGCTCCTACCCTTTGCAACAGCATGGATGGAACTGGAGAGCATTATGCTAAGTGAAATAAGCCAGGTGGTGAAAGACACATACCATATGATATCACTTTGAAGAGGAATCTAATAAATAAAATAAACTAATGAACAGAAAAGTACCACAAGCATGGAAACAGGGAACAGGCTGAAAGTGACCAGAGGGGAGGCAGAAGGGAGGAATGGTGGAAAGAAGGGGAGGGGACTAGACAAAGATCATGTATGCATGGCCCATGGACATGGACAACATTGTGGGAATTGACTGTGGGACGGACAGAAGAGAGCAAAGGGGGAAAATTGGGACAATTATAGTAGAATAACAATGAAAATGATTTAATAAAAAATAAAGGGTAGAAATCCAAAAAATTACAATAAAGAAATTAAAAATAGCACATAAAATAATTAGTGATTAGGAGTAGATTTTACTTCTTATAAAGATTGAATGTAGGATTACATTGTTCCTTTGTAATTTATTTCTTTTCTCTAAGGTAGACCATGGTATCGGTGATAGTTATCATGATGATTTTATGTGCTGCAATTTCACAATGAACTAAGTAGATATGGATTTATTACTAAGTGAGGTCTTCTGAGATAATGAATAATTTCAGTGGGATTGCCTCCTGGGTTGCCAGTGGGAAACATACCAGAACGAAGGCTGAAAGAAAGGTGGAGATCCCACTTAAGTGCCCTAAAATACAATGTGGAGATTTAGCCTTGATTTGGTTTGACAATGAGAAAGGATTACTTAAGAAAACTATATCATTGGAAATAGATTGTAGCTAACTGTAGGTAAAATTGAAAATAGGTCACCAGGTAGGAGGGCACTGACTTAACCTAGTGACACACCCTTGGCCCTGTGTTAGAAGGAGAATCCGTAAGCAAAATTTTGTGAAAGTCAGGTCAAACATTAGAAGGTATTGGAATCCAATAAAAGTTTTTACAAACTCTAGATTCATTTTTCCTTATTCTAAATAAAATATTAAATGAAAGCTTTCCCTAATGCCTGGTTTTATAAAACTTACTGTTTCAAAAACAATGACTAATGGCAAAAATAATTTCTTGTAGGTAAGAATAGTTAAGGCTTAAAAGTATTTCTGGATGAGTAGGCTATAGATTAAAAATGCAGCATTTGGCTTCTAAATCATAATCATCCTTTAACCTAGCACTGCCTTGCAATTAGCATTGTTTCTCCTCTGATCTTCCTTCTTCTCCAGTATTTCTCTGTTTGGGGGTTCAAAGGCTTTTTTAAAAAGCAAAAGTACTAATACAGTCTGTTTTCTTACGTAAAAAGTTTTTAAAAAAATATTTACCACTTTCTACTCACCACATGTTCAATTAAGTTCAATTCTCTCTCTCTCTCTTCCTCCCTCCCTACCTCTTTCTTGGTCTTTCTCCTTTCTCTTATACATAGAAATAGTGGGTAAAATATAAAATATATTTATTTTATACTTTCCGATCAGTTACTTTTATTCTGCTTTAGTATTTTTGGATTGTAATTTTTTGCTTCTGTGTTAACATTTATGATTAATCTGAGAACAATTTCTAAAATATAATGCATTATATTTAATACCTTTTAAAATTTTATAATGGTGTACATATAAATGTAGTTTTTGTGTAGTGAGCTATATTTTAGACATTTTAAAATATAGAGTTGTCAGGTAAATACAGGACTCAAGTTAAATTTAACTTTCAGATCAATAAGAAATGATCGCTTTGTGTAAGTGTGCCCCAAATATAGCATGGGGTATACTTATACAAAAAATTATTTGTTATTTATCCAAAATTCAAATTTAACTGGTGTCCTGTGAGTTTTGTTTTGTTTTTGCTTAATCTGACAACCTTTATATTATTTAAATGCAAAATAAATCCTTTCTTTTTATTGAGATATTTTTTAGGTCTCAGCAGCTAAGTTCACTGATACATTCACAAGAAATACCACAGATATTTGGCAGAATTCTACCAATTGGAAGATTACATAGAAATACTTTTTCAAACAACTTAGCCAATGATTCTTTATATTACTTAACAATAAAAATTGTAGTCTTCTAATAAAATAAGCCAAATATCACTTAATAACAGTAAATATTTCTTGAGATAAAATACAAAAAACAGGTTAGCATTCCTATTCTGCTTTCTAAAACTCTTCAGAGAATTTTGTTATTTTCCCCAAATCATGGGAAGCAGTGATTCTAAATATTTCATTGTTTCTACCTAGTTTAGACCTGGAAATATGTATTGGTATATTTTCTAGCTTTCAGAAGAACCATAAAAATGACAGTAAGGTAGTTTTTATCAATATGGAATTTTCTTCGTGCATCCAATTACTTTCAAAGTAAGTTGATCTAAATTTTCTGTTGGGAAAGCATTTCTCTTACTGTATATACTGAATGGATCATTGACAATGTAATGAATGATATAAAAGTGATTATAAATTATAAAAATAATGTACATTGACTTCTATTTTTATAAAGATTTATTAGACATACTTTTCTTTGAGTAAAATAAAAAACCCTGGACATTATGTAGAAAACAAATATAAGGAGATTCTGAAAAGTGAAAAGAAAAGACACATTGAGTAGGGACTTCAGGATCCAGAGTGACTTCCCCAGGTTTTCTTTTGGTTTTATGTCTCTTAGCCTTGGAGCTGAAGAAGTTGGTTAGCTGGGAAATGTCAATAGGTGCAGACACAAAAAGCCCCAATGAGAACCTGCAGTCTAGCCCAAGAACAGGAAAGGAATAGTCTAGCAAAACAGAAAACTTTTAGATAACAACTGCTTTAATTTAGCTGAAATACTGCAGAAAAAAATCTATGGCCAAGCCTCTGCTCACACCAACAAAGGCTAAGAGTTCCACTCTTCAATTCCACCCTTTCCAGGCTGTAATGAGGCTCCTTAAATCCCTCACTGGGGTGGTATCATTGAAGGATGAATGGAGACATGAAACTTCCGCCAGCCACCACGAGGTAATGATGCCTCCTCCCCACCTCTCCACCTGCCTTCTCCCCTTGCCCCAGGATGTCACTAGAGGCCACCTGGGGAGCCTGAACTTAAACCCTAACCCTAGCTGGAATGAAGTATCAGCTAAGGAGGTGCCTTTCCACCCTCATCCCCCACCCTTGTGGTGTCAGCAGTGAGGGATTCCTGTTCTCCCAGTCAGGGACTCATCAGTGGTGGCAAAAAAAAAATCCAGAGTGAGCAAAAGGATGAAAATAATAATGAGCAGAAATTGAAGAAATTGAAAGAAAAACAGTGGAGGAACTATCCATGAAATAAAGACATGGTTATTTGCAAAGATAAACATGTTGAAACCTCTAGTCTTATAAGCCTAGCAAGACTTACAAGGAAAAAAGGAGACAGCACAAATTATAAACATAAGGAATGAAATGGGGTTAGCCTAGAGATCCTGAAGATGGTAGCTATGGAGAGACACTCATACACCTCTCTCACAGAAAAACTGAGCTCCTGGGTCTGTTGCCTCTTGCTGTTTCTTGAGCAAGGGTGGGAGCTGTTGAAGAACTCTTTCTACATTGGTGATGGTTCTGTGGGGCCTGTAATGTTAGCCCTGCTAGCCACCAGAGGCCAGCAATGTAGAGGTGTGCCCTGGCAGCAGCTGCAAAACCAGAGTATTAGGCAAGGGTATAAGCTCCTTTCTGGACAATACTGGCAGACGGTGCATCTATCAGCCTCCATTCCCTGAGAGAATCCCATAGCCTCTGTGTGTGTGTGTGCCAAGTCAGAAGGCTGCCCCTTGGGTCACAACTCCAAGACAAGGAAATAGGCCTTTTCCTCAGAAATATTAGGGTGCGCTTCAGACAGTTGTCTGCCAAGAACATCTCTTCCAGAGTGATGATTCCATGGGACCGAGGAATACAAGCCCGTCACCTCCAGAGCCAATTGATCAAGGTCCCATGGATGGTAGCTACAGAAACCCTGTCACCACACCCGACACGAAATTTGTGCAGATGTGCCCCTCCGGGAGATACTGGGACAGAGGCAGGTGCAGAGAGAGTGCAAAGATGGCATCTGTGGAGGAAAGAATAAGAAAGGGGAAAAGGAAGGAAAAAGAAAGACATTTTTAAAAAGAGCTCTATCTGGCCGGTGTAGCTCAGTTGGTTGGAGCATTGTTCTGTAAACTAAAAGGTCACATGTCAGATTCCCAATCAAAACACATACCCAGATTGCAGGTTGATCCTTGATTGGGGCATACAAGAAGATAACCATTTGATGTTTCTCTGTCTCTCTTTCTTCCTCTTCCTCTTTCTCTAAAAGCAACGAAAACATGTCCTCTGGTGAGGATAAAAAATATGGCACCCTTCAGCTTTAGCAAAGTAGAGGGAGAGTGGAAAGATGGCTCCCACTAACCAGCCTCTGTCCCTGCAGAGTATCCCAGCAGGCCCTGCCCCTGACCCCAATGCTTTAAAATTAGCAAATCATCGAAACCACTAAAGGCTGTGTACTTTTTAAAGGGTTGCTTCTGTGCCTGTGAACACTGGGCTCTTAAAGAGTCACTGCTTGGTTTGCCATATCTCTGCGCCTCTTGTGGGAATGGGCCTCTTTCCTTTTCAAAGTGAGATACTTTGGGGCTCTTCTCTCAGATTACTGGTCTTAAAAGTTGGGGTGCCTAATGTGGGGTACAAACACTCAGGGAGAAGAAGCTCTGGTTTTGACTATCGGTAGGCACACCATGAGGGGGAAGGTTATGGTGAGACTGTATCTCAGCCTCTCCTCCTGTATTTGACCTCTAGTCTTGTATTTGATGTGGTTTCTCTTTTTTGTTGTTCCCCCTTGATGTGAAGGGGTCACTCCTTGAATCCTTAGGGTGTTTCCACCCCCAGAGGAAATTGTTCCATATATTTGGCGTGTCCATAAATCTCTAAAAATCTTAATAGGAAAAGGAACCCGAGCATTTGAATCAACACATTTAGAGAAACCAAGTTGGGATGAGAGGTGACACAAGACCTTATATTCAGAAATTTATTTTCCTTCACTCTAATACCTTTTAGTCCTTTAAAGAATACTCAAGGTAAAGTCATTATGTTAATACTTTTGTAAATTTGCTCAGCTAAATTAATTTTGGGGCTGATCTCCATGTATTAAATGGAGCTACTTTGGGTGGATCTTAGTAGTTTGTGTTGACAGAAGGGGGTTTTACCCCATTAATGTTTAATGTGGTAAAGTGGAACAACAATCTTTATGGATCATTGCAGAGAATATACCTGCCCTTACCCCAAATCATTCAGGTCCTTATTTTTTTGTTGTTGTTGTTCAGTTACAGTTGTCCCCATTTCCCTCTCACTGCTCTCCCCTGTCCCATTCAACCCCATCGTCCTTGTCCATGGGTCCTTTGTACACGTTCCCTGTCTTTCTCCTGTTATTCCTCACCCCTGCCCGTCCGGTCACTGTCAGTTTGTTCTTCATTTCAATGTCTGGTTCTATTTTGCTCATTTGTTCGTTTTGTTGACTAGGTTCCACTTACAGGTGAGATCATATGGTACAGGTCCTTATTTTTTTTTAAGTCCAGGTTTTCTTTCCTAAATGTATATGATTCAGGCACAGAATAAGATGTTTGTGTTCTGTTTTCCTTTGTTCTTATCACCGTTTCTAACTTTTTGGAAACATCTGAATTCAGGTTTGATTGCAAGTACCACAGAGAGATACTAAAAAGAAGTTATGGAGTCTCATGGAAACAAGGAACACACTGACAAGGACCAGAGAGGATGGGGGAAGGGGATAAGGGAGAAAAGAAGAGGAAGGGCCTAGTTCAAGGACAAGTATAATTGGCCCATGGACATGGACAACAGGGTGGGGACTGACTGTAGAAATGGGGGATGAACAGGGCAGGGGAAAGCAACAGAGAAAAAATGGGGACAACTGTAATAAAAAAACAAGAAAAGTTATGGAATTTTAGGAAACCTAGGAAGTTTTTACTTGTTTATCTTTGCTTACTTCCTATTAGTATAATTTTCAAGCTGAAATAAGGTTAGAGATGTAATCATATAAGAGATTTAGAAATTATTGAAATTTATAGGACCACTGTGATTTCCCCTTTTAAACTTTGTCAGTGACATGCCTAGTAAGAGCAATTTATGATTTGGTGATTCAGCCAGGGATGGGGCACATTGGATTGCCATGACGCTCCTGTTGGTTTCCTCTGGAGCTTTCCTGTTTTTCACTTAAGTATGATATTAAAAGATAAAGCAATAAATAAAATAAAATAAAATGGAAGGCAGCTGGGCTGTTTGAATGTCAGAGTCAGCTCATTTACTCTGAATAGTATCCGAGAATATTTGATTATGTATTACTCCAAAAGCCAAAACTGAGTCACACATTGCATACACAGGACTAGTAACAGTAGTATAGGCTCTTAACACCCCACAATAAATGTTCATACTTCAATTGTAAAAATATTACTCTATTTATAAGCTGTTTTTTCAAAACCACATATTTTCCCTCTGTGTTTTGTGGTTTTGTTTGTTTTCATGTTAAACCTTTTTTAAAAAGTTGATTTTGAGAGAGACAGAGAGAGAGAGAAATGTTGATTTGCTGTTCCACTTGTTTATGCATTCTTATATGTGCTATGACTGGAGATCGAACCCATAACCTTGGCATATGAGGATGACACTCCAACCAACTGAGCTACCGAGCCAGGGCCATTTAAAGCTTTTAATCAGAACCTTTAATGTATCAGCATATAGCACTTCTGAAGGAGTAAAACATGTCAAGGCTGAACAAAAAGATTGTTGAATTTGGAAGTGGCTTCTTAGGAAAATTGTTTTTTTATTCAGGAATGAAATGGTCATGTTTTCAATATATTGCTATACTCAGACAAGGAGACCAAGTACTGAACTATGTGCTTCAAAATTTAATATGTCATTTATCATGACAGTTATTATAAAGGCAGGATGTATTTCATCCTCATCCTCTCAAGTCTGTGCTATCTACAGAATTAGTGTTTCCCAAGACAAGGTCTATTGAAATGTGTTTTTTTTCTTCTTGTTAGTAAAGTTTCTTTCTTTCCTAAACTGTATTACAGGGGCAGTCAGGAGTAGGTTTAGTTAGTTCTTCATATGGAAAAAGACATGTAGGTTGTGATTATTACAACAACTTTATTAACTTGAAAGTATGTTGTGATGTGAGAGTAAACCAAGTTTGCCCACCACTGTACACACATAGTTTTTATGTATAGCCATAACTACTAAGACAGAGAGCTGGCTACTTAAAATAATAATTAGTAAAACGTGAGACCTTTAGCTATAATTTGGGAGATCCACCAAAGGCTCAGATTATACTGGGTAGGGAAAAAGTAGGTTTGCATTTGTTCCAATGGAAAATAATACACTAATAAATAAATAATAATGTGAGAACAAACTCTGTGTTTCCTGTACTCACAACTCTAAACCTACTTTGCCCCCCCCATCCTTATTAGAGTCCTATGACCTTCAACCTGTAAGGCAATCCAGAGTTGTCTTTGAAACAGGGCAATTTAAATATTGGATGACAGTAAATGTAGAAGCACAGATCTAAGATTCAGTTTTTCACTAAAACAAGCTCCAAACTTTAAAACAGACAGACGATAAAGATGGAAGAAAGAGAGTGAGTTTGTAAAGAAAAGAGAAGTCTGAGTGGGTGTTACTTGATCTCAAGTATCTGGTAATATCAGTTGTTTCTACTTCCTTAAGGAAATGATGAATGCTGTGTAATTTGTCATGCAAACTTGGAGTATTTTGAAAGTGAATAAGCCATATTAACAATAAAACATAAAAGATAGGCAAAAATCAGGATGTATAGTCACTCTAAGAAAGATTCTTTCATTCATTAATTTATAGGCACTCTGCTAAGTACTTGGGAAAAAAATGAAATCTTATTCCTGTCCCCCCAAAAGATCAATGCCATGAGGGTAGAATAAATATGTTTTTATTAGGAATTAAGATAAAGATTTATTTTAGGAAGCACAGAGGAGAGGTTTCTATCTATTACAGAGGATGCAAAAAAGATGCTGTTGAAGTTTTAGAAATCCATAGGGTTGAGAATAATGAACTCTTACTGCCATTTGACAGCGAGGCAAACTGAGACTCATGCTATTCAACGGCCAGTTGCAGATATGAGGCTAAAGTACATGATCCTTGAGTTCCAGTCTACAATTTTCCACCCCAGTATGTTATTTTTATAGGAGTTACCAGAAGGAAAGGGACATATGAAAAGGCTAGAGATTTACTTTACATTTCTTTGGTGACAAGGGACAGAATGAAACTTCTCTATGATCCATGCAGTGAAAGAGAGGGGCTAAACAACTCAATGTAGTCACTTTTAACCTCATGACTCTTTTAAAAGTATACATTTGCTCTTTTAATGCTTTGAGGCATCTAATAGGGTTTTCGTTTTATTTTTATTTTTTTAAGGAAGATTCTTTAAGACAAGATTTTCTTTGCAAGTTGAATCTCATGACAAGAGGGATTGCAATTTGCATATTGTACTACTAGGATAACTGAGCTTTTCACTACACCACATTTTAAGTGGAATTTCATTATCTAAGTATAGCATAAGCAGATCATACTATGTATACATAGCAACTCAACTGAAGTCCATTATGAAAATATTTTTCAGAAGACACTGTATTATAGTCTAGAAACATACTGGTTTGCTGGATGTTGTGCTAGTCTATAGCACCTGGGGCGAGCCTGCCCACAGGCAGAAACACACTTATTTAGGCATATGGTACCTTGTTGAGCTATTCTGCCATTTGTTATTTCTCTAATGTAAATTAATTTATTCTTCATTGGGTTGATTCTGTTTTTTACTCATTTATGACATACAACCATTAAATCAATTCAACAAACATGAATACTTGATCTTGTTTTCATTTTGCCCCTTGTTTTTATTTTAGTATAAAAATAACATTTATTAGTTCAGTGTGTTTGTTTTGAAGATAAAACTTTAAAGATAGAAAATGGTATTATGAGAAAAGTAATTTATCTTTGCTCTCTTTGAGGTAGAAAGTGCAGCTCTTAGAACAAGACAATGGCCTACATTCTCTGACTGACAGCGGGATATCACATTAGATGAAAATGATAAGAAATTTAGTGAACTGAAGAATAACTTCCTCTTGACAGTGCCCTGACCCTTGACCTAGGGGCTAACTCTCGTTAGCTTCACTAACACAGGGTAATTGTCCCAGGTGTAGGATAAAAGACGTCTCTCCAGTAGCTACCAATAGTCTAAGATTTATTTCTTTTGATGACCACAAATGTGTTGATGAGATAAAAACCTAAGTTTTCACCCTCTCTGACCTATGTAGACATGAAAATGTATCCACTAGAAAGCAAAATTCTGAATATAAGAAGCTTTCTTTGCTACTTTGTTTGAAGACCCCTGCTGTAATGGGGAGGGTTCATGCATCAGAGCAAAGCTGTGGTAAGTGTATTATTGTCCTTACACCGGAAGCCTGTTTCACACATAATTGTGACACGGATCCAGTAAGAATGCTTTGACCACAATAGGCTACCTGAATTCTTATAATTATTGGTAAACTCTTACTATGTCATACTCTGGAAGTATGTTCTGTGCTGAAGTGATGCTTTGCATTTATATGCTAATCACCTTCTTCAAAAGGAATCAGTTTTCTGAGTTTTATTTAAGTGTTCTGAAGGTAGTAACTTATGGTAACAATTGTGATTTCTCATGAAAGTGAATGCCTCCTTCTGTAATAAAATATATTGTAAGAAAATACATTGTATCCTTTTTTGGCAACATAAGTAAAACATTCAGAAAACACAGTAAGCACAATGAGTTATGCAAATCCATGTTATCAATGAAGAATATTACAAGAGAATAACCAAATACCTGCAACATCCATTATAGTGAAGTCTGTATAGTCATATACCTGTGATTTAAAAAAATTGTAGAAGGATGAATATTGCTGGTAAAATAGAAAATGGATTCACATTTCACTGAAAAGAAGTCAAAGCAGTAACCTGGCAGTGTCTCCAAATCATTTTATCATGAAAAAAAAAAAAACAAAGTTAACTTTCAAAACTCTTGGCATAAAAAAGTGGTGTATTTCATTATTCTGTTTATATAGAGATATAATACTAAAATTATCGGAATGTTTGTTATTCAATATGAAAAAAACATAACTATTTCATAGCCATAATAGATTTCCAAGAATCAATTTCTATTAAAACTATGGAAAATGCAAAAATTGCTAGTAAATTCACTGACATTCAAATGCAGGCCACAGACCCTTCTGCAATTATTTATCCACAGAATACTTTGATGATACAAAATCAGTGTATATAAACTTCAGGATAATCAGTCAAGGAAAATACCAAAATTATGTTTACCTTAAAGTGATACTATGGGTAAACTACATCAGCTGGTTCGGTAAAGGTGTAGCCAAACCCATCTGTTTCCAAAATATCACGATTTCTCTTTTCAAATCATGAAAATAAAGGATTATAATCATGTATCTTATTTTCATGCACACTTGCTATAATAATGCCTTTTTCCCAGACTACCATCTTTTCAAATGTGATGAGATCATCAGGTAACAGTGTAGGATATGAAGGCTTAGCACGCTGTGTTGTTAGCACATTAAAAAAAGAAATTGCTGGGATAATTAACAACTACCTATTTGTCTGTGGGATGCATTCATTATGGCTCTACAAATTGGAGGTCTCCAAAATCTGCGCAATAAAATTTACTCTTTGTTCAGGAAGTTCCCCTTGGATTTGGGGGAAATTCTGGTTTGCTGTGTCTATTGTAATTGTGACAGGCAGTTGACATGTCTCATAGTCTAAATGTAGTGGCAAGCAGGGGGTGGTACAATGATGAAAAACTGCCATTCATTCTTGTGCAAAGGAAAGGTGTTTCTTAGCATATTCCAACCTATGTTCAGACTAGAGTTGGGTCTCTGGGGTTGAAGGTCAAATCTGTGAGGTCAAAGCTATTTCTTGTCAATCTTCGTTCACTAATGACACATGAATTGGAAATTAGAACAAAGTAAGTAAAACGAATAGCCAGAAGGTGAGTGTCTGTTTTATTACGCAGAAGAGCTGGGAAATCTGGCCAATTGTTGCCCTATGTGGCTTGAATGACAGTTGTTAAGTTGAAAAAGGGACAGTGTGATGGGAATGCCACTTTAAATCTCAATTACCTCCTCCACTCCAATCAGCTTGGTAGAGCTTTAATGAAGTGCAATTCTCTGTCCTTTTCCTCATACTTCTATCTCTAGAATAAGCCTCACATTCAAGTTTGACAGCAGTACAATCAGTTTTCCATTCATCACTGGCCCTGTTTTAACCCTGCTGAAAAAGGGCCTAATGTACGTGGCAGTGATGGCAATTAGGCAGAAAAGTAATATTAGAAACAGACAAAAGCCTGAGTCTTTTAGCATTACAGGTGTTTTTTTTTTAGCCCGTTCTAGACATAAAGGAATAAGCAGTGTTGTTAAGTTCCCTTCTTCAGTCTTCTCTTAAGCTGAAAGTCCAAGGATTTCAAGATTCAATTAATTAGAGACATGGAGAGCCAAAGAACAAGGTAAAAGCTAAGTTCTTTCTAACTGAAGACACACTTAGTAATTGGCCCCTTATTAAAATGGATATCTTCTGGGTGTATGTTTAATAAGGTTGATAAAAACTCGTCATTTCCTCATTAGGATAGCACATGAATACACTTTGTATGTAGAAAAGAAATCTTAAAGAGAACAAACAGGAAAATATCAATCTGTTAAATATAGGAATGTAAGAGATAAAAATTGAAAAGCTTGAGAACTATAACTTTTCAGAGATGGGGGATGTTAAGTGCATTGTGACTGTGTGAATGAATGAATGTGCAAGCTGAGATTTTTTTTTAAAGACAAGTCTTGGCTCCTCAATGGGTTTATCTTAGGATGCAAAATATTTAAGCATTTGAGTTTTATAACCAGGGTTAATGATATTTGCTATTACTTTGTTAAACCAATGGGTGACACATTTAAATGGCTTTCTCACAGAAAAACAAATGCAAGCTTTCAAAATCTTTACATTTTTGTCTGCATGCATAAGAATTCATGTAATAATCATGCCTCTATCTTAGCAAAGAAAAGTCACATACATGTGTTTAGGTACATACATGCATTGTTTTATCTAATTATATTTGTAAATATGTCCATACCCGTTTGCGGAATCTTAGAAAAGATAAAAGTTCATAGATTTTTGCGTGTGCATTTGTTATATATGTTTTCCTAACAGTTGCTTTTATGCCAAATTTTAAAAATGTCAGCCAGGTCGGGTGTTTTTTTTGTTGTGTTTTGTTTGAGAGATTCCACAGGAACATGTGGCATCAGTGTAAGGATCTTGTTTGAGAGAATGGAGGCTTGGAGGGGAAAAAAAAACAGATGCAGCAATTAGGCGGCTCTTGCTGCTCATTGGGGAGGTGACACAAGTGGGTGATAGTGGCTTTCACCTCTCACACTCCCTTCTCTCCTGCCTGATTCCTAGAACAATCCCTGTCAGAAACACTCTTTGAAAAAGGCTGCATTAGACAATGGCTCTTCACCCTTATTTTACGCTTTAAGTAGTGGAGCAGAATGCTGTAAGGGGCTGAAAACAAGGCGTAATCTGAGAAAGACGCGCAGGCATTGTTATAACTGTGAAAACCAGAAGAGCCCCTTTCAGAGCCGTGACTGAAAGTGCTCGGAAGACCTTTAGTCCTTTGCACTCTCCCAATCACCAATTAGACAAACATTAACATCAATTAAGCTGTTATACGGCACAGGTTCCATATAATTACCTTAATGGGTTGACGCTTTCTTTAGCAGCAATTTCTTAAACAAACTTCATCTTTTGTGCAACAGGCTAAGAAAATTTTCAGCGGGGAGCATTTCCTTTTGTCAAGTTTTCTAAAGAGACAGCTGAATTGTTCTATTTAACAACAAACACCTTCACTAAGGACCCTCGTCTTGTCCCCGTTCCCACCACATTTGACTACTAGGCTCAAAGCTTATTAACCGTCAGAGACAAAAAAACGAACTGGCCAGGGGAGCTCAGACACATGCAGGGCAGGCAGGACACAAAGGACCAGTGAGTCTGGCACCGGTTTGCAAGCAGACCCTCGGAGAAAGCACCAATTGAATTAGTTGCCTATTTAGTATCCAAAGCGCCAGATCCGTCCTTACCAAAAGCACAAAGAAAATGAAATAGAAAAACAGGATCTTGGTCATAAAACAAGACAAATCTGTCTAATTTATTTTGTACCAGTAAGTGCTAATTAAATGCAAGCTACTCAGATTCTTCCTGTTCCTGCCTCACCTAATTCGCTTAGAATCATGACAATGCCAGTCTGATTTTTCCCCCTGTTTAACAAACATTCATTTGAAATGTACTCAAATACAGCTATAAAAATACAACCCTTATATCACTTCTATTTTTATTTTATATAAAGTCCATGTGTTTTTACTCTGTTGTGAAATTATTTAGGGTGGGGGGAAGCTCTTGGCAGACACAAGTCTTTAAACTATCCTTGTGCGTGGTTAGAAATAAACAACTTGAGATGCTATAATGAACTGTAATTGTTTTCCCCCTCCCCAGGGTCGGAGTCATGTATGTAATCAAATTTCACACCAATTCATTAAAAGTCACAAGCCTAATGCTTCGATCTACAGTTTTTAAAGTGGACCATGGTAGAAAAAATAAATAAAATTAAACAAATACAAAAGATACACCAAATATACATCAAACCTAAATCGCTAAAATGCTTTTCTTTATCCACCCTCCCCAGTATCTCTCTTTTTCTCTCTTTCTTTCACGTTCCTACTGCTCATTTTCACATACCTGACTATAACAATATCCTCCGGAGTAGGCAATTCATCTGCATCTTTAAGGTCAGGGCTTGGACTCTACAGACAAATGTCTGCTCCATTTAGTCCTGCCCTTGTGGACTCTCAACGCCTCTTTGGGTCAGATGCTTAGGGCCGTAAAATTGAAAGATGATGATGAACTCATGTTTAAATTTTAACCCCAGGCAACTGTTACCCATGGCCGGAGGCTTTTTTTTCATTGTTGTTATAGGGAAAGAATTCTAGACACAGGAACCATTAAACACACACATATATACACACACACATATATAATATGGTCAGAAATTAGCATTTGAAAAAATATGTGTTCATGTATACCAGAGATCAACTTATTTACAATATCTAATTGGTCGCATATTTACTGAAGAACTTTATGATATAAAATAAAATTAAGGTTAACACTTTTTAAACTTCTCCCTTAATAAATTTAATAGATAAATAGTCTCCATTCTAACGATGGTATATGGTGTATTATTTATTCTTTTTACTCAATTTATTTTTGTGTTCACCCTGATTTGTGTCAAGAATCTATGGAGTCTTCCTGAATTACTACCTTGGTGCCTCATGACATCACTGTAAATACAAAATATACAATATACCTCCTATTTTCTTCATTGTTTATTTTTGTCTGCCCCAGGATAAACACAGCTCCAAACTGGGGACACCATGACTAAATGTGGGAAGCCCACTAATGCCTTTTCTCAGGTTGGAGTTTGGCCACTCGTGAACAGTAGGAGCAGGTAAGATTAAATCAGGTGAGATTGCCGTAGATATCCTTCTAACATTTACTTACAGTTAAAAACATTTACTATAAGAAACAGTAAAGAAGAATTAATCTGTTCAAATAGATTAGGGATTGGAGTTATAAAAAAACTATTTCTTCCATAAGGATAAATCTGTATCCTTCTTAGAACTTTTAATATGACAGATATAATTGGGTATAATAAAGAGGGACAGGGTGCCAGGTGGTAAAGTCACCTCTGTCACCACGAAGGAAATGTGTACAGAATCTGAGATACTTTTTCCTAATTCCCAGTATTAGAGATGAAATTGGATGTATGAATGGACTTTTTTTTTCATTCAACATATCAGGGAAAGATCTGAATAAAGTTAATGTTCGCTTTTTGACACCCGTATCAAACTGAAAACACCTCAATCAACTGTTGGATGGATCTGGCATAATCATTGATACACTTTGCAGGATGTAAAGAGTGAGGATTCAGTGCTCACATACCACATTTGAAACAAACACAACTTATCAAGTAGAGTTCTGACATGTGTGACTCTGAGTATCATTTTGGAAGTGAAATAACCTGTCAGATTTTAAAATGTGTTAACAACTGGATTGCTAAATGGCAGGGACATGAAGAAAGGACATGGGCTTGGTTTGTGATTTTGTTCTGGAGTAGAGTCACTTACTGCCAGCCTAGAAGTAATCACAACAAAAGTTTTCCCCCAGGGGTTCTGAACAAAATTCTGTAGTAGAATAAATAAACTACTACACAGTTAGATTATCTTAACTAGCATCTGCAATCTTCCTTACAATAGCCATTTACTGATGTCTTTCCAAATACATTAGTAGTGGCAGATGATTTATTTTGCCTTTGAAAAGTACTTATAACCATCCACTCATTCAACAAATATTTAAGTTTCTACTATGTGCCAGGCATTCTTTTCTAAGTACATTATCAAAGTTGAATACTACAAAATGCTTAACTTTTTTTTTAAAATTTGAGATGTCTTAACTGCAAATAGATGAAGGCAATTTATATAGAAGGTAAAGACAAAAAATATCAGCTTCCCTCTGGCTTTCCAAAATTCTTCATCCTGATCCATTTATAATGGATGCCTGACACATAGTAGGTGCTTCGAACATGGTGTTCTGTTAGTTCCTCTGTATCCCAATGCCAGTTGATTGTTTTGTGTGTGCAGATTGTTCAGCCAAAAGAGATCCTCTGCCCACTGTCATTTTCATTTGCACTAGTCTCATTGCTGCCTGTGACAGTGATTTCTTTTAAGCAGCTAGAACACCTGTGTTTGATTTCAAAATACATTTTTCTTATTCTTTCAATTATATTCCTTATGGAAAAAATAGGGAAGACAATATGTAGGGGATAGGGTGGATGGGTATACTGGGAGTTGGCTCAGTATTTATTTGTTTTTGAGTTTCAGTGGCTGTGAGTGTGTGTGTTACACTTCGGAATGAATTGGAGTCATCCAAAATGAGTTAGAGTTGTGGCTCTTTAAGGAAAAAATAATGGAATGGGTAGCAATTAAATGTAGGTTGTACACAATTTCCCTTTCAAGACAGTGAGTAAGTCAGCACCCATGTTGCTGAGCATCTATGGTTCTGAGCAGTGCTCTGGGTACCACTGGAAGGGCTGCAGAAAGATGAAGTATTTAAGAGATTAAAATGTGATGGAAGCTTTCTTCTGAAGGAATTCAGGGTGTGGGGTCTGGACTGCCATAAGACATTTACATCATCATATCCCTTGACAATTTCTTGTTTCTTGATGAAGCTTTGAGAAAATTTTGGCCACTCCTTTATGCTAAAAGTTGCTGTACATGTATGTCCTTCAAACATGAACAAACTATGTTATTTTTTATCCATGATTACTTAGAAATAGATGACAGTTATTATATGCCATTGATCTAAAGGGGAAAAAAAGTGGATATACTCACCTAAGGGCAGAAAATAGTTCCATACCAAAACGCATCCCCTTGACACCTACTGAAATTATATCTATATAGATCTATATATTCATATTCATATCCATATCCATCTATATGATCTCCTGTTGTCTACTTATCTTCTGAATTATTATAATAAAATATGCCCTCTTAAAATTAACACAATAAAAACATACTCTCAATTAAACATAATGGCAGATTGAAATCATTTATACCTGGTATACATGTACTTGTACGCTGACAAATGCCAAGAAGTAGTATAACTACTGAGATATTTGGAAATGCTAATTTATTTCTAGCATTTCAAATATTCTGAATATATATAGATATACAGGAGTAAGCTTGTTGAACCTCTTGGAGCGAGGTAGGTGCTTTCAAAATGTTGAGGATAAAATGAGAAGGCAAAGCCTGACGGTAGGCATACTAATAAATGCATCCTTTGAAATTCCTTTCTCATTCTATTTCACAGTTCAAATTAGTGAAATGAATGTTCTTATTACAAATACTTTTTAAGATACTGAAGCCTGTATGTGCACATCTTTCTTATGATTCAAATATCATATACATTTTATAAACCTTTTCACCTTTACCCAGGTCTTCTATAGGAGTCATATTGTATACACAGTATGTTAAATTTGGACTACACTGTCAGTTTTAACCTTATTCTTTTATATTTTACTTCCAGTCATGTTAATCAGGTTCCTACTTCTACTGTGAGTAAGAATACAATAAAAACCTGGACATAATATTTTTGAATACTTTAAAATTGTACTCATCTTTCTAATGTATATCCAAGACTCAAGCACTATTGAAACCAATTTGTTGACAATCAGTCTGAGATGGCTTTTTATTTTCAAAATACAAACATATTTCTGCTCTCACATGGAATATTGCCAATGTGCCGAGTACTCTTTCATCATGATGAAATAAAAAAAAGACTCCATAACCCAGTTCTTTAAAGTCCTGTATAAACTTAGGTTTTTGGATATCTGGGAGTCAGGAAAGTTCACTTAATTTATTGTCTTTTCATTTAGTTAACCTGGTGTGGCCTAAATTCCTCAGAGTTTCTAAAGCTACCCTGTCGTGTGTGATTTTTTTCACTGTTTCAGCCCGGTTCACAAATGCTATTTCCATGCTGTGCATTCCTTTCTATAGGCGAGGCCAAAGCTTTCATTCGAACTCTCAAAAGTTTCTTCCTTATTTGCAGGTGGTGCTGTAAACAGGGAAGAAGATTAGGGGTGTGTCCTGGCTATGTCTTTCCCCAATGTCCCTCTTCTCTCAATGACAAAGGGGTGACAAGAGAAGACTAGGAGACTTGAGGAGGGCTAATGCAAGAGGATATGGACCAGGACAGTGTGAACAAGGACAATAATGGAGGAAGTGAGAGGAGCGGGTATTGGAAAATGCCTTAAGAAAGCTAGGGACAATTAAAATGATGCTCTACAGCCTCTGTTTCCACAGCTTGTTTGTTTTGTTTTCGAAAAGCTGTTACAAATAGAGATACTCAAGATTTTAGAAAGGAAAAAACCAAAAAAACCCTTTTCCTGTATAATCCCCACCCTGGTTATTTTGGTACAATGCCTCAGGAAAGATTATGACACAGTGGCCTCGATTTTTATAAATGCATCTTTTTTTCTTATACAAATATTAACCACATTTGGCTTTTTGGTTGTCACACAATTAGCAAATTACTCGTTCACTAAGAGTATTCATCTAGGTTTTATAACACTTCCCCACCTTAATTTTAGAATATTACATGCAAGGGGGGAAAATTGCCTTCTTTTTTATTGCCCTCATTGAAATCCCTTCTCTAAACGCTAGGCTCTGGAGCTATAGTGGCAGTTGGTTCTGTCATCAGAATATCACCACTTTGAATGGAATTTTGAAAATTACAAAGGCTGCACTGGCATTAGAGCAGAATCAATAGTTCTCTATATACAGTAAAAGCACTCTCCTTTTGAAGCTTATGCATTCCCTTTAACATAGCCCCACTGTCAGTTCAATTCATTGCATTTATTTATTATAAATATGAGATAGAAATTAGAAATTTTCTCCAAGGTTTCAGATCTTTTGTGTGCAAAACTATGAGAGAAATTTTTGCTGGTCTTTTACATATGAGATTTAATGAGTTGAGCTAACATTCTATGAGGCACAACAAACTGTTTATTTGCACTTGTATGTGCAAGTATGAAATACAGCATCCATGTACAAGAGAAGCCAGAGGTATAACGGCAGGCTTTTAATTTCATGTTTAAAATAACCTACTTCTTTCTAACATGGTATAATTCCAAAATGCAATAATCCAAGTACCACATTCAGAGAGGCCCAGATGCTGTGTTGCATCTCTCTGGAACAGCCATGTTGAAAATTTGCCAAAAGACTGTCATCTCTGTGGGCTCTGATGAATAGATCTGGGGTTATTTGACGCTGAAGCAGAGGCCATTTTATTTTAGTTAGTTTCTTCTAGACTTTCATGACTTATCCATTGGAAAATAAAATCTATTCCCCAGAAAATCCAAGAGGAGTTTGTCACAGTCTGATAGAGGGAGTTACCATCTATTACAAGTGGCCAGGGGGCTCTCAAGGGTGGCCGTATATGCCCTCCCTGAGACTGGACAGGTGACTTGAACCCAGTCGGTGGTGTTGTGTACATCTCACCCATTAAGAGAGCTATACAACAGTATAAATTTTCTGAGGTGAGTATTTAGCTCTTGGAGTCACTGTGCTTTGGTTAATGAGACCTTGAATGAGGTCTTCCTCTTAGAGAGGAGCTGGCACTGTATAAAATAGTCATATAAGTTCATGCATTTCCATCTGTTTCTCCAAATATGGGTATGTCTTTACTTGTCAAGTCATTAATCTTCACTTAATATCACATTCAAGCTGAAAACTAATTATACAAGTCCACAACCACAGCATAATATTATGAAGACAAGTACATATTTACTTAAAGTCCCAGTGATAGTTTTAAAGGTCTGTATAACTTGAATCACCACTTTGAATATTATTGATAAAATTATGAAAAGCACAATGGATGGAAACACAATGGCACATTAATTTCACAGTAAAATGTGGTCCTGCAACTGTAATTAATATTATCCATCTCACAGTTGTGGGTCATTACATAGTTTAACTCAATTATTCTTGATTAAATAGAGATAATCCATTGTAAGTCTTGGTTAACGTAATTCATGGCAATTTGTAGTGGATAGACTTATTAAATATAGATAGTAAGAAATATTTTATTTAACATATATTTATGCTAGCTTAGTTTCAGAACTTAAAGATCATAATTTACTTTGCTCTGGCAGTACACACACACACACACACACACACACACACACACCCTGTGGTTAGTTTATTCCTTGCTATTTTAACAGTCAGTTACTGCTTTGGTGAAAGCCTACAGCTTAATCCATTAAGAGCCATTCAGAACAAAACAAACAAACAAAGATTTAACCACTTCAGCGACAACAGTGCAGAACCAACAAGAAGCCTTCTTAGAAAACCCTAGCAATTTTAGGATCAATAGCCTCATACTAGATGCTCCTAAGTGATGAAAGCTCGAACATTTGTGCTGTCAGGTTTTAGAGACTAAAACAAAACACAAAAGTGTCTGGGAAAGACAATTTGATAAGTTTCATTTGGAAATACCCATGTGGTTCAGAGGGCTAACTTAAGTCATATCAACTGTCACAATGAAAACAAACTGATTTAAACTTCACTTTGGATTGAAAATTTTACCTAGATGTCCTGAGAGTTGACACTGTTTGTCTTTTAGTCTTTCTCCAAGTTCTACTCCTTACGGCTTTATTATTACTACTTCTAATTAATGTAAATTAAACCTGTGGTGTGCCTGCCTATTTATCTACCTACCTATCTATCTATTTACCTATCTATGTAACTATCTTTCTGAAAACAAGTCTTATCTAATATCTTTATATTAAAGTATTTAGAAGAATGTTATTCAGGGCTATAGTTTTAACAATAAAACTAACAAATACATGTATATATAAAAGGAGTAAAAACATTTTTCCCACAAGATTAAAAGCCTGTTCATTTCCTTTTAGAATTATTCCATTGTATATTATCCTTTGTGGAGAAACCCATTAGCTTCTTTTATACATCTCAAATCTTAAATAATACACCACTGCTGCAGAATATGTTTTATGGAAAAAATCTACCATCATTTCATAGCATAAAAAAGGCCTTCTACATCTTTTGTATTCATTACAGTATCCTTTTAAGTGTCACAAAATAATCTTGCAATACTGTATCTCTTGTAGTTATAGTTTTAAATACCTTTATATTTATTCTCAATTATAAATTCTATAATGAAATAAGAGTATTATTTTTTATTTATCTCAAAATATCAGCTGGTTAGACTTTACCCACAAATTATCTGGAGGCATTAAATTATGTACCTTCATAGGGAGTCAACCTATATTGTTGCAGTTGCCTGCAGTATGTTTGTGAGCTAATTTGTTTACTGATGATTGTCTACTTATTTACGTTTCTGCTTTTGCAAAAGTAGATCCTCCCAGAAGAAATGTGCTTAATATAAGGAACCTAGATATATTTTTAGTTTTAAAAATAAGTATCAAATCAAAAGCAGAATGATCTCTTTGCTGAAATGTTAACAAATAACATTGACCATCAACATCTTACAGCCTAAAGAAATAAATTACCCTGCAATACCATTAAAATGCATGATTTCCTTGGGTGTCAGAAATGCTGTGCAGCTTTTTCTGGATTCATTAAGGCGCTCTCTGCATAAGTGCGTTGCCAACCGGGATGTGGGTGGCTGTAATGGCAGCCTATAGGTTTGTATGGGAAACAAGTATGGCAGTGTGAAAAAAATCCTTCTCTCACCCCACAGATACCTGTATGGAGAGCTTGGGAGACATTTCCATAGGCTCACTGTCAAGTGAATGTTAAAGCCCCCATTCACAGGGAAGCAGAGGTAAGTCAGAAAAAAAATGCATTGATGAAAAAGTAAAGGGGGGTGGGGGTGAGAATGAAATCACCTGGCATTAAAGCAGCCTAACCAAGTGACAGACACGTAGACAACTCCGATGCTGCCAGAACAACGCTCTGCACAGCCCACCAGCAAGCAATTTGTCACTGCGACAAGAATATCCTCCGCAATTTGGCATCAGGGTCCTTGGACAGCCAACTGCGCCTGTACAGCATGAGACGTGCTATTCGGCAATGGGGAAGATGGGAACCGAGGTTCTCATTATGTCCAAATGTGTTATTTTATGAAAAACATATCTTTTGTCATGATCAACATAGAGATAGAACAGTAGTAATTGACAATAACTGGGGGCAAATAAGACAACAAATTGAGAGAAATATGTCCTTGTATGTTTTTGAGGTAGCCTGTCTGTTGAGATTTCAGGATGCTTGCTCAATGTGTCTGGTATTTTATGGCACGTTCCCACACTGTTTCGTAGAAGTAATGAATCCATAGGTGCAAGAATTAACTGGGAAGATTTTTGACAGTGACTCACTTGCTTTCGGCAGAACGGGCTCATTGTTTTGTTTTAGACTTTATGTATTTGTATATGGTGCGTTGATTAATATGTCACTGAATGCAAATCCCTTTTTACTGCTATGATTTGAAATAAGACAAAGAATTGAAGGTAAGTTGGGAGATAAATGTGCAAAGGAAAGACCCTTTACTCTTTATATTGCTACCCTGGTAATCTATTGTAAAAGTGCAATAAAGGAGAGAAGCCAGGGGCATAGGATAAAGGTATCTGATAAATAAGCAAGTAGTGTTCCCCTTGCCAATTACTTGGCATCTTACTTTGTAATTAATGCCACAGTAATGAAAAAAGTGGTAGGCACAAAGATTGGGCCTTTTGTGCATTCTATACAGAACCAAACACTCATAAAAATCTAGCTCAAAGCTAGCCTAGTTTGGCTCTCTCCACAATCAAGACTCGCTAGAGAATTAGTACAGTCCCATAGGGTGTGTGTATGTGTGTGTGTGTGTGTGTGTGTTGCAGTGGATTTTATAAGAGTGACATCAGGCAATTGTGGTATTGCTGTCTCCATCACACAGACAATGGTGTCCTTCATTCCCCAGACATGATGGAAACTTGTACCTATTCTGCCAGAATCTAACATCATGGTATCTATTATGTTATTCACAGTTGTCCCATGAATCACTTTAGCTAACCGCTGCTTAAGTGGCTATGATAACTTTCAGTGCCTGGTGTATTTCCCAGTATCTTATATACTTGTGCTTTATGGGAACTTCTAAGAAATACTAAAACTCTTGAGTTAAAAAATAGTGAAAATGATAATACTAATAAGCATTTTTAAGAAGTAGGAAAAAGAATATAATTTAGGCAATTTGATATCATTTTAAATATAGCATGCTTCAAAAATACCCAATGAATATCGTGTAACAAATTTTTTAAATATAAAGAATATATTTTCTCTTGCTGTCTACATAAACTGGACATTAATGTATAGTGTGGGATGCAGGGTTTAGAGAAAGAGATGTTTAACTGTGAGACAGATGGTGTTAGGGGTGGAGCAAGGACACTAGCTACGCATGTGGGTGGTTAAATAAAGCGGTCTAAGATTTATATTCGTTCAGGGGTAAGATGCAAATAGAGAGGAGAACAGAGAGGTATGAGAAGAGAGAATGTTCAAGGCTAGAGGGTGCAAAATAGAGTGGAAACCATAAAGAAAACTAACCCCTACTTTTCTAAGCTTTGCATGGGGTGTTTTCCTTACAACGCCCATTAAAGTCAATGGGAATCATGCAGCTAAAACCCTGAGTAACTCTTTGACAATTTACTTCCCAGTGTCTGAAAAAGAGTACTACCTACTAAGGGCAATTTAATCATTTTAGTTTGTGCTTCCCATACAAAGACAAATTTGATAGCATATAGCAGGAGTAAAAAGAGAGACTGCATTTAAGATTTTCTTATTGCAAAAGAAATCATCATTGAAAAATGTCGCCTAAAGTCTCACCTTGTTTAGCAACAATAATAAACAGAGAAAAGCAATCCAGTGAAAGAATATGAAAAGACATATTGACTTGATTACAAGAAAAATGGTGATTGCTAGTAGGTTTTTTTTTTTCATTTTAAATTCTCAAGCTCTGAACACAATGGCAGGATAATAAGAATAGAGAACAATTCTTAAGACACTAAATTGAAGCTCTTGATTACTTGCTTTTTCCCATGTACTTCAAGTTGTACATATGTAAATATAGCTATGGCATCCTTATAAAGTCTTTAATAATACAAATACAGTTATGGGGGAGGAGGGTTTACCATAGACTTCTAATTATACACAGAGATGTAGGTAAAAATGAACAGATATTTATCCTGCTCTAACCAGTAACTGAATAAATGCACTGTATGCTATATATAATATTATTTTTGAAAGCTACAGAATGTGTTTGTTGAAATGTGCATGCTATTTATAATCTCTTTCATGAACTTTGAAGTCAGAAAGCTAACATTGGCTTTCAAAGTTTTATTTTTATAAGGTTCTATGTTTCTTTACTCTCAAAACACTGCCTATCTAGGTGCTCTACTGCTTTACTGATATAATTCTTATAACTATACAACTGTATAATAAGCCTATGTGGGCTGAAGATACGGCTCCTGTGTTTTCTGAGTCCTTTCTCTGTGATTTGTTTTGTGACTTGTCCTTTGAAGGATGAAGAAGTAAGACCCTTCATGGCTCTGCTTTTTAGTACATGGAGCAGAGACACATCTATGAACAACTGCCTATACAAGTTGATTGCTGGGCAATATAATTTCTCAGTTCTTCTGGGTAAATGAGTGCTTCTCGTCATGGACCTAGCTTGTGCTTCAATTTAGGTAAGCATACTGCTGCAGCAGCCTTGAAACTATTGCTCTCTGACTGTACAAATGAGCAAATCCTAAACTCTATCACCAGGAAAAGGCATAGATCCACATTTATGAATGCCTGGTTTTTGAGAATTAGAGGAATTATGTCACCAAACCCACCACTAATTTTCAGATAGACTTTCAATAATTTTGTAATAGTAAAAAGCTTTCTGAAATCACACTGATACTTTTTATGGTAGAAATAATACCTAGGGGTGATACAGTGATTTGATATGTAAGAACAGTTAAGGGAGAGAGATATTTTACTTAAAGAGAAGTAGGATGTGTTTCCAGGCTGAGTCAAAGGCTATAATGTTGGAGGGTTTTGACTGTATAAGAAATCCTGAAATCTAGTATTTTTGGAGGATGGGGTTGTGAGTTCACAAAATAATAAAAAAATGCTGTTATTAAAGTAGATTATAGTACTTCTATAAAATCAGAGACAATAATAAATTTAAGACATTGAAATTCTTCAAGTTTTAGTTTTAAAACTTACAGCTGGTTCTTACATTCCAGGCCACTCATTGTTTTTGACCAGATCACATATCCTTAACCAAATACACATGAAAAGATTTCTGTTCACAAGTTAAACCTGGTGGAGTTTAATACACAAAGCGCTTTAATTATTTATTAAGTTTTTATTCAGTTTTTCTTCATATAGTATACTTGTAACCAACAAGGCTAAGAGTAAACAAACATTAGTGTTTAAAGGAAAAGAGAAAGTCAGATACTGCAGTGCCAATGCCACTCGCGACGTTGCAGAAACTTGTTTTCCTCTGACATTACAGTGCCATTGTTTCGTTTTGGGCAAGAAGCTGAATAATCATTAACATACTTTGTGAAATCAAAGATTTACAGGATTATGTATTCTAGATCTCTTATTTTAGGAATTTTCTTTGCCATGACTTGAATGAGTTGGATATTTTAGCTAATTAAATTCTAAAATTAATCTCTTTATTTCAGACCTGTTTTTTGGGGAATTTACTATAAATCAGTGTTTGCTAGCACGACGTTTAAGAGTTCTTTCAATATTTATTTTTTCATACTTCCCTCCACATGGCTAAGAAATTATTATGCTTTTGAGATGACATCTATGCAGTCATTTTGTAGTACGTGTAGTTGGGGAAGGACATACAGAAATACTGTATTTTCCCTTGCAGCATCTCAAATATCTTATATATTCAGTTTGCATTGTGTGCACACACATGCACACACCGCATTTCTTTGAACTCAGTGAGCACATTTGTGAATATATATTGCCCTGAAATATTTTCCCAGTCCAAGGAATGACGTTTTATGAGCTGATTTTTATCACCTGTACAAGAGAATTAGTCAAACATTCTCACTAAGAATCCAAACAAATAAGCGCATAATCAACTTAATGATTAATTATAATCACAAGGATGAGTTTACATTTTCTTTACTGTGACCACATTTGTCTTCTTCCTGTATCCCTATTCATCTATATTTCTTCAAATGTGAAACTTGAATAGCCTTCTACAACTAAAACATATCCGAAAGGCTAAAGCATGGAGGAAGGTAATTTTGGGGTGAGGGTATGGTACTGTTAATGAAGTGGATTCTCTGCCTCCAAAGATCCTTGGGATTTTTTATATGGCAAATTTCTGATGCTGCACTTCTAAGACTTGAGGCCCGAACTCTTCTTTGGTCCCTCAAAGAAAAGGAAACCGCTATACAATAGGCTGAGTAGCCTGGAGCAAAAGGTCATCCAACATCGCACGTGTTTGTCAGAGACTAAAGCCCAGAAAGGAAATCCTCCCAGGCAACTGTTAAGTTGTCTGCTCCCTACCTGGTGTGTGTGCAGGAAGGGAGAGTCAAGCACAGGTACTGAAAGAGAAAGAGGCCTTTTAAGATGAAATGAGGTCTGGAAAGATTTCAAAGATACCCTAAAACAGACGGTAGAAATTCTATTTGAAATTGAAGTGTTCTGAGGCTTAAAAATGATGGCGCAGAATGAAAAATACAGTTTTTTCACCGTTCTAAAATATATAATGAATTCAGGTTATGGTTAAGGTGAAATGCAACATAATTTTCATAATTATTTATGTGTGAAAGGCACATAATTGTAGGTTCATTCACAGTCAAGTGGCAGTGTTGGGCAATGGAGAAACCAGGAAGCTATTTCTCTGGTTTTTCAATCTCATGCTACACAAAGTTGGGCAATTATTTAACTATCTAAGACTTCCACGGGTATAAAACAACATTCTGACAGTTATCATAAGATGGAATAAAACGTTACTTCAGGTATTTTCTGATACCTGATGTTTGCATTGTTGTTTGAGCTCTAAGAGGGTGTATTCTATTTAGTGTGATAGTTTCGTTCGTTTACTCATTTGTTCCTTCAGGGAGGACTGAGTATTGACTAAAGGGGGTGTCTATACTTGCTTGCTGCCAGTTATTCAAAGACTACTAAGATAATGTTCCAAACCTTTAAAATACATGGAGTCTGGTAAATAAAGCAATAAACCAAATTTAACAATGCAACTTAACAAGGGCTATGATAAATACCAACATTTCTACAGGAAGTTAGACGGGGAACTTCTAACTGTTCCTTAGAGAGCCTGGGAGGCGTCATAGCAGAGGTGATCAGTGAACTGTATTTAGTAAAAATGGGACCACTTCTACTTCTTTTTTAAAAGATTTTATTTATTTATTTTTAGAGGGGAAGGGAAGGAGAGAGGGAGAGAAGTATGAGTGTATGGTTGCCTCTCGTATGTCGCCTGCTGGGAACTGGCCTGCAGCCCAGGTATGTGCCCTGACTGGGAATCAAACCACAATCTTCTAGGTTGCAGGCCCAGGCTCAATCCACTGAGCTATACCAGCCAGGGCTCCACCCACCCTTGTTGCTAGTAAATTCAACATTGCCACAGGAGGGCTGAGTGAATTTGTGCAGTTCAGGAGGCCCTTGGCTTCGAACCTTCTTTGTGTGTGTGTTATGTGTGTGGCTTTAAAAATATACATTCTTGTGAAATTCTGCTTCTACCAGTTTGTTTTGATATTGGATTTTCCTTCTTGTCTTCTTTTACATAGGAAGGAAAGGGAAAAACTGTAACTACTATATATAAATGTGTGATTTATATCATGACTACTTTATACCCATTTAATACCTCCATTTCTTGAATGATGTATGTGTGTATATGCATACACATGTATGAAACATAAACATAAGTAAACATGGTTATGATAATTTTATGATATTTTTGAGGTAACAGGAATGATGTTGACGTGTTAACAAACCCAAACAGGGAAACCTACACTCAAATTGTTTTAAATATTTGAGGGGGTTCTAGGGCTTTCCAAGAACAGCAAATCATACAAGTGTATTTTCTTCTATATTATACAATGTTTTAGAAAGATTCCTCTTCTAGCAAATGTGAAAAAGAAGCAGGTAGCACGATAGCTTGGTACACAGAAAATATCTGAAACAAAATCAGAATTTAATGATCTAGGCTAGTGATACCCAAACTATAATGTGCATAAGAACCACCCACAGAGCCTGTTGAAGTACAGTAGAATGGGGTTGGGCTGATGCATTTCATTGTTTACAAACTCACAGGTGATACTGGGGCTGCTGATTGGGAATCACACTTTGAAAACGACTAATCTAGACCCGTTCTCAAATTTAATCTGTGTATGGATCACTTGGGGGTCTTGTCAACCTGAAGCTACTTATCCAGTAGGCCTGGAGTGGGTGGGAGAATTTTTGTTTCGAACAAGCTTCAGGGCGATGCCTGATGCTGCTGGAATGCAGACCACACTGCAAGAAGCAAGGCCTAATGTGACATCCTACATTGTGAGTTCAAGTCATAGGACATGGGTTGCTGATTTTAGAAAATAATGAGATCAAATGGTGATTGCAAATTTATTTTTGGGGAAAATAGGTTTGTATCCTTACCAACAATGGTAATGAAAATGAACTATTTCCTCTCGTGTATTGTATTAGCAAGTACTGCAACCCCACTGACAGCAGTATTTATAGAGCTGTTCTCTGTGAACATGCCCGCTCTGGTTATGCTAAAAGATTAGGTGAAACATGGGTTTCTCCTTTAAGAAGCTTCTATAGCTACCTTTCTTTGGACTTTTAGAAATGAATTAATACCCTATAATACCCTATAACTATGATATTAAATAGATTATAGTTCTCTGATTCTGATAAATTGTGTACAAAAGATAGAAATAATTAATCTAACATCTCCCCCCCAAAAAAGCTTAGAAACAGTACAATATTAAGGTTATGTTATCTACCCCTGCTCCACCCTCACCACTCCCCAGTTTAAAAATTCTGTTTAGTTAGACAAGTTCTATTCATATAAAAAAAGTTGAGCTAAATCTACTGAAATGAGCTGGAAAATACACTTAATGTTGATCAGGTAACAGCCACTGATCGATTATGTGGGTGAGGTGTGAAGAGCCCTATTCATATGCATTGGCTGTCTTCCACCTGTGTTTTCTCAGTAATGGACATCTCTTAGTGCCCTCTTTTCTGTGTAGACTTTTGAAAAAACAGAGAAGTGAAATGACAGTAATGGTAGTACATTAAATGATTTGGAGCAGAAGTTCTTAACAGGACATTCAAATAAAAAATAGGAATAGCATCTATACAATATATTTTTGCTAACTTTGAATGATTTTAAGTATCCTTGGGATGCACATGTTTCTGTTCTCCTTATGACTACCCCCCATTCACAAACTTTTAAGTGATACAATACGTGAAATTTAATGAGTCAACATGGTTTTTACATAGTAAATTTCTCAATTCTCAGTTTGTTAACATTTTTAGTGGAATGAATCAAATATGAGTAACTGATCATGTTACTGTTGGTATAGAAGCCCTTAGACAAACAAATATAAAAATAGTTAAAATATCGGTATAATTTTCACATCTCTTCTTGCCTTGGGTATGTGACTTTTTGTATGATCATTTCTGAGGAAAAATGATTATATGTATGATAATTATTTATGATTAAGCATTTTTGTAATTTCTATTTCTTCCCATTTCCAAGTGGTATTAATTTCTGATCTATTCACCATTCAAGAAAAATTTTACTTCCAGGGTGTTTGACTTCTTGATATATCATATGTGTGTCTTTATGTAATATCTATCTAAAAGAAGTTGCATAATATCTGTTGAAAATAAGTTGCAGATAATTTGATTTTAAAATGTAGATGTTTGGAAATACAGCCCTTTATGAAAGCTTTGATTCTTCTTCACAGAAAATGCTCATGAAATCCACACAAAGAAATCCTGCATATGAAGTATTGCGTATTTACTGGCCTTTTGAAGGAAGACTAACAACTCTGACTTTGATGATTGAAGTTAACCAAAATGCCATCTTTTTTCTTTCTTACATAGACATTGAACCCTGATGGATCAATAGACTGTTTTTGTAAATACATCGTTTTGTTTTTATTGTGTAGACCTTGCCTTACAAATAAGCCTTTATATAAATTTGTAACATGGAAGCGAGTGGACATCTGGCTTCTGTGAAAAGTACGATTCACTCATTTGCATTTTTAAATTCCATTCATTCCATTTATAAGTTGTTCATGTGTCCTCTTTGCTCTTTCTAAAAGCAACTCTTCTCAGCCATCTTCAATTTTAAATATCCACAGAAATTATATTACCTATAATTCAGATAATCTCTTTAAATTTTTTAAATGAAAATTAATATTTAATATCCACAGCATGAAGAAAACCACAATACCTAGGGAAGTGAGAAGTTAATTGACAACCAATAAGAAATTTGGGTGGCAAAATTCACCTTACCCTAGTACTATATATTGTTTTCACATGACTGAAATACTCTTCAAATGCCATGAAAGATAACTTATTACTTGGGTCGGATATAATATTTTTTAGAAAATATTTTTGGGTATGCAAAGGTGATTCTATCACTGATGATATGCTGTAAACAAAGTATGGGACAAAGGACTGTGCAAGCATGCCCCACTTTCTGAAAGTTGGCTTTGTGTAACTTTGTTTTTATGATAGACCTATATCAGTGCTTGTTTTCACTAATGGAAAGAAATCTGAGGAGGATTTTCACTTTTGGGAAAAAAGAGGAAAAGTGAAAAGTGTTCTGTGTCTGTTTTGTTGTGAGCTGTGTGCCCCAGAAGAGAGAGTTGGCACTGTCAAACAAACCCCTTTCCTGGGGGCCACACTTAACATCAAGCCCCAGAGTTTTGAACTGTATCTGTGAGCATCTGTGTTTTATCTCGATTTTGTGCATTGCTAGCAAGATGTGTCCTAAGGTAATTGCTTCTTTGTTTTATGCTATCGAGGTTAATGAAAAGTTCATGGGAACACTCTACTTGCTGATAGTGGGGAAAACCTGTTAAATGCTGTTTGTTTTTTGCTTATGAATATTACTAGCATCAATAGTTTTTGTGAGTAAAAATTTAAAAAGTACAACAAGCCCTGGCTGGTGTAGCTCAGTGGATTGAGCACAGGCCTATGAACCAGAGGATCGCGGTTTGATTCCCAGTCAGGGCACGTGCCTGGGTTGCAGGTCAGTTCCCAGCAGGGGGCGCATGTGAGGCAACCATACATTGATATTTCTCTCCCTCTCTCCTTCCCTTCCCCTCTAAAGATAAATAAATAACTCTTTAAAAAAATAAAATAAAAAATACAACAACTTGAACCAGGAAGATTTATTCACTTCTTTTCTGTCTTAGTCTGTTTTATGGTTGCAAATCCAGACTAATAATTTCCACAACATTGAAATTTCAGAATTACCAAGAATTACCAAGAGCAGAATAACTCAAAAGTTCCATTTGAATTTTAGGTAACATTCCTCATGAGCATTATATTCCTCATTTAAATGATTTTCCTGGGTGGAATCCTGGCATTTCAAAATGATAGTGTTGAATTATTAAACAGTTAAATATAATCTCTTTGCATATTTTCCTATAACTATTTATATACTTGAAAAACGTGCATGTGTGTATGTGTGTAAATGAAAAGATTTTCCTCCAGTTGAGTGGAATACTTGATGGGCCTAAAATTATGTAATGTAAACAGGGATAACCATGATAGGCAAAGATGATAAAATAAGAAAAGTTACTTCATCATGATCTTCAGCTGTAAGTTTTGAACTCAGTTCCAAAAGTATACCAGAAGATATTACTTTTCTAAGAGTATCAATCACATGAGTTGTAAGGAGAGTTACTTAGAGAACATATAGCATGGCCAGTGGAAAGGTATAGATGGAGACCTAGAACCAAGAATTCCAGGTGGTGGAAGTTCTCAAACTCTGAACTCCCAGGCTCTCATTTACAATGTGTTTCTCCCCATTGATTTTCTCTGCTAATATCACACAATTTAGAAAATTCCTAGAAGAACATACTGGAGCTGAAACTGGGAGAAATGAGCTTGATTAAATTTCCCAACCTGAATTTTATGACAACTACCACATTGACCTAAGTCTCATTTCCATTTGGGGTTTGGTGCCTGTAATTTGGGGGAAATAAATGACTATTTTAATAATTTGGTTTATAGAACTGCTAGGGAATGGAGAGTTCCTTTCTTGAATTGAAGGCATTATAAACCAGTTTGAGACAAGCTGGAGAACTTTAGAAGCTAGTGTCATATTCCTAGAACTAAGTACCCACTGGAGAAACTGATCCCTGGAGCAACCTGAAACATAACCAGATAGACTAATGTGATTCTAGTGAGGTAAGGCAGATTGGTCCCATCAATCACTTCAGAAATGCCTCAACTCTTCTGTTTTGAGGAGGATGAGATGTACTATCATCGGGACACCATAAGATCCATCTATTGCATGGAAGTTCAGTACAGATGTAATAGTCTTCAGTTTCTTGAAGAACTAGAGAGTCTACCTCTCCCTTCCACTCATGAAGCTGTCACAATTCTGGATCCGGGGACACTTCTCTTTGAAGGAAATTCAGTTGTCCTCCTGATGGGAGAAAGTCATGCATGGTGTTGAACACTGATTAGCATGTCAGCCAGGCTCTCTACATGACATAATCAAAAGAATGAGGGGGCCTTGGAAAAACAGTTCTGGAGAGAAATGTGGAGAGATGTCCAAAGCACTTTGTGTCCAGAACAAATATTCATGAACTTCTCCACTGAAGGAGATGCTGAAGGCTAGTTTCTGAAAATGACAAGAGGTGTCTGTTTGGTAGGTTAGTCCAAAGGAGAAATCGGATGTTTGGTTCAGCAGGCCACAAAACGGGTATTGAGACAGTTTTCTTCTTTTGGTAAAAATGCAGATGGTTTTTGGCTGTGTTTTTGGTTCATTCTGTCTTGCTTGTGAGGTGAGACAATAACATGACCCCTTGCTTACTTCATAGTAAGTGTATAGTCAGGACACACAATAAGATAATAACTTCTTAGTACAATCACATTTGAGATTTTAGGGGGGAAGTGCACACACATAAAACTCTAAACATAGCATTCTATTGTACTTTAGTGTCTTTCATTTGGTATAATTTTTGTAGAGGTATTTATAAACTGAAATCCTAAATCTCTCTTGCCATTGGCAAAAACTGAAGACATAACTCTCCATGAAGCCAATATAGAACCGAAAGCTATAGAATGATTTCTTTAGTAGTGTAGCAAATTAGTAAAGCACATAAAAAGGAAGATAAAACTTCTGAAGCCCATTTTCATTACCATGAAATTATTTGTTTTGTGTTAAGTAAACTTTTCATTGATGTAAAACGCACATTCAAAAATATGCAAATGTAAATGTGTGTATTATTGAATATTTTAACAAAGTGGACACATCCATGTGGTCCTCAATGGTTTTAAGGAATAGAACATTATTTGTACATAAGAATTCTCTTTGTCACTACCTCAAAAAGAAATAATTGTTTTTTATTCCTATTTCTTGCAATTAATTTTGTTGTTAACCTTTATATAAGTAGTATTTTGTATGTTTTGATTGTACCCTTGCTGTGCTACAGATATGGTGGAATTTCAGTTCATTTCTTTTCACTGTAGTATCTCAGCACATGGATATACAAATATTCATTTATCCCTGCTTTTGATGGATATGGGTTGTTACCAATTTTTGGCTACTATTCATCTTCTAGTGTGTATTTTAGGCACATTCATATATTTTTCATTAACGCTATGCCTATGAGTGGAAATGCTGGGTAATGAGGTATGTTCAGCTGGGGTAGATTTGACCAAACAATATTCCAAAGCAGTTGTGCCATTTCATGCTTGCACCAGCAATGTATGGTGTTGCTTTATATTTTCACCAGGGTTTGGTGTTATCACTCTGACTTCAGCTGTTTTTGTAGGTATATAGTAGTGTCTCATTGTAATTAAAACAATTTATTTTAGAGAGAGAAAAAAGGGGCAGTGGGGGAGAGAGAGAGGAAAATGATATCTCACTAATTTCAATTTGCATTCCTTTGACATCTAATAAGATTTGGCCACTTTTCCTGTATTTATGGACCTTTGAATGTTGTGAAGTATCTGTTGCCTGTTTTTATTTTGGATTGTTTATCTTTTTCTTATGGTTTTATAGTACTTGGTATATTCTGCACATCTCTTCTTTGTAAAATGAATGCTTTGCAAACACTTTTTCAGTCTACGATTTTCCCCTTTCACTTTCTTAATGGTGACTTTTGATGAACATAATATGTTAGTTTTAATGTAGTCTTATCCTCTATGTTAGTGCATTTGGGGTCCCATTAGAGACATCTTTACCTACCTGAAGGGCATGACAATATATTCCTATTTTGGGGAAAAGCCTATTTACCTTTTATTTTTCTTCATGGACAACCTGGATTGATTTCTCTGTATGCTGTAGGTTAGAAATTTGTTGTCTTTTTCTTTATGTATATTTGATTGGCCCAACACCCTTTTTTGACTTTGCATAGCTGTTGTTTAATACATTTTTAACTTTGTATAGCTATTGTCTAATATATATTTTTATTGTTGTTTAGTTGTCTCCATTTTCTGCCCACTCCTCCCCGCCACCCCAGCCATCTGCCCTTCCCACCCTTGATCCTACCCAGCTTTGGGTTTGTCCATGTGTCCTTTATACATGTTCCTAAAAACCCTTACCCCTTTTCCCCCAACATTATTTATTAAAAAGACAGTTCTTTCAGTATTGCAGTTCAGCGTTACCTTTCTCATAAAACAAGTGACTGTGTGCTTGCATAGCTTCAGATTGTCCTTTAAGTTTCTTCATGCACGACATGGTCTTTGTTGTGCTTTGCACCAAGTCTTTATTTCTGGTAATGTCTATCCCTTCTTTTCATTTGTTTTCAAGATGACCTTGGTTATTATCCTTTTGCATTTAAAATTATCTTGCTGATTTTCACCTTTAAAAATATCTGCTAGAATTTTGATTGGGAATACATTGAATCTATATACATTTTTTTGAAAAATGCTGTTTTTTAACATTGTATTCAATATGGCAAAAGCTTTCATTTATAGTTTTTACAGCTTTACCTAATTTCTACCAATAATTCTTAATGGGTAGAGGTCCTACAGATATTTTATTAGTTTTTATCTTTTGCTTTTTTGGATGCTATTGCAAGTCGTATGTGTACTTCCTTTTCTAATTGTCAATGGTATATTGAAGTGCAATATTTATTTTTTGTATTGACAATTTACCTAATTCCCTTGTTAAATTCATTTACAAATACTAAGTGTTTTACTGTATAAACTTTGTAGCTTATAAATACACAGTTATGTCATCTATAAATAATAGCATGTTTCTCTATCTCTATATTCTACCTCTTTTTCTTTTTTTATGTTTATATTTGTTATTTCTTTTTCTCATTTATTACTCTGACTGGATGTTGAACAGAAGAGACACTAATGAACATCTTTGTTTCTTCTTTAATCCCATGGTGAAAAAGTTTCCATGTTTCACTATTATTACATGTGATACTTGTTGTAGGTTTTATATAGATACCCATTAACAGATTAAGGAAGTTTTAATCTATTTGTAAATGTGTATTGATTAATTTTCAAGCAACTGTGGATTTTCCACTTATCTTTTTTAAAAAATTGGTTTCTAATCAAATTGCAACAAGGTCAGAAAGTACATAATGAGTTTAATTCTCTGAAATTTGTTGAATGTATACCAATATTGATAACACACGGTCTATTTTAGTGTATATATTCCATGTACACTTGAAAAAATGTATATCATATTTGAAGACTGTTCAAAATAAGTCAGATCAAGAGGGTTTATTTTCATTTTTTTTACCATCAATGTGTGGTTGCCTCTCATGTGTCTCCCAGTGGGGACCTGGCCCACAACCCAGGCATGTGCCCTGACTAGGAACCAAACTGGCAATCCTTTGCTTCACAGTCCTGTGCTCAGTCCACTGAGCCACACCATCCAGGGCAAAAATGTTTATTTTCTTGCTAAAATCTTCCATATCTTTATTTTGTTTATTTGTTGCATTATTACTAAGAATAGTGTAATCATATCTTCCAAAATGATTTTTATTTGTGCATTTGCTATTTCTGCCAATCTTATGTTGCTTCATATATTTTAAGCAATTTTATTTGATGTATATAAATGTAAAATTTCTATATTTCCCACATGTATTAACTCTTTTGTCATTAGAAAATGCCCTCTTTATCTTTAACAAGATTACTTTCCTGAATGTCTACATTGTTTTATATTAGTATGACCTCACCAGTTTTCTTTTGCTTAGTATTTGCAAGATACAGGGTCTGACACAAATAACACCCCCTTTTTATTACAAAATCTTTTATTACAAATCATAAGCATGTACTTCTGTAACATAACAATATCACACTCAAACATAACACTGACATTTTAGGTAAAATGTTCAAATTAAAACTATAAATTATTATAGCCATATTATTACCCTACCAGCCACATTCAAGCAGGTGTTACTTCCCCCAGACCCTGTATATGTTTTCCATCCTTTACTTTCAACCTCTTTGTAATATATAAGGATATTTTTTAAAGATTTTATTTATTTACCTCTAGAGGGGAAGGAAAGGAGAAAGGGAGAGAAATATCAATGTATGGTTGCCTCTCATGCATCCCCTGCTGGGAACTGGCCTACAACCCAGGCATGTGCCCTGACTGGGAATCGAACTTCAGTTGTTTGGTTCACAGGCCTACACTCAATCCACTGAGCTACACCAGCCAGGGCAGTATATTTTTTAATAGCATGGAGTTGGGCTTTGTATTTTTATTTTATTTTTAAAGTTTTTATTTATTTACTTTTAAAGAGAGGGGAAGTGAGAGAGAAAGAGAGGGAGGGAAACCACCATGTGTGAGAGAAGCATTGATTCCTGGTCTCTCCCATGTCCCCAAGTCTCTCCCAGGCTCAGGGCCTGGTCTGAAACCCAGGCATGTGCCCTGACTGGAAATCTAATAGGCCCACCTTTCAGTGGGTGGGACAAAGCTTAACCTACTGTGCCACACCAGCCAGGGCAAGTTGGGCTTTTTTAAAAAATCATTTGACTCCTTTGTTTTTACAATAGTGTATTTAGTTCACTTATAGTTAATGTAACTACTGATATATTTGAGTTTATATTTACTATCCTACTGTTCATTTCCTACCTTTTCCACCTGCTTTACATTACTTTTCTTTCTATTTTACTTCACACTAATCAAATTTTTAGCAATCTATGCTCCTCTCCCTGAAACCCAGGCTAGTTTGGAAATTATACTTCACTCTACACTTTTAAATTAATTAGAGATTATAACTCACATTCTTATTTTGTGACCATCTATTTAAATTTGTAGTTTTACTATTTCCAAGACAATGCAAGGGATGTAAACAATTCACTTACCCATTTCTTGACTTTTGTATTATTGTTGCTACGCACTTAATTTTAACTACAATTTGAATTATAAACTATGGCATTTCTTTTTGAAGATTTAATACCAATTTGACATGTACACACAGCTAACTTTTTTCATTGCTCTCCTCACTCACTGCATTTCTGTTTGTTCTAGATTCATTTTGATTCTGCTCAAAGAAATCTCACTATTTTCTTAATTTGAACCTATTGCTATAAATAACCATAGTTTTTGTATATTTATTTTGTCTTTATTTTTGAAGTATACTGCTTTTGGATATAAAATTCTAATCTAGTAAGGTCTTTTGTCTAACATTTTAAAGGCATTTTATTATCTTATGGCTTCCACTGTTTCTTTCACTCCTTTGTAAGTAGTGACTTTTTCACCCTTTGAGTACTGTTAATATTAAACCCTGTCTATGGTTTTTGCCTGCTTCATGCTGACGTAACTCAGTGTGACTTTTTGTGTGTGTAATAATTTTTTGTATTTACCTGCTGTGGGTTGGTTTATAAGATATCCTGGCTTTGTGTTTGCAGCATTGAAAAATTATTAGTAATAAATTTTGCAATATTGTATTTGCCACATTCTTCTGCTCTCTTTCAAGGAACCATGAGGCATATATAATTAGACAACTTTTACCCCATTGCACATATATCTTATGATCCTTTTTGTGCTCACCATTTATTTTGTTCTCCATGATTCATTCTGGATATTTTCTAATGACCTAGCATCTAGCTCTGTAAGCCTTCCTTGAACTCTTTCCAAAGTACTATTAAGATTATCTTTTGAAATCTTTATTTCAGTTACTATATTTTTTTCTAGAATTTGCATGTGATTCTTTTTATATGCTCCAGTTGTATGATAATATAATTTGGCTCTGTTTTGTTTCTTGAGGATATTGATGAATTTATCTTAAAATCCATGTCTGATATTTCTAATATTTGTATCACCTATGGGTCTGTTTCTATTATCTAATTGTTCTTTTGATAGTTTTCCTTCAATAAGTCTGTGATTTTTTAAAAACTAAATTATAGACTTTATGTTTGTTTGTAAGAACTGATTTTTGTTATCTTATTCTCCAGAGAATTCATTCCACCGTTTGGCAGGCAACAAAAGAACAGAACATATCGACCTAATTATGAATTGAGCTGACTGAGGCTGATTTCTGTCTTTGTAAGTCTTGGTATTCTTCTTATTGATCCCTTTCCAAAGACATACCACCTGCAGGTAGACACCTGCAAGTCTTCCCAATGCTATTAAAATTCCAATACACTTTCCTGCTTTATGTTGGCTTTGTATTTGCCTTCTTCACCTAATGATCAATTAAGCTTTATTGGTAGCTCCTGTGAAGAGCTTCTTTCTTTTCGTGTGTGTTCTAGGCCCTCAAATTCCTGCCTGGCCTGAGAGCACAAAACTCCATTTTTTACTTCTTAGCCGATAGCAGCTGGATTTCACCTGACTTCTAATCTTCTTGCCCTAAGTCAGGAAATGGTGTATCCCATGAAAGGAAAGAAAATATTCAAAACACTGGGCTAGACTTGGTAAGCTATTTTTTCTCCAGAATGTGCCTTTCAAATCTTGGCTACTTCAGAGACTCTTCAGTTCCTTCATGCTTAGGTGTTCGTATGTTATCCAGCTTTTCCTTATTTTTCTCAGCAAATGCCTAGATCTACTCTAAGCTGTTCCATAGTATTTGGAAGTGAAAGTAACTCCCTATGTATTTCTCCTTTTGGAAATAATGGGATTAATCAATACTGAGTGAAATTTTACATGCTAACAATGAAAAATTAAATCATTCAAAACTGTGTTGCTTAGTATTACAAAGAACTTCAATAACTTTTTGAGTACTCTTTCTTGAGTGTATATTATGAATCTGAATACAGATAAATTCCCATTATCATTCAATATATGTCTACTTTAGAAACAATGCTATGTTTTGAGGCATTAATAAATCTTAGTTTTGGTACATGGCACTTTAGTTATAAAGTGATAACATAAAAGAAAAAGTATCCCTCAGGGCATCACAATAGTTGGTTCTTGGGGTACAAGGTCAAGATTATAAAAATATTTGGTTCTTGGGTGAAAGCTTATGTAGATGTTTTAGAATGGTCCTACTAATTAACTCTCTTGAATAAAGTTCACAAAATCCATTCAGCAATATAATGAGCACTGAATTTTGATACAATGAGTTTTTAGAATCATAGCTTTCAATTAGTTGAGAATTGATACGAGTGTTAACCTAAAACATTTCAGAAGTAAGGTGGACCCTGCATTTCCTTATTCAAAGCAATGCATTAGGGAAATCTTATATCACATGAAATATTTCGAACTGCCAAGGTCAGCACCTATGTCTGTATTTTCGACTTTTTAAACTTATTTTTATTTTAGTGACATTGGTTAACAAAATTATACAGGTTTCAGGTGCACAATTCTACAACACGTCATCTGTACGATGTATTGTGTGTTCACCACCCCAAGTCAAGTATCTGTCCATCACCATTTATTCCCCCCATTTCGTCCTCCACCTGCCCCTCCAAATGGCAATTACCACACTGCTGTCTATGTCCATGAGTTTTCTCTCTCTCTCTCTTTTCTTTTCTCAGTGGATTAATCTCTCCACCCCCACCCCAAACAGCTGTCAGGCTGCTCTTTATCCATGAGTTTGTCTCTTTTTTGCTTGTTAGTTCATTTTGTTCATTAAATTCTACATATGAGTGAAATCATATGGTACTTGTCCTAGTCTTTATTTGGCTGGCTTGTATCACTTAGTACAATGCTCTCCAGGTCCATCCATGCTGTTACAAAGTATGATATTTATTCTATTTTATGGATGAGTAGTATTCCATTGTGTAAATGCACTACAGTTTTTTTTTTATCCACTCTTCTACTGGATAGACACTTGGGCTGTTTCAAAATCTTGGCTATTGTAAATAATGCTGCCATAAGTATAGGAGTGCACATATTTCTTCAAAATAGTATTTCTGCTTCCTTCGGATAATTTCCCAGAAGTGGAAACTCTGGGTCATGAGGCAGTTTCATTTTTAATTTTTGAAGAAACTCCACATTGCTTTCCACAGTGACTGCACCAATCGACATTTCCACCAACAGTGCACAAAGATTCATTTTTCTCCACATCCTCACCAACACTTTGTTTGATCATTTATTGGTGACTGCCATTCTGACAGGTGTGAGGTGATAGCTGATTGAGGTTTTAATGTGCATCTCTGATAATTAGTGACATTGAGCATCTTTTCATTTGACTATCAGTCATCCGTATGTCCTCTTTGGTGAATTGTCTATTCAAGTCTTTAACTCATTTTTAATTGGATTGTTTGTTGTTTTGGTGTTGTGTTTTAGAAGTTCTTTATAAATTTTGGATATTAGTGTCTTATCAGATGTATCATTAGTGAATATGTTCTCCCATTCAGTTTGTTATCTTTTTCTTTTGTTGATGATTTCCTTTGCTATGCAAAAGCTTTTAGTTTGACGTAAGACCATTTGTTTCATTTTTCTTTTGCTTCCCATGCCCGAGGGGATATATCACAAAAATATTGCTATGAGAAATGTCTGAAAATTTTCTTTCAGGATTGTTATGGTTTTGAGTCTAATGCTTAAAATTAAACCTTTAATCCAATATGAGTTTATTATTGTATATGGTGTAAATAAGTTGTCTAGTTTCAACTTTTGCATGTATCTGTCCTATATTCCTAACACCATTTGTTGAGTAGACTGTCTTTTCCCCATTATATGGTTTTACCTTTTATCAAATATTGACTGACCATAAAAGCATGGATTTATATCTTGGCTCTCTATTCTGTTCCGTTGACCCATTGATCTGTTTTTATGCCAGTACTATGATATTTTTATTACTATGGCCTTGTAGTATAGCTTGATATAAAGTAGTGCAATTCCTCCAAATTTGTTATTTTTTTCTCAAGATTGCTAGTGGTATTTGGCAGTCTTTTGTGGTTACATATAAATTTTTGGAATATTTGTTTTAGTTCTATGAATTACATGATTGGTGTGTTAATAGGAATTGCATTGAATCTATAAATTGCTATGGGTAGTATAGACATTTTAATGATGTTATCCTTTCTATCTGTTAACATGATATGTGCTTCCATTTATTTGTATCTTCTCCAATTTCTTTCTTTAGTGACTTACAATTTTCTTGGTACAGGTTCTTTACATCCTTGATTACATTTATTCCTAAGCATTTTATTCCTCTTGAAATGATTGTGAATGGGATTGTTTTCTTAGTTTCCTCTTCTGATAGTTCATCATTGGTGTTTAAAATACAACTGTCTCTGGATATTTATATTTATCCTGCTACTTTAGTGAATTCATTTATTAGCTCTAGTAGAGTTTTGGTGGAGTCTATAGGATTCTTTATATACAGTATCGTGTCATCTGCAAATAATGACAGTTTTGCTTTTTCCTTTCCAATTTGTTTGCTTTTTACTTCTTCTCCTTGCCTGATTTCTATGGCTAGGACTTCCAGTACAATGTTGAATAAGAGTGGTGAGAGTAGCCATCTCCCTGTCTTGTTTCTGATCTTTAGGGAAATGCTTATAGTTTATGTCAGTTAAGTATAATGTTGGCTTCACATATGGCCTTTATTACATTGAGGTATGTTTCCTCTATTCCCACTTTGCTGAGAGTTTTTTAATCATAAATGGGTGCTGTATTTCATAAAATCTTTTTCTGTATTAATGTGATATGTTGTTTTTATCCTTCATTTTGTTTATGTAGTGTATCACCTTACCAATTTATAGATATTGTACCTTGCATTCCTGGAATAAATCACACTTGATCATGGTGTGTGATCTTTGTAATGTATTATTGAATTTCTTTTGCTAATATTTTGTTGAGTACCTTCATACATATTGCATCAGAAATATTGACCAATCTCATTCTTTCTTTGTAGTGTCCTTGTCTGGTTTTGGAAATAGGATAATGCTGGCCTCTTAGATGAGCTTGGAGGCTTTCTCTCCTCCTGAATTTTTTTGAAGTAGTTTGAGAAGGAGAGGTGTTAGTTCTTCCCGGGATGTTTGGTAAAACTTACTTATGAAGCTACCTGGTCCAGGGCTTTTGTTTGTTGGGAGATTTGTTTTTGTTTTTTTCAATTATTGCTTCAATTTCATTAGGTGTAATATGTCTATTCAGATTCTCTGATTCTTCATGATTTTAGTTTTGGAAGATTGTGTGTTTCTAGGAATTTATCCATTTTGTCCACTTGTCTAACTTATTGGCATATAATTGTTCATAATAATTTCTTATAATCCTTTGTATTTCTTTGTTGTCAGTTGTTATTTCTCCTCATTCATTTCTGATTTTATTTTTTTGAGTCCTCTTTCTTTTTCTCTTGATGAATCTGGTTGAAAGTTTGTCAACCTTATTTATCTTTTCAAAGAACCAGCTCTTGGATTTATTGATCTTTTGCATCATTTTTTAGACTTTATTTTGTTTATTCCAGCAGTGATCTTCATTATTTCCTCCATACTACTCACTTCGGGCTTTGTTTGTTGTTCAAGTTCCTTTAAGTATAAAGTTACATTGTGTATTCGAGGTATTTCTTGTTTCTTGAGATAGGCCTGTGCTGCTATGAATTTCTCTCATAAGACTACTTTTACATAGATTTTGGGTGTCGTGTTCTAATTTTTATTTGTTGTGAGGTAACTTTTGATTTCTTCTTTGACTTTATTATTAACCCAGTCATTGTTTAGTAACATGCTATTTAGTGTTCGTGTCTATGTGTGCTTTTCTTTTTTTTCTTGTGATTTCTAGTTTCATAGCATTGTGATTAAAGAAGATGCTTGATATCATTTCAATCTTTTAAAAATTATTGACACTTTTTTTTGGTCAAACATGTAGTATTTCTTAGCAAATGTTCTATGTGCACTTGAAAAAAATATATATTCTGTTGCTTTGGGATGAGATACTCCAAAGATATTAATTTAATCTACCTGATCTAGTGTGTCATTTAAGGCCACCCTTTTTCTGTTGATTTTCTGTCTGGAAGATCTATCAGTTGATGTCTATGGAGTGTTAAAATCTACCACTATTGCCATCAGTCTCTCCTTTTATGTCCATCAAGATTTGCTTTGCATATTTAGGGGCTCCTGTGTTGGGCCCATAAATATTTACAAGGGTTACATCCTCTTGTTGGATTGCTTCCTTTATCATTATGTTGTGTCCTTCTTCTTCTCTTACTATAGCGTTTATTTTAAATTTAGTCTATTTTGTCAGATGTAAGTATTGCTGCCCCAGCTTTTTTCCCCTTTTTGTGTAAGATATCTTTTTCTGTCAATTTACTTTTAGTCTGTGTGTATTTTTCTTTCTGAGGTATATATATAGGTCCTGATTTCTTAACTATTTAGCTACCATATAGTTTTTTACTGTATTATTTCAGCCATTTACATTTAAAGTGATTATTGATAGGTATGTATTTATTGCTATTTTATTCTTTTAACTCTGTTCTTTCTCCTTCTCCATCTCCTCCTCCTCCCTCTCCTCTTTCTTCTTCACCTAGCAGTCTTTTTAACATTTCTTTATAATACTGCTTTGGGGTTAACAAAATTCTTTATTGTTTCTTGTCTGGAAAGCTCTTTATTTCTTCTTCAATTTTAAGTAAAAGTCTTTCTGGGTAAAAGTAGTCTTGATTATAGGTCCTCACTCTTCATTACCTTGAATATTTCACAGCAATCCCTTCTTGCCTGAAATGTTTTTGTTAAAAAAAAATCAGCTGACTGTCTTAAGGGATCTCCCTTGTACATAATTAACTTTTTCTCTTGTGGCTTTTAAAAATCTCTCTTTGTCTTTAACACTTGCCATTTTATTTATGGTGGGTTTTGGTGTGGGCCTCTTTGCATTCATCTTGTTAGGGATTCTCTGCACTTTGTGGACTTGTGTGTCTTTTTCCTTCACCAAATTAGGGAAATTTTTGGTCATTATTTCTTAAAATAGGTTCTTGATATCTTGCTCTCTCTGTTCCCCTTCTGTAGCTCCACATTGCATAATCACTGCATGCAGCAAAGGTCCATCTTACACATTCATCAAAGTCACAGTTGCTCTTTTCTCTATATCTCACTATCTTCATTCTCATGGGAGTTGAATTCCATGTTTTCCCCTCCTTCCCTTTCTCCTATTTAGTTTTACCTGACATATATATCATCATTTAAAGGCCATACATATTACCAAATAGTCGATCACATATACCAGAGATTTTTAACCAGTGTTTTGCAACCAGTTTTGACACATGTAATACCTGACAATTTTGTCAGGAGAATTACCTTTTTTTTCTTGAATTTCCAAATACAAAATGACAACAGCAAACAGAACAGTAGCCATCCTGTGTGAATGAATAAAAATCATACCTATTTTTTGTTGCATTGGCAAAAATATAATATATTTTTTGGTGTGCCACAGAATTTTAAGAATTAATTTATGTGCACAATAAGATGATAAAGGTTGAAAATTATTGAGATAAACTGACATATAATAATAAGATAATAGTTTTAAGTGGAAAGCTTTAAACACATCTCAAGCAAAATACTTCATTATAATAGCTTTAGAATAAAATCTTAATAGCATTGTGTTATACATATATTTTCAATGAAAACATCCTTTTTTAATCAAGCATTCATATGAGTCTTTAAATTATTATCTTTTTGGTTATAAGCATATAGATTTGAATAATGGTAAACATTTTTCCCCTGAAATCAATTCAAACTTACAGGATATTATATAACTGTCATAGTAATTAAAACATTCTTATGCTTTGAAACTTTTCTCTTCACCAAGGTAATATGTGGTTTTCTTTATTTTGGCAATTGCAATTTCTTAATTTCAGGACTTTTTTACATTGTTTTTCAAAATAAGATTGTATATAGTGTTTACCAGTTTTCATGGTTTGCAAGTATGATGTCTATTTGAATAATTTTTTATTGGAAATTAAAGATTTCTATTTTATATAATAACTTTTTGGAAGGGATATAATTTGCAAATCCATGAAAACATTAATCCTTTTTATTCATATCCATAAGTTATTTTATTGCCTCTATTCTATAAAGATACATTTATCTCAAGGGTATTGAAGAATTAATTAGAAAACAAATAGTTTATACATAGCCACTTGTATGTAAGAAGGTTTGAAGATATTTTGCATGATCCAGAAGCAAACCATAAAGAGGAAAATGGAAATATTATATTGCTCACAACCTTTACCATCAAACTTTACTCTTAATATTTTCGTGAGCCATATTTTCAGGTTATTTCTTTTATATAGATGATCAAGAACAGACCAGTATCAATGTGGCTATATTACTATTCTCTTGTATATATCATTAAATACCTTGCTATTTAATTATGGTTTCTAAATGGTGTTAATATAAAAATCTTGTGGCTTCAAAACATTGAAAATTCCTGGCCTAGCTGTTGTAACACCATGTCCACAAAGATATAGCTATATGCCTGTTTTATACTGCACTTATGTTTAAATTTAATGCCAACATTTCATTGCTAAGAAACATGTTACATGAGGATGGAGATGCCATATTTATTGAAGGGCACATCTACATTGGCAGGTGTTTTCTGAATTAAACATTTGTTTCAGATAATATTTTATTCAGGAGCATTTATCAGCCAAAATGTTTTCTCTCTTTTTTTTTCAAGTTTTGAAAATTCCAGTTTGCTCACCAAATATTCTAAGCTGGAAATGTTTGAGAGGAAGTATTTTTTTCCTTCGGTCCCAAATGCCTGAAAACTCTAATTTCTTCACTGAAAGCCCTCGAAGGATGGTGTTAACATAGAATGGTTCAACTCTTTAGGCATTTAACTTTATTTTTCAAATATTTTCTTTAAAAATAGGCTTTTAGATTGGAACTTACCACTTCAAAATAGTTGAAGGAATATGTAAGCACATAGGTCAAGGTGGAGGGATTGGAATAGCACCACTTAGAATAGGACAGTCTTCATAGTATTCCCAGAAAGATGACTGATTGATGTACTTTAAAAAACTGAGTACTGATAAGGTCTAGAATTATCACATTTAATTCTAAGTCTGCAATTTGACCTGATTTTTTTTTATTGTGAACAAGAGTTACACTTTTCACTAATTTGCATTGCTGCTACTTTCATTTTAGGTTGAAATTTTTATCACTTTCCATCTGTAAGATACCTCCTGTTACTAATTTCTGACATGGATTCCCTCATTAATATGAGATTCACAACTGCATAGATTAAAAGTTATCTGATCATATCTGGCTCATCCATGTTGTATCATTCTGTTCCTATATTTGATAGATAATGATTTAACTCTGACAATGTTAGTACATAAAGATAATGAGTCAGATGGTAATATTGAAAGAGTAAAATTTTAATATCTCTTGTTTTATTTTGCAGGGTTTAAATTATTGTCATTTTTAGCCATTATAATAAAGTAAAAAACACAAATTCTGTATATTTGGCCTTACAAATAGTGAAGATTTATATATAAAGTAGTGTCAAAATGAGTATCAGATGGTTTTCTAATAAATATTATACATGTCTGAGAAAAATGATTTTCTTCTGTTTTTTATGATTAATCATTTTGAAAGTAATTTCTGTTTCTGATAACAACCTTTAAAAATACATGCAACAATACAAAAATATTTTTTAAGAATGTATGAAAATCAAAAGATTGAGCTAGTGAGAGAATATACTGCCCATAGAAAGCTTTAATGCTTTTAATTGGTTGTTTATATCGGAACAAAGGAACAAAACTCAACAAAACACATGAGTGCAGTGAACTGAAAATCTCTTTAAGAGTTAGATTTGATGTTTGTGTTGAAGCATTATTAATAGGATATATCAAGAATTCTCTTTATAATTTTAGACTTTACCTGAGTTGGCTGATGCTGAGACTTGAGGCTACTTTGAAACTCTTAGCATCTGTTCCATTATTGGCTGAAAAAAAATTGGGCATCTCTAACTGTTAAAACTCTACCTTTGATATCATTGAGAATTTACCGACAGACTAAAAAAACTCTTGCTGCTCTTTAATTTCATTAATTTTAATAAGCTCTTCATAAGCTTTCCATCTTTAATTTTTACCTTTCCCCTCACCTGGTTCTTTGTACCTATTATTTGGGTCTACTTTATCCAACCTGCTCAGGAGAGTGCACCTTAGGAAAAACATGCCCTTTTGACAAGTCCTTCTTGAAAACTATGCATCAATTTTGCTTCTAGAAAACAAGAGTGGCACACTCTTGAAGTGGTTGAAAAATAAATGGAATAATCTTTGTAAAAGAGTTTAGCCCAGTACACATACGTAGAAGTTAATAACACATTTCTGGTCTATTTTCTTTCCCCTGCGCCTTTCCTGTGTGATGAGAATTGCTGGTGCCCTGGGTAGGAGAGCTTTTGAAGCCGGTGGATGCTCAATGCTCTTTAGTCATGCCACGGAGGGGCATGTCTCCCCTGACAGACTCTTAGGTGGACCCTAAACTCCTCTATTCTCAAGCTCCCTTGTGGTTCTTGCTATTTCCCTTAGTTGAGAACCGAAGCTGAAACTATTAGAACATATAAACTATTTTTAACAGAGCACCAAGTAAAGAGAAAAATAGAAAAAATTAATAAAAAATCTTAGTGTGAGAATTGGATGACTGCTGGGACTACCACAGAGAAGTGAAAAACAAAACAAAATGAAATGAAACCCTCGAGTCTAAGTGGTCAAAGCTTTTGCTCTTTCCCAGCTTTAGATATGACATGGTAGTAGGCTACTTTAACTTTTTATTACTCAGTTGGTGTATCTGCACATTAAACTAGGTCATGTGCAAAGACTTTCCCACAATGCTGGTACAATGAAGTATTCTAAAGAGAATGTAGTCAAATGCATTTGAAAACTGTTGTGCACTGTCCTGTTCCTCACAAACCCCAATCTTCCCAAATCACAAAATGACATTTAATAGGACAGATAAAGTGCTTCTCAGATAAGGTCAAATTCAAGGAGTTCATCATCACCAAGCCCTTATTATATGAAATGTTAAAGGGACTTATCTAAGAAAAAGAAGTTAAAGAAACATGAACAGTGAAAGGACAACAAACTCACAGTTATTAACAATCACACCTAAAACGAAAGCAAACTAAAAGGACAGCTAGATCAGGAGTGGAAACATAGAAATGAAGATCTCAAGGAGGGTTAGCAACAGGGGAGTGGGAGGAGGAGAAGGGGGGGGAAGGTACAGAAAATAAGTAGCATAGACAGTAGATAGAAAATAGATGGGGGGGCAAGAATAGCATGGGAAATATAGAATCTAAAGGACTTGAGACACATGGACATAAACTAAAGGGGGGTAATGGTGGGGATGGGGGGGTAGGGTGGAGGGGAATGAAAGGGGGAATAGAACAGCTGTAACAGCATAATCAATAAAAAAAATACCCTATAGTAAAAGTTGAAAGATGTAAAAAAAAAGTGTTTGTTAATTCCTGAAAGATAAAATCTGCTTAATATTATCTAAATCTAGTGTCCTGAACAAATGATAATTTTCCAAAACTCATTCTGTAAAACACTAGATAACTTCAGTGAGAAAAGTAACTTTAAGAACATAGCAATCCTCGTACTTTAACTAGTGATTCTTTATTTTTAAAAGATTTTTATTTATTTATTTATTTTTAGAGAGGGAGAAAGGGAGAGAAATATCGATGTGTGTTGCCTCTGGCATGCCCCCTACTGGGGACCTGGCCTACAACCCAAGCATGTGTCCTAAACTGGGAAATCAACTGGTGACTCTTTGGTTCACAGGCCGACACTCAATCCACTGAGCTACACCAGCCAGCGCAGCGATTCTTCTTTATGGAAGAGGGATACAGGTCATCAAACACTCATATTCTCTACTGAATCTATTTTCCTAAAATAGTCATAATTTTCAGGCTTTTTGGCCTCAGGAATTAATTAAGGATCAAAACTGACATTAATTATTATTGACAGATAAAAATGGTTCAATGAGAACCAAGGCCACTTATCATCATAGAACACCTATTCTTTTGACCCAATCCTAATATACGAGATGTGTTATTACAGAAGGTTTATTACTAAGTCCCATATTATAACAGTTTTTTTTCTCTTTGGGGATTATATGTAACTCCTTGTCAGCGAATCTTTACTCAGTTCAGTCCTAATAAAGGCCTCTTTCATTTGTAATGAATTGTGCGGAATCACCTTCTGTGACTCTCCCACTGTTGTGGCTCACTGAGGACCCTTAGGACAGCACACAGCAGTTCGGAAAGTTTGGGTGACATACCCTTCAGCCCATGACCGGTAGAAGAACCCGGCTGGTGGGTGAATTCATACTCCAGAATGTGAGCAGAGCCAGAGTGACTGAGGGGATTTTTGACATTTTTGTTCCAAACAGAGCTGAGGCCCCTTTGCCCTCTGTGTCCCATGTCCTCATGTGACAAGTGAGGTATAACTGAATTCCAGCATTTTCCCAGTCCTTTTACATTATAATCACCCAAAGGTCTCTTCAGCTAGTTAGTAAGTCCTTTTCATCATAAGAGAGCCTCAGGTCCTAATTTTGATCCCAGTTAAGCATAGTTAAATGAAACGGTTAATTAAGAGGCATTCCATATTTTGTACATCAAGTAATTTTGTAGATGAGGATGAGGCCTGGAACAGGTGGCATGAACATATTAATGTCGGGGCAGGTATAATACGTGTGCCCAGATTAAGGAAAAAAAAAACAGGGACAAAAAAGTGAAAAAGTTACAAATTGAAAAAGACTGGAGGAGAATGTGAAGGAAGGTGACTGTGGCCTAACTGGGGGTTCTTCAGAGGGGGAACTACAATTTATATTTGTGATGGAAAGAGGTTATGCAAAGTGCTGAACTGAAGGAATGTGTTAAGTGTGCATAGTGATGAAAGGTAGTGGTTTGGTATTGAAAGTGTCTGGCGGGAATGGAGTACTGGCTGGGGCATGTTTTCAGTCTAAGTGACAGAAATGTAAGTAAGTGTAGTTTTGCTATTTCTGACCTGCAAGGATGAGTGGGGTATATGTGCCAACTAATAAAAAGGCAGGTTTAGGTTCAATTTTGAACTTCAGAGGGGTTATCAAAATAAATACTGCATGATTTCTCCAGAAAGCTTCAGTAAATACATAAAGTACTTTACTCCTTTTTTTCTTTAAATGATTAATGGCTTGATTGTTAAATATTAAACTTGACATTTTGATTAGCACGACTGTCAAAATGTTCTTTGTCTTCAGGGTAATTAAGCATTCTGTGAGAGCACAGCCCATTTTCAAGGCTAGCTTTTTGATCAATACTAACAAAATACTCTACATATAGGAAGAACATATATAATCTGTTGATATACAAGTCAGAAAATTATACTAATGGTTTTAATTTACATTCCATCCTAGACTTCTATTTTACAGGCAGAAAATGTGTGCTTCCTTTAATTGCACAAGCAATTAGGCATTTACACTCTCAAAATTAAAAGAAAATGACTAATTGTGTCTGCAATATCTGTGCCCACCATTAACAGTGGTTACAGACAATTCTGCTACCAAAAGGAAAGCCAAGGATAAAAAGCCGACCCTGACTCATTGCCCTTTTTGAAGCTCGAAACATGTTTTGCTCATAACTCCAATGGCTTTGAAAGTTCTATGTTTCTGCCAGACATAAGCATTAGCCTCTAGTGCTCCTTACGATCTGAAGTACGGATTATTACCATTTAAATAAAGTGGAAATGGTGACAAATTCTGAACAATTTTATTATAAGATATATTTTATTTGAAAATTTTCTCTGGAGTATTTTAGACCAATCATGTTGGAAATTTAATATGAGTGCCTGATTTTTAAAGTAACATTTCCTGCTCTTACAGCCCACCCAGAATTTGTCTCTAGTCATTTTACACCTCTTCAAATGACACCCAAATATTTACAGCCCCCGAGCACCACAGGAGTGCCACTAAATATAGTACATTCACAAAAATTGCTGTGGAAGTGAACAAAGGACAAGTCTGTGTCTTTCCAGGCACCATGTCTGTTTCACTTGTATACCACTGAGTTTATGTGGCTTTTTCCTCACTAAAATATGTAAAATACACTTTCTATGTTCGATGTCTATCTTTCAAAGTAAGAGTTGTTAGAAAACAGTGTCTATTTGCTACTGAATATTTATATTCAGTGTCTCCAAATAAGAGATAAAGACTTAAAGACCCTTACCCAAGTTGAACATCCTCCTTGCAGTAATGAAATTCAGCTCTTTAAAAAAAATCATTAATCACAGCTGGTAAGCACAAAAAAATTTGTGAGATTATATTTTGTTGTAACCATATACTGAAAATCTCTCCTTTTGCTACATCTATTTTAAAGCCCAGAAGAGTAGTCAAACACAGCCAACTAACTCTTAATTCTACTTTCCTCTCACAGTCTGATATTCTAGCCATTATTTTTGTTGTTTTTCAAAAAATCTAACTACCCTTGCACTTATGTCATAAAAAATTCTGCCTTTTTTCCCTTTTTTAATATTTGTATTCAAGACAAACAACAGGAGGTTGAAATCAGGCCATTTAAAAGAAACATCTGCTGACATTTATTCATATGCTACATGTTCCACTTTCATCATTGAATGTAATGATAAACACACATTCCAGTCAATAATGGCAATTCCCAGCCAAGCTTTACAAATGGTCTCTTTAACACCTAAATTGACAGCTCGGGATTTTTTGAGATAGAAGCTAAATATGGTACATTTGGACACTGTTTGCCTAAGTCTAGGATGTCTTGAAGACTTTAATAAGCAGACATACATTATAAAATAGAAGAAAGTCTTGACTATGTAGGTATTGGAGCCCACAGTCTGTAGCGCAGTTTCATTTAAGAGAGGAAACTAATTACATCTCTTTTAAATTATAGATCTTAATTGTGGAATGCTAAATAAGTTAAATATTTATTTTGCTTCCAAAGTTAATTGAAATAGACCCTGCTCTGAGTTTCAATTATTGTAAGAACATTTTAATAAAATATTAAGTGTGTCTCTTTTATTGCTTGTAGTGAGTAATTATGTCAGCTTTTAAGATGCTAAGGATTTCTTTCCAGCCTATGCCACAGGTTTTGATGCCTATTTCTAACTTTTCCTGAGAAAGGGACATCTCGCAGCAGAGTGAATTAACAACACTCAAGGTAGTCATTAGAAATTTCATGAAAACAATGAAATTAGCTCGAGTCACCACTGTGGGAGCATATAAATACATGCTCTTCTGGGACATCAAGGATCCCATTTTATGTATATCTTTTATGCATGTCCCATTACATTTTAGTTCAGATTGATTAACCCTGTAAATGAATCATACACCATGTTCCAGCCACGCAGAAAATCATAGCTTTACCCAACTCCATCATGTGTAAAGAGTTTTCCTTCTCAAAACTCTGCCTTACTGTGGTTTAAAACAGGTCACTCACTATTTATCTAAAAGGAATCTCGACATTTAATAAACTATCTCTGAAACATAATGGGAAGTTTGTAAAGTTGTCTCATACAATGTCATCCAAAGAACAAGTCACACCAATCTGTAGTGCTCCGATTAATGGTATTTTTCTCTGAAATCAGCTCAATTGAGGAGACAGCTTGAAATTGTTTTTTTGTTTTTTGGTTTGTTTCTCTATGCAGGACAAATGGAGCTAAATTTGGAATGTCATATTACGATGTTTTCAGCTGCTTCCAAGGCGTATTGAGCAAAGTAGCCAGACAAATCCTAATGCCTTATTATTGTTCTATGTGGGAAAATAAGAAGTTCAGAATAGGAGTGTGCCTTGCTGCGCAGTGTTTGTAAGGCATTTCTCGCTCCTGGTGGGTGGAGGACCGGTCACAAGGACTTCCCGGGCAGAGCGGCATAGGTCCGGTTGGAAACCACCGTTTTCAGAGTCAGCGCTCAGAGTAGAAAGCCTTCACATCATAATGTTGTTTTCTTATGATGTCACCGCTCCTATGCATATATTGTAACTAGTGAAATGAAATTTTCCTCCAGCCACCCACTTTCACATCTTCACATCTTCACTATGCAGTAAAATGATGGTGTGTAAACCAATTTGTTAAAGCTTTTGGGCAGCGTGTAGAGGAATCCGTTTATTTCTCCTGATTCTGTGTCCTAAAAGCTTTCTAAACATGAATGTTTGGCGTGAGTGTGTAACCCAGACCTGCAGCAAGTACACTTGAGCAGAGTGTGCTGAATGGCAAAAGGGAGGAAAGTAGTGTGTGCTCTCTCCCCGGCCCCCAAAGCCAGAGCGGAGTGAAGATGGGACGCCAAATAAATCTGCCAGTGATTACGCTAAAGGAAATTATGATCTTGTTATAGAAACCATTAAAAGAAAACCAGAGTTGGTATGTAAATATTGTTGCATCATTATACCACTGAAAAAAAACAACCCAGTGCAACATTAGTATGTTATGCAATTAACAAAATGAAAAATGAGCTGCTTGAATTTAAAGCTTTTAATGTTTTTAAAACAGATAATAAGCATTTTCAACACCATTGTGGAAGATAATAGAGCAGGTCTCTCAAAGGGAGGCATATTTCATCGATACTTACTATGCATTAAGGAGTTGATATATATTCACGTATCCCTGTTATTTGTTATTTTCAAAGTCATCAAATAGCAATCACATAAAAACTAAAGCAGAATTCAGAAGACTTACGCAAAAATCGGGAAGTGGTTTCTGTGATTTATTTTTTTAGATAGGCAAAAGCCCCATTATTAGGTGCTATGTGAAATATTTTAAATCTGGAGGTATTTTTAAATATTACTCTAATTTTTCAGAGGCTGAAATTTATAATTAACATTTGTTCTATGAGTCAATATTCTTAGTGACTCCCTAAAACCAGCAGTTAATGTATATATTCAATTATTCCAGTAAAATGTAAGAAATATTTCGGCAGAGTTTTTTCAATGGAAAAACAAAAAATTTTCCAAAATATGCCATAAAACGTTCTGATGTACCATGTTATGCAGATATAGTTATAATATACAAATTATAACTATATTCTTCATCTCACTGTGCTAGTATCTGTAGCCGAACAAAAAAATCACCGTTATTTAGTGTTTGAAAATTAAAAACTTGCTCAACCAATAACAGTTTTATAAACATGAACTTATATTACCAACAATGAAGCAATTTTACTTCACAGATGAGTGATTTGAGCATCAAATTCAAAACAGGAAGGACAAATTCATATGGGGACCTGGGACTTTTATAATTTCTAAATGCATACAAATTAATGTAGGCACAGAAAGTTAATATGTTCTTTAAATATTTCTTTAATTTAGTTGTTGCTAATTTATTCACACTAATACAGAAAAAAATACTGCAAAATTTTTCATAACAAAAAACTGTGCATATCTCTGTGTTTTAGCTGGCATGTGGTTCTACACAGATGGTTTGGGGCTTTCTTTGCTGCAAAACAGATGGGCCTGCACTGTCCCTTACCAATCAAGAGAGAACTTGAAAATATAAGAATATCTTTACCTACATTGTGTCCTTTAATTCAAGAAATTAAAATGCCTAAAAGTATACACAACCAACTATGGAAAATAATTTTTGAAACGGGATGTCGTGTTTTGAAGTTGTACTGTAACCCAGTTCAGGTAAAACGCAAAAAAAAAAAAAAAATAAAAAGTTTGGCTTGTACTTGATATTGTTTGTAGCATATAACTATTAACCTAAGAAATTTACAGCTAGGGAATGACTGTTATCATGTGTTCACCTTGCCTACAAAACACTGCTGTTTTAAAACTTGAAGTGCTGTTAAGCATATTTCAATTCAAAGTGATCATTCCAGGCAGCAGCATCCATTGAACCAAGTTAGCAAACACATATGAGTCTGGTATACTTATAACTGACATACTTTTACAACCAAAATAGAAAGGAAAACAAAGCTTTGAATTAACCTTAATGCTTTAAGCATTTAATTATTTACAACAGAGATTATAAATAATGTATTTGTACCTTGAATTAGAATTGCAGCCTGCTTTCGGTTTTGAGATTTCCATTGCAATGTGGAAGTATGATTTCAGGACTATTAAAGCACTCTCTTTGTTTTGTACATACCAGTAAATTTTATGAAGTGATGTGGCAGCATACTCTCATATCATCACCACGTGGGAGACAGACATTGTGGGCTCCAGTTTAGACTATAGTGCGGCTCGTAGGGAGAGTGCCTACTGTTTTTATTTCTAACATTCAAATAAAACTGTCAACTTGATGCTGTGACCAATTTCGGATATTTTGTAAATATACATCATAACAGTGAGTATAGTCAAGGCTACAGTTAGCTTTTAGAGGCAGGTATTTCTTTGTGGCATTGTGCTCAGAGGGCAGTTTAGCTCTCTGGTCTACCTTTTTATACCTAGGCTAAGTGGTTTTAGGGTACTATGTACCCTGTATTTTACTTTTCTCCCAAACTATGCATTTGTACATTGTATATATACCCTTTCCAGCAAATGAGAAGTGATGAAACTCTAATGCTTAAGTATAAGAAAAATAAATCTAAAATCACTTATATGTAGGTCTATAACTATATATCTATATTTATTCAAACACATTCTTTATACATACATATATTTACATATATATTTGCAATTATATGTACAACTATATATAACTGTATCTATATATATCTATAGTATATATTCTCTCTATATGTTTATATAGATCTTCATTCCTTGCAAATATTTTTACCAAAGAACACACAAAGAAAGACTTTTTCTACATATAAGCAGAGTATCTTAAATTGGATTCTTTTTTTTAATATTCTGATTCCTAAAATACTCAGAAACTGAGTATTTTTTCTTTTGTCTTTGTGATTCAAAATAACAGCTTTGCTTGTATGTTTTTCAATTGTATAAAAACCAGTGTCTCTCATAGCTCCAGAGCAGTGATTTTCAACTGGTGTTCTGCAAGGACTTCTAAGATGTGCAATAACTGACTATTTGGTCAGGGGCACTGACCTCTTTTCCTTTAAATTGTTAAATAAAACAGATGACAACAACCAGCACAACAACAGCCATCCAGCATGAATGAATTAGAATTATACCTATTTTTGCCATATTGATAAAATATATATATGTGTATATATAGATAGATATAGATATGTTGCTGCAGAATTTTAACAATTATTTTATGTGTGCCATGAGATAAAAAAGGTTCAAAATCTCTGCTCTGTATGAAAGGCGTTGCCAGGCTTGTAAATGTAAATAAAACTGTAAAATAAATATATTTAAGAAAAGAAACTGTTCTCAAGCACTCTTAAATACTTTGGCAGTATATGCATAAACAAACAACTGATAGGGTAGTTACAAATAATTTTTATCCATTCTTTAAAACCAGTTGCTAAAGATATATTTTAGTCTAAACTTAGATCAAATTACTGTAGTTGAATGAAATAAGACTGAACCCTCAAAAATATCTCACACTTTAGTTTTTAAATAACCAGTCTTTTTTTGTACATTAGTAAAGTTTACTGGAATAGTTTTCTACTGAAGTAGGAGTTATAAAGTTGTATGGCTTAACATTTAGTCAATAGACATTAAACAGAAAATCATGGAGCACAATCAGCAAAAGTTAAGCTTTGCAACATTTTAGAGAAAATATTTGAATTTTGGGGAATATTCTGGCCATTAAGGATAACCAATACAGCAAAAGGTTAAAAAAAGCCTAAGGAACTAAATGAGCATTTTATGGATTCTTCCTGGACTCCATTGAGAGAGGATATATCTACACAATTCCTTAGCATTGGAAAAGTTAGATTGTACCATCAGCCATTACTGGCTTACATGGATCTTCAATATCTGTCTGGAAATAGATGTGGTGTACCACAAACATAAGAAATATTAATGCTTATTTCTTGGAGAGTTGGAATGCTCCAGAGCTTCTTTGTCAATGTTTAAATTGTTACCCTGCTAAATATGTGAGTCAGGTTTAATTTTGCCAAACCACACTGACCTGAATAAAAGCTTGAGATTGTTTTTACTTGACCTTTGTCAAAACTACAGACAGGTTTACAGGAACAAGTATAAAAGACACATGGACAAAAACTGAGAGGGGGAAATGGGAGGGAGGGGGGAGGGCTGGGTGGGTGGGATGGGAGTAAAAGAGAAAATTCTACTTGAACAACAATTAAAATTTTAAAAAAATAAAAAAGAGAAAGTGTAGTGTTCAAATTTAAAAAACAACTACTGTAAGTTTATATTGTTTCTTGCAAATAAATAATCATTGCATTAGGAAGTAAACTTAGGCAATTCCTATTCATTTTTCCTAATTTCGACTATTAATATCTGTAAAAACCATATGAACATGCAAAGAGGAAGCATTACTGTTATTTGTCCTGTTTTGTTTTCAATTATTTGCAATCTGCCCCCCCCCCAATAGGATTATGTTAGTTACTGCACCACTGTACCAGGTGGGGCCATGTGATCTGTGAACCAAAATAATTTATATTACATCTAAGCAGAAACTGTAAGAGCTAAGGCCTGATTGTGGCTTTACTCCATTCTCAATGTGATAGGTCATGGCTGCCCTTCCTTTACAAGTCCAGGAGTGAAAATGACATACGGGGACAGAGTCATTGCTGCTCCCCATTGATTTGTAGCATGGCGGCGGGGGGTGGAAATAAACCTTTGTTTTTGAGAGCCCTGAGATTTAATGCTTGTCTGTTACTGCAGCAACATTTAGAATAAGCTAACTAATAAGGAAATACAGAATTTCCAAAAGATATTACATAATTCCCATTTTTATTATGTCAATAGAACTCTCTCTGCCAGTAATGTGAAAGCCAGAGGGCAAAGGAGAACTCTGGAACTAGGAACATTATTGAGGACACCAGGAGGAATGAGCTGGCCTCCCTGACACTAAGTAATTAACAGTTTGTGGGGAGACGGAGACACACAGATCGTTTTCCAGCTGATGTGGAGCTCTGAGTAGTGGGAATCTCAGGATCGTGTAAGGTTTTTACCAAACATGAGTCTAAGGAGGAAGTAAAATGTGAACTGAATATGGAATAGAGAGTGGTCAAGAATTATTAAGAAAGATCAGCTTTTCGACTGATCTGACAGATTATTGAGATATCTGAATGTAGTTTTTTGTTTTTTTTTATGATGAAAGATATAGTTTTATTTAGTGTTTCCTGGATGTCACTTGCTATTCCTCATATTTTTAGTATCTATCCTTTTAATTGATATTCATTTATTAATTTATTTTTTTAATGTATTGAGTATTCAGTGTAGAAAATTTAGAAAATGTAGATGAGCTCCTTGCCTCCAAACTCTTCCAAAAAATTCTCTGAAATTTATTACCCAATGATAACTATAAGTATTGTAGTAATTTTTAATGTAAATGTTTTTATTAAAATATGTTTACCTTATGAAAATGGATCATAGAATATTAATTTATAACCTGATCTTTCTACTGTATCACTAGCAATTTTTGTATTATTACATTTAAATGATTTTATATTGTGGTCTAGAATTCCATTTGTAGATTTAAGATAATTCATTTAACCCATGTTATATTATTGTATATTTAGGTTGTTTCCACATTTTTCCTATTCTAAACTGTGCAGTAGGTATCTATATTTATTGATATGTCTTTGAAAACATTTAAGTAGTTTATTCAAATATACCTCTTATAAACCCTATTTGACAATATCTATTTTCTTTACTCATTATAGTCTTACAGATAATTCCCTTCCTTTGGTAGAAAAAAATCTTAACCTATAAATTGTGGATGTCAAATCCCAGTGGCCAATGTTGCATTAGCCCATCAGATGGTAATGTTTCTTCACTCATGACAGCTGTTCTCCTGACTGGTGGAGCTCTGCCCAATAATCTGAGAGCTAAGGCGGTCTGGAGAAGTTCCAGTCAAGACAACACAGGACAGTTGTGTCCTGGCTTCTTATGTGTGGCTATGCACATCCTAGCAGTGCTATGCCACACATCAGCTCAACTATTCCCCACATTGTCTTAGTTCTGTGTCTATGTCACGGTGACAGAATTATTGACCCCCACCTGGAAAGACCCTGGAGTGCCCATGTAACCTCCAGGCAGAGGCTAATATATACCTGTTTTTTTCTCCTGTGCTGTGAAACCAGGCCTGGACGGTGGCTGCACAGGCACCTGGCTCCTGTTATGCACATTCAGAACATAGCCACGACTGCAATGGACACAAAGTATGAGTTAGAAATAACCATCCGCTGTTGTAAGGCACTGAAGTTCTGGATTCATTTGTAATGGAACAGTGCTTACCCTCCCATGACCAATGCTCCTGAGAATAGCCATGCATTCATGGAGACAAAGAGATCAAGAAAGGCAGCATAAAGTGGTGGATGAAGCCAGACTCTCCAGGCTAACAACCTGCTTTGGCTTCTTCCTAACCAAGTAATCCTAAGGACATTGCATACTTTTTTCTAAGTTTTCTTATCCTCATAGGACAATGATGATGATAATACCTACCTTTAGGAGAGAGGGGTGGGTGAGAGAAACATCTGTCAAGCTGCCTGTTGCATGCCCCCTAACCAAAGACCAAGCCTGCAGCCTGGGCATCTGCCCTGACCAGAATAGAACCTGCAAACTTTCAGTCCACAGGACAATGCTTCAAGCATTGCAGCCACACCTGCCAAGGGCATGTATAATACATGTAAGTCTCTGAAACGTAAGGGGCTTCTGTAAATAATCATAAATATAACAACTTAATAGAAATGGAAAAAATAATACCTACCTTCAAATAGTTATGAAGATTGAAGGAGATATCAAATGTAGTGGTTGATATTCTAATAACATGTAGACAATTTTCAATGTATGCCAGCTATTAGTTTGAAAAAATAGTATTAGTATTAGTAGTTTTAAGCAGTAATGAACTTGAGTTTTAAGTTAAAAAACACCTGGATTCAAATCTCAATTCTACTGATTTCTATCCATATGAATTTGGATATATTACTTATGCTTGCTGAGTCTTTGTTTATTCATCTACATAATTGGGATAAGAATGCATAACATCGTATTGTTGAGGTGATGAAATAAGTTTGTATATGTAAGGAGCATAATTGGAAACACCCAGTAATAGTAGCTGCTTTATGATTACAAATCAATACTGCCTGCCATTTAAAAGGCTCTGGATGGTAGAAAAGTGTTTTTATGCCCATATATAATCTTTCTCTCTGTATACTCGATTCTCAACTTGATACTCTGAAATCTGCCACTATACTCCTAAGTCGACTTGATGGATCAACTGACTTTATACACAAATTTCATATAGCATGGCTATAGGAACCATCTTTGATCTGACCAAATACACTTTCAAATATAGTCCGAAATTAAAAGAGCAGACAAGGAGTGGAACTACCTGAATTATCATCTCGATTTATCATAAACAGACTCTATTAACTTAAGCAAGGGTTTGGGGTGAACATTTCCATAAACCTATTATGGTTAATGACCAATGACTGAAGTAGGAGACATTGTGCATTTGGTTCTCAGAGCCCTGAAGTAATGAACAGATAGTTTTTATATTACTTTGGCATAGTTTTCTCTCCAAATGCACAAATGGGTAAACACTTTCAAGTGTAAGTAACCCTTGCCCAAGTTAATAGAGTCTGTTTATGGTAAATCAAGATGAAAATTCAGGTAGTCCACTCTTACCTGAATTCCAAAGTGCCTTTGGTAGTCCCAAAGTGCTAATAGTCTAGGACCTTACCTCTTACAGGTCCATGGTTCTCAGTCTTAAAGCAAATTTGGAGCAAAAAGCAACAGCATGAACATCATCATCATCAACACAACCAACAATCCCCTCGGCCAGTCCCCTTCCCACGTCCTCCTTGTCATAGTGAGTATGGGAAGAGCAACGACCCTCCAAAAATTTATTCATTTATCAAAATCTTATCTTTCTCTTTTTCATATCATCTAATATATGTTTCTTTCATTCATGTTATGTTTCCCCAAAGTTCTCAAATTAGTTATAGAGAATTACTTTCATGGAAGTGGTGTCCCACTTAAATAAAGAATATTCAAAATATGAAGTAAGGAAGATATATATAAAAGTGGTAGATAATCATAAAAGTTTTGGAAATTAATAAAACTTACTCTAGCTTCTGTCTTACTATCAAATGGTTTGATGGTGTGAATACCATCAAACCACAGGATTCTATTTTAATGAACTCAAAATCAGGATGAATATGGGTGAAAAAAATTCCTGCCCAGTATCTAAGTGTGTATAGGCATCCAGATATTTGTTTTTGTGTAACTACCACGTATTTAGAATTTTTCCATGTCAATCATATTTGTAAAAAGCATGAACATTTTTCTTTCTCTTTTGAACTACAATGGATAAGTGACAGTCAGGAAAAACACTAAAAACATTCCAGAGCCACTGAGCAAGTAGCAGCCTGCAAATGTCATAATTTTACTGGCCTTATAAATAACCCAGCCACCATAACATGACTCAGCGTTTCCATGCAGGCAAGGGGCATTACATCTGAATGTCTTTAGGTTGTAGAACAACATCACCCTACCTATCAGAAGCAGAGCAGCACATACTTACTGCCCTAAGGTACCAGCAGGTGAAAGGTAAAACTGACAAAGCAAAAACTAAAAGGATGATTAGGAAGTGAGCACAGTGTAAATGATACTATGAGGGTCCCAAAGCATAGTGATTTATATGGGGACTCGCTAAGAATACAGTGTGGAGGGACCTAGGTAGGGGGTGTCAATGAGCCTGGAACAAAATTAACTCAGGAAAGTGGTGATAGGAGGTGTTGAGAACTGTGGAAGGCTTTGAATATCAAGCCACAGAGTCTGTATTTTGTTCTGGAGAGAGTGGTTGGAACCACGAATAGTTTGTAAGCAGGGCTGACATAAGCAGAGCCCTGCCATGAAGATTGGTGGCCATGCGGCAATGGAGACAGCGAAGTGTATGCAGGAGGTTTCCTGGTTTCCAGATGACAAGGTGCCACCAACATGCAAAGGGATTTTTAATTCTTTTAGTTTTATTAACTGAAATCTTATATGTCCAGTTCTTTTCTTATAGCTTTTTTGTACACATGCCAGAAATATCATCTTTAGCCTTACATTAAAAATGTTAAACTCTAACAAAAATTTGGGGGCCCTAATTGCAAGTCTACCCATTTTATTTAATAAAACTTTCCCCCGGTGGCTCATAAGATTCAGCAAAAGCTTGAGCTGTAGAATGATACAAAGATCAAAAGAGAAAAACAAATACTATAGCCTAGAGAGTCTTACTCAGTCTCTGCCCTACCATGTAAAAAATTTACAAACCCCCAAACAAATACTTTATTGTGCAATCTCATAGTGATTTTATCAGTAATTAGAAAAGGTCTAAAACCTCAACATCGTATAATATGGAGAAACAATGTATTATTACAGGCTATTTTTTTAAGAAAATGTTATCTTGCTATTTCCCTTGAAAACTTGGTAATTAATATTCACTCATTTCTTCCTCTGGTATACAACATTATTAAGTGTAGACAAGTTAAGTGGAATGCAGATGAACCACTGGCATTTTCTAGAACTACCCTCAACATAATTTAGATGCTTCTAAACTTAACATATTGAGTTCACATGTCAAGCAACATTGAGTTGCTTGAGTCCAGTAGATACACAATATGATTTTAAACCTCTCTAAATCTGAAGTAGGGATATTGATTTCTCTAAATCAAGAAATAGAAGGATATTCTTAATCTTTAAGTAGATGGCTCTAATTCCCCTAATTGTTTTTATATCATCTCTTCCAACATACTTAACTTATAAATGCAATAGAGTGATTTCTAAGATATAACATTTCAAATGCAATTAAGACATGCTATTTTTTCTATTTGTAGCATACTCTTTTTACAAAACTTCCCTAATAAATATTTTGTCAATTTATAATTTAAGACATTCTACTTGTGATTTGAAGTGTTTAAAACAAAGGAATTTTTCCAATACAAGTAATACAAGAGAGTTCTCTGCTGTCCTGCTACAGACCTCTTTCTCAGTAAAGAAACTTTATCTAATCCTGTTTCATCCTTTAAAACTGCCTACACCCTAATCTCCAGGGACAAATTTAATACTTTGCAACAAAGAGAATATATCCCTTTTCAGTTTGAATAGAGGAATTGTTAGGACACCAGTGAGGTATGAATAACATTATAATGCCGCCATTTACTTGGCAGAAGAAAAAGAAAGTCTCCTGTTGCAACCAAAGAAGAAGGCCTCCTTCTTTGGGTTAAATTTTTTGACCCCTGGTATATCCCCAGACACCTATGTTCCTGTGCTATTTGGGTCTTCTACCTCTTGCGAAGTAAACACTGAGCAAATCTAAGTAAACAGTTTGTTTTAGTTGAAGATAGAAAGACTCCATTTAATTGAGTTTTGATGATAGATGTGCTCCAAATGGTGCAAACAACTTTGACATGGTAAAATAATATTGTCTTATGGCATGTGTAACACTACATAAAGAATCTTAGCTTAGCACTTTCTGAGTTTACAACATTTAAGTGAGAAAATGACAAAAGAAAGCCAAACTGTCAGAAACAGAAAAACCTTTAACAACCCTAAAATACAGACTATAATTCTCCTCTTTATTCATTTGATTTTGGGTATAATCTTTGCAACAGAAGGAAGAGAATAAGAAAGCAGCCGAACTTTGTACTTGTGAAACTTTATTTTTCTGTGGCCCATTGCATATAGCTGAAAATAACACCTCAACTAACACTTGAGCATTGATTACATGATAGATTGTGGGCGAGGAGTTGAGGCAAATCAACATGTCAAGAAAAGTAAACTCTAACTGGCACAATCCATCACTTCTATATTGTTTACTACTACCATTTATGGATTGGATTACACATAAAGTACATTGTCATAAAAACCACGCACAGAATTTAAAAGTCAACATCTTATAACATCTGTCTCTACATGAAACATATTATTCACTTGAAGTCTTTATTAGCAAGCAGCTTAGTATGAAATGGCAAAATGCAGGTGTAGATTATCATTAAACTCTAAGGCTAACATTTTTATTCTGCCACTGTAGTATAGGTAATCCTTTTACCTGCTTTTGAGAAATGTTTTATGTAGGCTTATTAAACATGAACTATACCTTCTTCTTAAGTCTTTAGAAACAAACTTTTTTTAACACTCAGAAGAATCAAGTCACTTGATTTGATTTTAGTCACGTAAGCTAGCCAATCTCATTTTTACCCAGGTTTTCATATACCCACTATGGCCCTGGTGTCCTGTGGGAACAGACACAAACTTTCATGTGATTTCAAAATTGAGAGAAGCTAATCTGTAGTAGAAAAAGTGATTTAGGATAACTACAAGCTATCATCCAAGATTTTCTGGATGTTTTCAAAGTTATACTATCAGTAGTAGAGACCAAATATTTCTGAGCCCCTATCTGGCAAAATCAGAAAAGCAAGTCTGTCACTTATCCAATACGTGTGTCATAGACTAAACACTTTGGACACGCTGTTTCTCACCAGGAACTTACTATTTTAATTTTCTTTTCTGTATCTTCAGCATCTCTCTTACAACGGATTGTTAGTTTTTTTAATCTAAATATTCTCACCCCTGTGGATGCTGACAAAAGTGTGGTGGTGGCCAGAGGAAAGGAGGGGCAGGGGCTGGGAGGAGGGGGGCAAAGGGCAGGAAATGGGGACATCTGCGATGATGTCAACAATAACAATAAAAAAGTCTCATCTCTTTTATCTTAAAATGCAAAAACTCTTAGATACTTCATAAGAAATATAAATATATAATTTATATATAAATATATACTTGTACATAATATATATATATATAAATTATCAATCTGCACATGAAAAATGCTTGAATTTATTAGTCATCAGGGAATTGCAAACAAAAGCCTCAAATAAAAGCTCACTCTGGAATTACTAAGATTTGAAAAAGCCAAAAATATGAAGTCCTGAAAAGGATGTGGAAGACTGAAACTTTCATAGACTGTTGGTGGGAAACTAAAATGATACAACCACTTTAAAACACTTTGGCATTTTTTTAATAATGTCAAACATACACCTAACCTATGACCTAGTGGTCCTAGAAATATTAAAGTATATGTCCACAAAAAAGACATTCAAAAATGATAAAGTATTAATCAACAAATGACTAGGTAGACAACACCTGGAGTATCCATACAATGGAATACTACTCAGCAATTAAAAAAGCAAGAAACTGGTGATGCACAACACAAACTGATAAATCTCAAGATTATCACCTTGACCGAAAGAAGCCAGATGGAAAGAGAACACGCTGTATGCCTCCATTCATGTAAGGTTTTAAAACAAGAAAAACTAATTTGTGGCAATAGAGATTATAACTGGTTTCCTTAGAGGACTGACCTGCCAGGAACGTGAGGGACCTCCCAGGGTGACAGAAATGTTCTGTGGAACCACCACCTTGGATGAGGTGATGGTTACATGAGTGAGTAGTTTTTCAAATACTACTTGAACTCTATACTTAAAATCTGTGAATTTCCTTGTACATAAGTTAGAACTAAAAAAAAAAAAGGAAACCAAGATCTTGTTTTGATTCCGCATTGACCTCCCAATAAAATCTATCTCTGTCCTTGCTGGTGTGGCTCAGTGGATTGAGCACCAGCCTGCAAACCACAGGGTCTTCGGTTTGATTCCCAGTCTGGGCACATACCTGGGTTGTAGGCCAGGTCCCCAGTAGGGAGTGCATGAAAGACCACCAGACACTGATGTTTCCCTCCTTCTCTCTCATCCTTCCTTCCCTTCTCTCTAAAAATAAATAAAAATCTTAAAAAAAACTAACCAAAAAAAAGAGAAAATCTATCTTTTTAACAGCCAAACTTTTTAAATAAGTTAATTCAATTTATAATCTCCATTTTTTACCTTTCTGTCAGCTTTAAACACATCATTCACTACAGTGAGGCCTTCCCACACCTCCTATGCAAAATTCTCTTTCCCTGGATGATTTTGCCTGGCTAATGCCAAATGTACTGTACTTTAGGTTTTAGCCTAAACATCAGAGTCTAAACTCACCCTCTGCACCACATTGAGTGCTGTGCATATGTATTTCCACAACATTTTGTATTTTTACAATATAACATTTATCATCTCTTCATATAATTACCTACTTAAATTATCTGTCTCTACACTGAGCCATATGCTTTGGGCAAGGATGTTTATTTTGTTGACTCTTGAATTCTCAGTACCAAGCAAAGTGCTTGCTGCATGATCTCTGAAAAACTGTCAAAAGAATAAATAAGTAAATGAAGGAACCATCTGCCTTAACTCTCACATAGCTGTTCTACGATTTCTCCTTTGATTCGTTCCCATGTCCTTTTCTGTAGTTTCAGCTGGAGCCCTCAACATCTCTTCTGTAGGCCTTGGTAATTGGTTTCTAACAGATCTCTCTGCCTGTGATCGCTTGCCTTTGTAACCCAGAATTTACATGGCTACAAGAAACATCAAAAATGCCCATGAAATCAGTCATTTTCTCTCTCCTCAAAATCTTTAATTCCTTCTGACGTCCTTCTTAAGGATAAGTCATTTGTTTCCCATGTTGAAGTATCTTAAAAAGCTTTTTCTCCCTCTTTCTACTTTCTCTTCACCTCTTGCTTGAGCTGATTACAAACCTCTGAACTGGTCTCCACTTCCAGCTCCTTTTCATTCCAGTGAATATTCCACAAACGCAGCAGCATTATCTTCTCTTAAAATATGTTTGATTAATCTCTTTTCAGTTTGAAATCTTCTATTGGTCTGCTATTTGTCTACAAAATAACATATGTAGTTTCTTACCAGAAACAGAGGACCCTCCACAATGCAATTCTTAAAAGCATTTGCAAATGCTATTCCTCATTTTTCAGGAAGATCCATGCCTCCGTTCTTCATCTTGGAATACTCAGTGAGATGTCATACCCATGAGTGGCCTTGCCAGAGGCCCCAGGGGTGGCCAATATCTGTACCTGTTCCCTGTGCCACCCTGTGGCTCAGTTCACATTTCTGCAATAACTCTTCTATGCTGTATAATTATTCTTTTTCCATTTTCATGTTTCTTTTCCCTTGCTAAGACTATGGATTCTTGAGGGTAACAACAATGTCTTGTTATTTTATTTTTATTCCCTATACTTAGTACAATGCTCAGGATAGAGATGTGAACAATGAATATCTATTATACGAATGCACTAATGAATGAGTAATCCATACTGTTTGTGAATGCACTTGACCTCTTCGCATCTTGTACTTTTGCTTCTACTATTTGCTCAGCCTGGATTGCCCTCCCTACAGTTCTGCGAGTAGTGAAAACTTTGCCTCTTAAAGGTTCTGGTTCGATGGATTCTTTTGATGCAACACTCTCCCTGCTCTCTTCAGTAGGAATTATAACTTTCTGGGTGTACCTTTGGTTGCCTTGCTTATTTATCCATATTTAACTTAATAGACATACTATTGTGAACAGGCTGCATGTTAGGCACTTTGTATGCTATGAACCTTATAAAAGAGAATGTGACCTGGTGGCTACCACTGAGAAGTGCAGAGTCTAATGGTGAGATGCATTTGTAAAATAAAGACACAGTGCAGTCTGTTAAATGCTATAATTAAGGTAAGAATAAAATGTTATAAGGTTGGAGAGCTTGGAGGAATTCATTTGACATGATTCAAAGGCAATGATTCATAGAGTGGTTCAGATTTGAGCTGGCACTTGAAAAAGGCATAGGAGTTTGACAGGCAAATGGGTGGTTATAAAGATACCCCAGCAGACAAAACAGCTACTGTAAATGTACAGACTCATGAAGAAGAACTCTGGCAACTGATTCACCCTTTTTTCCCCTCCACAATGATCTCTTAAACTCCTGGTCCACGAATATAACATGTCTGAACTCTAGCTAACAACTTAGTAACTCTCATCACCAGCAACTCCATTAATCTGCACCTTGGATTCAGTGTCATCTGGAATAGTAAAAACTCCCAAATTCTTAATTCCGGCGTTCCCCTCTCATGCTTCTGATTCTCCACTTATTTTCCACACTTATCTTCTGCACTTGTCATGACCTTACGACCCTTCAACTCACATTACCTCTCTTGTGGGGGGTCCTCTCCTTCCATTGTTTTCCATCAAAGAGATACAAATGTGTGATTTCAAGATGTAGGGAAAATAGTAACCATATCACTAACAATAAATATTATTGTAAAAAGTTGGATATTGTAAAATTTTGTTTTGCAGCTTTCCTGTTGCCATAGTTAGGCTCATCCAGAAGGAGAACAAGTTACCCAGTAGCTACCTGAATAGAATCCTGTGGGCCTAAAAGGATGCTCCTGCAGCCCAGCAACAAGCTGGAGTCTGAGGCAAAAGCAATTTTAAAAAAGAAAGCACCATTAGGACTTTCTTGGGCTTCATCCTGGGAGTTAAATGCTTGGAAATCACTGAATTAAAAATGAGTGTACTATATTAGATCAAATTATACCGAACTTAACTGGATAATACTTAACTTTTTAAAAAAGATTATATTTATTTATTTTTAGACAGAGGGGAAGGGAGGGTGAAAGAGAAAGAGAGAAACATCAGTGTGTGGTTGAGTCTCATGTGCCACACACGGGGGACCTGGCCTGCAACCCAGGCATGTGCCCTGACCTGGAATCCAGCCAGCGATCCTTTGCTTCACAGGCTGTCACTCAATCCACTGAGCTACATTAGCCAGGGCTACTTAACTAACTTTTAACTCTGTAATATAAAGTTATGTTTAGATATGTAATACATGTATATTTCTTAATTAGATTTAACTTTTGCAACTGTACATGAAATTTGGGAAACTACCAAAACGATGCATTAAAGCTGATTCCCAATATTTTAAATAGTTTATTATCTTACATTGCATTTTAAATATACCAAGTGTTAGTATTGTTTTAAGTGTTTAGCAGAGATGTTATTTGAGAGTGAGCTATGACTCAAACCAAAGCAATTTGGATTCAGAGCCTGGGCTTACAACCTACAAACAGCTTTGAGAGAAAATCCTACACATCAAGTCATCCCAGCTCTGCCGCTCACCACCTGTGTTATCATGAGCATGTTATTAAAGCACTGTGAGTCTCGGATTCCAGTGTGCAGGGGAGGTGACAGAGAATCTACCTCCGTAGGTTGTTATAGACATCAAATGAGATCTTATAAGGGTCAACGTTTATGATGAAGCCCTAGAAATCACTAAGCCTGTTTGACCACATTTTATTTCCTGAGGCAATTATATAATTCTGCCCTGACTCAAGGGTGGGGAGGTGTAATAGACTGCCTTTTGATGGGAAGTGGCAAGGATCTGGAAGAGCATGTAGAAGTGGAAGTATTGCTATGACTATTTTTGGAAAATACAATCTGCTATGTTCATGATGGTTGCCAAGAAATTTTAGCTACAAGGAACATACTCCCCTTGGTTTACACATGGCTACAGTATAAAGAGTCACACTAACCTTTTACTATGACACTTGGTTCTTTACACAATTCAGGTGAAATCTTCAAATCAAAATTTCAGGCCCTTTTATTTCATTCCTGGGTCAAACATTAGAACAATTTAGTTTCCTTGTATTCAGTATGTTGCTTTGTATGTATGAAAAATACTCCATTCGAAGTATTTCCTTCCTTATTCATCTTAGACTGCTCGAACATCTCTCTTGATGGCGTCAGTATTCCTGGTCCCAGATCCTTTCGTTCAGTCCACTCAACCAATCTCCAAACCTAATGCATTTCACCACCTGCATTGTAATGGTAGGTAGTATTCTCTAGAATTTTTTCCACCTTTTTGCTTGTCTCACTGTATGTTCTTATTTGACCCATGTTACAACTATAATCAAACATGATAATAATGCCCATATTTCTATTGCCATATCTACTTAAAGCTCTTGTCCCATTTGTCCCCAACTTTCTGTGTAATGGAGGAGATACCTGAATCTCAACATGGTGTTCAAACTTAATTCATTTTCCCCCCTTCCAGGTTACTCTTTTTATATCTACCCTCACTTCACTGACCATTTATTTCTATCTGAAAATCTTGGATTTTTTTCCCACTCCAATGTACAGTCTACTTTCTATTACTCACCATGACTAGTTGATTCTAATTCTTCATCATTTTTTACTATAATGTCCACTGTTCTGTCTCAGTCTAGGCCTCAACATCAGTCACCCGGGCTCCTTTCTTCACTGTAGTCCTTTGTCACACTTTATACCTGAGTAATCTTTATAAAATACAAGCCTTATCAAGCCTCTTAAACAAATTATAATAAACTCTTATAACCTTTTGAATAAAGTCTAAAGTCTTTGTCATTTTTAACCCTAACTTTCTGGGACCTACCTAACCTTCTAACCTCACTTTTACAAGTGCCCCCTGTTTCAGGGATACCCGAGGATTATCTTGCTTTCAAAATGTGCTCACCTGGGGCTCTGTTTAAGCAGATCCCTATTCACCTTTATCTGATAACCCAAAAAGCCCTTTGGACGTTTCAATAAATACTTCTTTGGAGAAAACTAATCTGATGTTTTAATCTGAGTTATTGCTCCTCACTGGCTTATGCAGAAACCTGGGAAAATGTTTTCCAGTCAGAAGAATATGCTATACTCACATTGTCAGTGTATTAGTTTACTTAAGAGTGGTAAGAGCTCATTACTCTTATTGCGCCATGGCCATTGCAGTTTCTGTCACATGGTGGTGGGTTGATAAAAGCCTTTTTAATGAATACATACATACATGCACACATACATACATACATACATACATGGTTACCTCGCACATCTTATTACTTTCCCATTTTACTTGAGCTAATCACTAGTAAACTTTACAACAAAAACTTTCTCTAGTTTTACTTCTTTGTAGATTCTCTTAAAAACATTTTTCATTAGAATTTGCATCAGTATTTATCAGCATGTCAATGTACAACAAATAACTACAAAAGCACAGTGGCATTAAATAGTAAATATTTTATTATCCATGCATCTGGGTTGGTCACATGGGTTGCTCGGTTGATCTTGGCTGGGTTTGCCCACTCATCTAGGGAGTGATTGGCTTTTGGATGACATAGGATGGCCTTGAATGTTATTATTGGCACCCCTCAGGTCTGCCACAAGTGTTTCTGGTCCTTCTCCTGGGCTAATCTGAGAATATCCTTTTTACAGAATTTGTAAAAGTGTAAGAGAACAAATCTCAGTAAATGAGCCTATTCTTAGCCTCTGCTGATGACACTTCTGCTGACACTGTGTTGGCCAATGCATGTTACATTACTAATCCCAGAGATGGCAAATTATGTCCCCTTTCTTATCATCAAAAGGTACTTCAAAATTACATGGCAAAGCATGTAAATATTTGAAGTATTTAAGAATTTGGACCAATATCACAATTTGCTGCAGGTCGAATCAATAAGCTAACCATTAAATATTTTTGACAATAATAATACAAAAGATTCTAATAAGATGATATACAAATTATTGGAGAAAAAGAGTAATCAGTTATTGCAGTCTATTTGAAATTTCAATAAAGAAAAAGTATACAGCCAAAAGTTTTATATATATACATATATATCATAAGATATATTTTATTTTAATTTTAATTGTTGTTCAAGTATAGTTTTCTGTCTTTTGCTCCCATCCCAGCCCACCCCCACTCAGCCCTCCCCATCTCCCTCCCATTTCCACCCCACCTAGTTTTTGTCCATGTGTCTTTTATACTTGTTCCCATAAACCCTTCCCCTTTTCCCCTGAAATTCCCCTGAACTTCCCTCCCCTCACACTGGTCAGAATGGCCATCATAAACAAAGTGATAAGATATATTTTATTATCAAAAAAAGAAACTATCAGTATCAAGAATTATTTGTAAAGGTTTTATTTACTTATTTTTTTAGAGAGAGGGGAAGGGAAGGAGAAAGAGAGGGAGAGAAACATCAGTTCCTCTCACATGGCCCTCACTTGGGACCTGGCCCACAACACAGGCATGTACCCTGACTGGGAATCGAACTGGCAACACTGTTTCACAGCCTGTGCTCAATCCACCGAACTATACCAGCCAGGGAGTATCAAGAATTATTAATGAAGGCTTGGTGGAGGAAAATGAAGAACTTTGAAACATTGCTAAGATTTTGAGGAAGGAATTTCATGTAGAACAATTTTTCTTCTTTCCATGGTGTCATTACTTTATCACATAAATTGCTTAGTATTCTTTATCTGGAAATTTGCAGACATCATTCCAAAATTGGTCTTGATGTGGTGATTGGTGCATTACAAGTGAATAACAACAGTAAATAATTCATAATCAAATCTCCCTTGAAGACAGGAGTAAACATATAAATAACTATAATAAATTAGAAGGGAGCATGATGACTTTGATGTGATTGACAAAACTACCTGATGCTTTGTCTCCAGGGAGACATCATCAAGCATGGTGCAGATTTTACACTGCAAATTAGAATTCTGTGCACGACCTTGCTTGAAGCTCAATTAACTTAGAAATTTAAAAATGCTTTAGAAAACCAGGCTTAGGTTGATGATAAGGGGAATTATTAGTTTTAACCACAAAATAGAATATTTACAAACTATGTGGGAAGACCAAGATAAACCAAAATAAAACCAAACCTTTAGAAAATAACTAATGTACAAGATAATATGAAAAAAAATCAAATGTCTGGTAGCAGGTTTATTTTGTATTAATTTCTGTTATTTTGAGTCTACTCTTTAACATTTTTATTGCTATCTGGCTTTTAATATATTTATTAACAAAATTTGCAAAGTCTTGCATAGGCATACTTTTGTAAGCATAAAGGTATTTATTTTTGTCAAAAGCAGATAAAGAGCAATGCAGTTTTTATATCAAACCCTATATTTTGTAAAACAAGTCATATTGAGCCATTTAATTTATATCTCCCCACTGCACCATTCCTGTCAAATTTTGTGCTATACTCTGCTCTCCTTTATCCTTCTTCTCTGCTGCTCTCGGATGGAAGCTTTTCTGTAACTGTGGCTGAAATCAAATGCAAGTTAATGTTTATCTTTTTGTTTGTTCCCTGGCACCTGAAGATGGTGTAAAAACTGCTACCTTAATTTAAAGGGGACACTACTTTAAAAATAGTAACTTTTGTTTATTTATTCAGAGAAGTTATTAATAAGGCAATAATGAAGTTCATTTGACTTTCGACAAGTGTTTTTCCTGAGGAAAACTGATGAAACAACTCCAAGGGCTGGTTCATTTTTATTTTATTTTATTTTTTAAAAATTTTTATTTAATTATTTTTCAAGTACATTTTTTTTGTCTATTTCTCCCATCCCCCCCCCAAAATGGTTCATTTTTAGAATTTATTTCCAGTTCCATCCAAGCTGTTGCAAAGGGCAGGAGCTCCTTTTTTCTTGCTGCTGCATAGAATTCTATTGTGTATATGTACCATAACTTTTTGATCCATTCATTTACTGATGGGCATACCATATGATCTCACCTTTAACAGGAAGCTAAACAACAAAACAAACAAGCAAGCAAAAATAAAAACAATGACACTGAAATAGAGAACAGGGGACAGTGACCAGAAGGGAGAAGGGAGGGAATTTCAGGGGGGAACGGGGAAGGATTTATAGGAACTAGTATAAAGGACACATGGACAACAACTAAGGGGGGTGGAAATGGGAGGGAGGTGGGGAGCATGGGGGGGTGGGCTGGGAGTAAAAGACAGAAAACTGTACTTGAAAAAGAAAAAAAAGAATTTGTTTACAAAGTTGTAAAACACTCCCATTTATTTGTCTAAGAATGCATTTCTTAGACAGCCATTCTATTAGTGTTTGTCTGCTTTATAAATAACAATCTGGAACATCACCCAGTGAGAGTGTAAAGTCCTACACATTCAAAGGTGGTAGAAAGGCACTGGTTGAGAGTCTGTAGCCTGTGGATTGTGGTCCCAGTTCTGCCTCATTATAAACTTAACTTCTACGTCCCTTAGGCTTTCCTGGTCTTAGTTTTTTTTCTAAAAAGAATAAAGATAGTAAGCACTCTTTTCATAAAATTGTTGTGAGAGATAAATTTTAGCACGTTATAATGGAAAAATTTCAACCGCATCCACATGTAGAGAGAACAGTACAAAGCACGTCCTTTCATCTACCTCCAACTTCAATGGATATCACTTCATAACTAGTTTGTGTCTTCCATGTTCCTATCTCCTAGCTCCATAATTATTTTTAAGTAAACCCAAACTATTTTATTATGTAATCTGTCAATATCTTTCAGAACTAAGGTCTTATAAAAAAGTCACTGTAGCACCCCAGCCAGTGTGACTCTGTTGGTTGGAGCATTGTCTTGTTACCTGAAGGCTGCCAGTTCAATCCCTGGTCAGGGCACATATCCAGGTAGTTGGGACCCGGGGATGTGTGCAGGAGGCAGCCAATCAGTGTTTCTTTCTCACATTGGTGTTTCTCCCTCTCTTTCTTCCCTTCTCTTGAATGGGAATAAAATGAACTTTTTTAAAAATCGCAGTATCATTATCACAAGTAAAATAATTAAGAGGTAATTATTCAATGTATCAAATGATCAGTCACTGTTGAAATTCTTCCTTTTTGGTAAACTTTTGTAAAATTTTATTTAAATCAAGATCAAAGTAAGGTCAATCAGTCCATATATTGCAGTTAAATATGTGATATTAAACTGTAAGTCACTCCTCTCTTTTTTCTACCATGCACTTTGTTGAAGAAGTTGCAGTTTGTCTTATAGAATTGTTTCTTCATGGGGTTAAAATGTTTTGTCTTTTGAATTTCTTGTAAATTATGGCTATATCTAGAGCCTTAGCAAGATTTAAATTTTATTTTTTAATGTTCCACAGTTTTATTCCTAATATTATCTTGTATCAATGTCTTTTTCTCTACAAATAATTGTCCCCTAAATTTCTATTATTTTCTCAACTAGCACAAAACCATATAATACAAGATCACACGTCATGATGCTCTGACACATGCTTTCCCATGTTCATTAATCACCAGAAAAAGATTACTTGGCTGTACCCATTGCTGTCCCCTTCCCCCACCAATGGAATGAGTGTTCAGAAGTACGATGAGTAATTATATTGCTTTCCATTCATCATTGTTTCCTCTTTGTTCTTCTTAATTATCTTTTCAGAAATTTTTAGTTGTCTTTTACTATTTGATTTTATCCACTTAATATAGTCATGTGCTACCTAATGACATGTTAGACCACATGTGTGACAGTGGCCTCATAAGGTTATACAGTGCAGCTGACTTTTCTGTAAGAGACGGAAAGGTATGTGGCTCGGGAGAATTTTTTTTCTTGTGGGAGCAACATCAGTAGTGCTTGGTAATAGATCCCCTCTTCCTCACAGCAGCTCAGTGTCATGCACACATTACCTCCCCATCAGTCAGCCGCTGACCTGTTTCAGCACAGAAGAGCCTATCCCCATACTACATGTACAGAGGGCTCTGCGGCCTCCTCAGATCTAGCGTGAGGGTCTTCGGAGTCCATTGCTGTAGGTTCTTCATTGAGGTCCTAAGATCTTGTATGAGGACCCAGGTCCACAGGAGTTACCTTAACACAGGCAGAATGCCACTGCCACTTCAGAGAAAGCTTTCTGTGATGGTGTGGAGCCAGCTCATCCCTGTACCTTGGAGATATTTTCAGGTTGTAATGATATAAAGCACATACAAGTTTTATTTCTCCTGTGAATTCAATGCCAGAGAGACACCCTTGTGCCAGATAGAATCAAGGAAAAGAAAAAATAATTTCCAAAGTAAAAATATTGTGTCCTCAGTTCTATACTCTCTGCATGTTAAACACTCTTTTAAAAAATGAATACCACAAAATTCCCTCATCTGTCACTGTGCCAACATGCAAGAGCCAAAACCACACTGCCACGACAATCCCCTATATTCGATTGTGTCTCAATCTCGGTATCTGGTTCCTACTATCCTCAGACCACCTTTGCACGCCTTCCAGACAGTCACTGTGACAGTGATTGCACTCACTTGGCCAGTTTCTCCTTGATATTTCCAGTCAGTCCGGCCCTATCCAGTTCATGGAGCAGCATGGACAGCTTCCATGTTCTAGTTTTGACCTTGTGGGAAGCAGGGAGTGGGTCTGTGAGACAGTGTTTATGAAGTTCACAGTAGTGTCCAGAAATGTCCGAGGCCTTCACACTCACTCAGCACTCTCACTGACTCACCCAGAGCAACTTCCACCCCTGCAGGCTCCATCTGCAGGAGCACTACACTTACCACATATTTACATATTTTATACTGTATTCTACTATATCTTTTCTATTTGTTTACACATGTTTAGATACACAAATACATTGTCTTTATATTGCCTATTGTATTTAGTACAGTGATATGCCATACGAGTTTGTAGCTTAAGTGTGTAGTAGGCTATACCCTCTAGGTTTATATAGGTACACTCTGTTTTCACAAGACAGAAATCACCAAATGACACATTTCTCAGAATGTACCCCTGTTGTTAAGTGACCCATGACTATATGGCATTACCTATATGTAAATAGGAAAGCATGAGGACAAAACAGCCAATCCACCATTCAATGTAGCACCTAGAACGTTGAGAATGTGACCTTTGTATTCCTAGCCTGTCCCATCTCCTTGTCTCCTTCCTCATGTGAAAGCACTATTCTTTTCCTTTATAAAAATCGATGTTATTCTATATATATCCATTCATAAATATTATTTAGTATTTATTTTTAGCTTTATTAAAATGGTACAACATGTCGTGGCTATATACTACTACAGGCATTTAGTCAAACTCTGTTCCCCAGTTTCATCCATATAGTTGTCTAATTTATTTTCCCTTATCATTCTCTTATCATCGCATATTTGGGTTGTTGTTTCCAGTGTAATAGTCTCACTCATTTTACTGTGGACATTCTTTTATCTGTCTCCCGATGGTTAAGCCCTGGGGTGTCTCCAGGGCTTATATTTAGGAGCAGAATTGCTGTCATAAGTGTGTGCACTTTCATCTTTACCAAAGTAATTTACTACATTGTACTACTATCAATAGTATATAAGTACAGAGAAAAATCTTTTTTATTGATCAATGACATCTTCAGTGTTTGTAACTACTAGAATTCATAATATTTGAGAAACTAAGTTTCAAAGGGTATCTCATTGTGGACTTATTTGACAGAATGCTGATTAATGGTAATGTTGCACATTCTTTATTTTGGAGCAGTTACTGGCCACCCATGTTTAAAACCTCTAAAATTACTCTTTATACATTTTTATACTTTTGTTTTTGTTTTAAAGAAATGTTATATCTTTTAGATACTATTTTTGTCAAATATGAATGTTGTGATTATTTTCTTCCATCTTATGGCTATTCTTTTAACTTGTTAATAACGGCTCTTGATAAATAAAAGTTTAAGCTATCAATATTATTGCATATATCAGTATTACCCTGATGGTTAGCAATTTTGAAGTTTCCTTTTTCCCCTATTTTAAAATAATTTTAATTTAATATTTTTAAGGTTTTGCTTTTCATATTGAAATTTTGGATGTGTGTGTGTGTGTGTGTCTAGTGTGATGTAAGGTTCCAATATCCCCTCATATGACTAAACAATTATTTGAACATCTTTTAGGGAATAGTCCTTCATATTTGCAATGTTTTATAATAACACATTTTCACCTATTAATGCTTCATATGTAGACATGTATCTGTATATTGGCTCTCTTTATCCATCACTGTTTCAGTATCATACTGTCTCAAATACTTGAATTTATGATAATTCTTGATATCTTGGAGGAAAGGTTTTTCATATTAATTTTATTTTGAAATGTTCTGGCTATGCTTGGCTCTTAGCTATTCTTACACAATTTTGTTCTTTTTTTCTTCAGTTATTTTTCAAGTACAGTTTTCTGTCTATTTCTCCCATCCCAGCCCGCCCTGCCCCGTGCTCCCCATCTATCTCCCGTTTCCACCCCCCTTATTCATTGTCCCTGTGTGCTTTATACTTGTTCCTCTAAATCCCTCCCCTTTTTCCCCCTTAAATTCCCTCCCCTCTTCCCTCTGGTTTCTGCCCCTCTGTTCTCTATTTCAGTGTCTTTGTTTTTATTCTGCTTGCTTGTTTATTTTGTTGTTTAGCTTCCTGTTAAAGGTGAGATCATATGGTATTTGTCTTTCAACACCTAGCTTATTTCACTCAGCATAATGCTTTCCAGTTCCATCCATGCTGTTGCAAAGGGTAGTAGCTCCTTGTTTCTCTCTGCTGCATAGAATTCCATTGTGTAAATGTACCACAATCTTTTGATCCATTCATTTACTGACGGGCACCTAGGTTGCTTCCAGCTCTTGACTATTGTGAATTATGCTGCTATGAACATTGTGGTGTATAGGTTCTTTGAAATTGATGTTTTGGGGTTCTTAGGATATCATCCTAGCAGTGGAATTGCTGGGTCAAAAGGCAGGTCAATTTTTATTTTTCTGAGAAAATTCCATACTGTTTTCCATAATGGTTGTACCAGTCTTAGTTCACTGTACCAATCCCACCAACAGTGAACTAAGGACCCCTTTTCCCCACAACCTCTCCAACATTTGTTGTTTGTTGCTTTTTTTATGATAGCCTTCCTGACCAGTGTAAAGTGGACAATTTTGATGTCAAATTCTTACAAAGAAATTTATTTAAAAAGTTTGGATTGCATAGAATTATAGATTACTTTTCCAGTTTCAATTAGAAACAGACTCAAAGATACAGAGAACATTTTGTTGCTTGCCAGATGTGGGTGCAGGTTGGGGATGAGTGAAAAAGATGAAGGAATTAATAAGTACAAATTGGTAGTTACAGAATAATGATGGGGACATAAAGTACAGTATAGGGAATGTAGTCAATAATATTTTAATAAGTATGTATGGAGTATTATGAGTGTGAGATTTACCAGAACGATCACTTGTATTTTAAAGTTTTATAATGTCTAATCACTGGGTTGTACACTAGAAACTAATATAATGATGTATGCTGGCTATAATTGAGAAATAATAATGATTTAAAAATGAAAAAGTAAATTGATATTTTTATGATACTGTTTTTTATTTGTAAACATAGTATATCTCTCCATTTATTAGGTGTTAATTATTTTCAAATAAATTGTATAAACTTTATAATTATCCATACAAATGATTTAGGCATCTATGTCTATTTCTTCCTCATTAATGTATGCATTTTGTTGCTATTATAAATTTTCTTTAAAAAATTATGATCAGTTTATTTTTGATGTACAACTTTGAAATTGATTCTTTTGTATTTATTTCCTATCTTGACACTTGGCTGAACTTACTTTTTAAAAATTTTTATATTGTTGTTCACTTATAATTTTCACCATTTTTCCCCATTGTTCCCCCCTGCCCTGCCCAGCACCCCTCTTCCACATTCAATCCTCCCCCCCCACCCACTGTCCTAGTCTATGATTCCTTTATACATGTTCCTTGACTTGAACCTTCCCTCCTTTCCGCCCCCCCCCATTATCCTCCTGCCACCTTCCCTCTGGTCACCGTCAGTTTTTTCTTTATTTCCATATCTCTGGTTCTGTTTTGCTCAGCTGTTGTTTTGTTGATTAGGTTCCACTTGTAGGTGAAATCATATGGTAATTGTTTTTCTCCTCCTGACTTATTTCACTTAGCCTAATGATTTCAGTTCCATCCATGCTTTCACGAAAGGTAGTAGAATTTCTTCAGAAAACTAAAAATGAAAATGCCTTTTGACCCAGCAATTCCAATGCTGGGATTATGCCCTCAGAACCCTCAAACACCAGTCCAAAAGAACCTATGCACCCCAATGTTTACAGCAGTACAATTTACAATAGCCAAGTGCTGGAAGCAGCCTAAGTGCTCATCAGTAAATGAATAGACCAAAAAACCATGGTACATTTACATAATGGAATTCTACACAGCAGAGAGAAAGAAGGAGCTCATTGTGGTTTTAATTTGCATCTCTCTCACAGCTAGTGATACTGAGCATCCTTTCATATGCCTTTGAGCCCTCTGTATGTCCTCCTTGAAGAAGTGTCTTTTCAGGGTTTTTTTTGTCCATTTTTAATTGGATTGTTTGTCTTCCTGGAGTGGAGTTGTGTGAGTTCTTTCTATATTTTGGAGATCAAACCCTTGTCCAAGGTATCACTGGAAAATATATTTTCCCATATGCTTGGTTGCCTTTTCATTTTGCCAATGTTTTCTTTAACTGTTCAGAAGCTTTTTAATTCAATGTAGTCCCATTTGTTTATTCTTTCTTTTACATCCCTTGCTCTAGGGGACAAATCTGTGAAAATATTGCTGCCGGGGATATCTGAAATTTTCTTGTGTATGTCCTCCTCTAGGACCTTTATGGTGTTACAGCTTTAAGTCTTTTATTCATATTGAGTTTATTTTTGTGTATGGTGTAAGTTGGTGGTCCAGTTTCATTTTTTTGCATGTAGTTTTCCAGATCTCCCAACACCATGTGTTGAAGAGGCTATTTTTACTTCATTTTATGCTTCTTCCCCTTTTGTCAAATATTAATTGACTGTAGAGACATGGGTTTATTTCTGGGCTCTGTGTTCTGTTCCATTGATCTATATGTCTGTTCTTATGCCAGTACCAGACTGTTCTGATTACAATGGCCTTGTAATACAGTTTGATATCAGGTATTGTGATCCCTTCAACTTTGTTCTTCTTTCTCAAAAGTTGCTGCAGCTATTCAGGGTCATTTATGATTCCATATAAATTTTTGAAATGTTTGTTCTATATCTGTGAAATATATCATTGGTATTTTAATAGGGATTGTGTTGAATTTATAAATTGCTTTGGGTAGAATGGACATTTTATTGATGTTAATTCTTCCAATCCATGAACGTGGTATATGCTTCCATTTATTTGTGTCTCAGCTTGTATAACCTGAGCTTTAAAGGAACTACATTTCTGGTACTCTTGGCAACAGAAGAATGGAAACAGGGGAGAGGAATACTGTTTAGGGAAAAAATGAGAAGAAATAAGTGAAAAGTCATATTCCAAATAGAGAAAGGGACTATCCTGCCCCTCAGATCAGTGATTTAGGGTTATTGATTTGCACAAATGATGGGAGAAAACACAGACAATGAACAAAAACATTAATCTTTTTGATGTTTCTTCGATTGATAATCACTTCTCCAATTCATATTCCATTAGGATATATAAAATTGGGATATTTTAATTTTATTGTTTTTTCTTCATTTATTAACTGGATAATTCTATAAAGATAAAATTACCTTTACCAGTGATTTGGTGACTGAATTCCTGCTGGTATAAAAGCGTGATAACTGCTTGATCATTTTCTTTATTTACCAGTATTTTTTTTAAATGTCAGTTCATTAATGTCCTCCAAAGGAGACCAGTAAGGTATGGGTTTTTTAAAATGATCTTTACAAAGTGATGGATTTAAAAATATTTCATGTGCTTTAATTCATAGCAATTATTGTTCTAACAGATATTCAAATTTCCCCTTCTTGGTCAGGGTAGCTTTTTTTATATTAATTCCTGAGCCCACTAGAAATACCCCTCAGGCTTAAATACTAGTTTTTCCAAGACACCAGTTTCATTACCCATTGGCTTTATCACTTAATACACATAGGATAATCCTGGAAAACAGTATAGATACTCGCTAACTAAAAAAAGTTAAGTTTTTTTTTTAGTGGCTCAGTGGATTGAGCATCAGCCTGCAAACTGAAAGGTCACTAGTTCGATTCCCAGTCATGGCACATGCCTGAGTTGCAGGCCAGGTCAAGTTGGGTGCATGTGAGAGTCAACCAATGGATATATCTCTCACACATCAGTGTTTCTCTCCCTCTCTTTTCCCTCCCTTCTCCTCTCTCTAAAAATAAACAAATAACATTTAAAAAATATATTACCGTTAGAATACATCCTATTGTACATGTTTGGTAAGATTATAAGTTACTCGGAGTAGTTTTTCCTTGCATGGTTATCATTATTTTATACATGCATTTTACTTTTAGCTTTAGGAAATAATTTTTGAAATTGATTTTGCTTTAAAATTATTTTAAAAGTTTATTTTTTATTTTTAAGGTGAGTTAAAAGTCAATTTTAAAATTTATAAAACAGAGCCTATTCAAAAATGTTTAATGTTTATCCCTGTTCTCTCTATTCCCCTTTATTCTGGGGAAAACTTTTAAAAGGGGTTTGCCCAGAAGTTATCCAGCCATGTAGTATGAAAAGTAGAGACAGTTACTGAAGAAGACACAGGATAAAAGAAACATTGCATATAGAACAATGATGCCTCAGTCCCCTTCAAAATAGGCACCTTGGGATCTCACACAGTTCTCCCAATCACCATCAGCTGCATAGTAATTTCCTGAATTTCATCAATGGTTGGAAATCTCTTTTCTTTCAAAGGTAATCTTATTTTAGGAAAAGCCAGAAATAACAGGGCACCAAATCTGGGCTGTAGAGGGGCTGACTCCCCTGGATGATTTGATGTTTCACCAAAAAAAAAAAAAAACCCTCTGCATGAGACATAATTCATGAGCAAATGCATTGTTGTGATAAAGCTGCCAATCATCAGTTTTCCATAGCTGTGGCCTTCTGAATCATCCAAAGAGTTTCTGCAGAAGGATGTTCACATTTAATACAAAATTTGATGCAGATTCATTGTTTTACTAAGTCATTTTGAATGCTCCAGCCACGCAGTACACATGCTCACTCAGCAGCAACTACTGCTCCTACTGACTAGTACAGTGAAGTTATTGTTCATGCATGCACATTCTCGTCCACTCTCCTTGGCCACCAGGTTACATTGATGTCACACAAACCATTCTTGTTATGCTAACAATGGTTAGACTTTTTCCAGACAGGCCTCACATATTCAATTTTGTACTTGTTGTTATACTATATATTTTTAAATTTTATAATTTATGTTACTATAATATTATAATATGAATTTTATAATAATTTTATATATTTATATATACATATATTTCCTTAGATTAAATAGTGGCATACTATAGAACAGTAGCATAGTAGCATACTCTTTTATCACCTTGATATTTTTCACTTATTTTAGAGGTCAGTCCTTATTAGTATATAGAGATATTCCTCATTACTTTTTTAAAGTATATTTTATTGATTATATTATTAAAGTTGTCCCAATTTTTCTTCCTTTTGCCCCCCTAAGCCTGGTAACCCCTTCCCTTCAGCAATAACCCCCTTAGTTCATGTCCATAGGTTGTGCATGTAAGTTCTCTGGCTTCTCCATTTCCTATACTATTCTTAACATCCCCCATCTATTTGTACCTATTGATTATACTTAATACCTGCACCATTTTCGCATTCTCCCTCTTCCTCCTCCCAGGTGATAACCCTCCAAATGATGTGCACACCAATGATTCTATTCCTGTTATGGTTGTTTGCTTAGTTAGTCTATTTTTTGTTTGTTTGTTTTGGGGTATTTTTTAGATTCCATTGTTGATAGTTGGACTTTGTTGCCTTTTTGGTATTCATGGTTTTGATCTTCTTTTTCTTAAATAAGTCCCTGTAATGTTCCATGTAACAATGGCTTAGTGATAATGAACTACTTTAGCTTTGACTTGTCCAGAAACTACTTTATTTGCCCATCCATTCTAAATGATACCTTTGCTGGATAAAATAATCTAGGTTGTAGGTCCCTGGTTTTCATAACTTTGAGTATTTCTTACTAAGTCCCCTCTAGCCTGTGCAGTTTCTTTTGAGAAATCAGTTTATAGTCTTATGGGAACTCCTTTGTAAGTAACTCCCTGCATTTCTCTTGCTGCTTTAAAAAAATTATTTAGTTATTTTTCAAGTATAGTTTTCTGTCTATTTCTCCCATCCCAGCCCACCCTGCCCCATGCTCTCACCTCCCTCTCATTTCCATCCCCCTTAGTTATTGTCCCTGTGTCCTTTATACTTGTTCCTCTAAATCCCTCCCCCTCTTTTAAGATCTCTCTTTGTCTTTAAACTTTGGCATTTTAATCATGATGTGTCTTGTTGTTGTGGTTTTCTTTGGATACATCTTGTTTGGAATTTGTATGCTTCCTGGATTTGTATGTCTATTTCCTTAGCCAAGTCACAGAAGTTCTCCTTCATTATTTTTTTAAATAAGTTTGAATTTCTTGCTTTTCCTCTTCTCCTTCTGGCATCCCTATGATTCAGATGTTGGCATGTTTGGAGATGTCCCAGAGGTTTTAAGCCTATCACCTTTTTTTGAATTCTTGTTTCTTATTTCTGTTCTGGTTTAATGTTTATTTCTTCCTTTTGTTCTAATTAATTGATTTGAGCTATGGCTTCCTTCCCTCACTGTTGGTTTTCTGTATATTTTTCTCTATTTCACCCAGTGTACCCTTTATTTCCTTTTTTTTTTTTTTGTTTTGCCATACGCAACAAGTTCTTTGATCACCGCAATCACCAGTGCTTTGAACTTTGCATCTGATAGGTTGACTATCTCCCTTTTGCTTAATACTTTTTCTGGGGTTTTGTTCTGTTCTTTCATGTGGGCCACATTTCTTTGTCTCCTAAATTTGGCAGCGTCCCTGTGTTTGTTTCTGTGTATTAGGTAGAGCTGTTTTTACTCCCTGTCTTAGTAGTGTGTCCTATGTAGAAAAGGCCTCTGTAAGTTGTATGGGATGAAGCCTTAGGTAATTGCCAGGGTGTGGCAACCTATTTCACCACTCTGTGGCTCTGTGTGGGCTGAGAAATCAGAGAAGGGACAATGCCACTGCCTGGCTTCTGGAGGCTTGCCTAGCACTTGACCTTTTTCCAATCACTTCACCCACTTCCCATATGTGGCTGGTGCCCTACCAGCTGTTGCCCTGGTGAAGAAACCCAGAGTGGGTGGGTTTGTGTACATTCTAAGTTTGAGCAGGCCCTTTAAGTGGTGAAAATTCAGCAGTTTCTTCTGATGCCCCGACTCCCACTGATTTTTACAGCCAGAGAGGTAATGGGGGTTTATCTTCCTGGTGCTGGAACCCTGGGCTATCTGGCCTGGGGCTGGGATGCCTCACTCCCAAGGCACCCCTCCTGACTTTTATCTACCATATGTGAATATGGGACTGTCTGTTGCACCTCCAGGGCTGCTGCCTCTCTGTGCCACGCTGCTTCTCCACCTATCTCCACGATTCTGCCCCTCCTCCATGTCTGGATGAATGCGTATTCTTTAAATCCTTGGTTGGACTTCCATACAGCTTGATTTTCTAACTCTTCTGGATGTTTTTTGTGTTTTGATCTGGACATAATTCTTTCTATGGTTGTTTAAGAAGGTGAAGCATGTCTACCTACACCTCCATCTTGATTGAATTCTCCCTCATTACTTTTCATAGCTGCACAGTAGTGTGTTGATGTACATTGGTTTATTTCTAGATTGATGGACATTCACTTTGTTTCCAGTCTTCAGCTATTACAAAGAGAGCTTTAATAAACCAAGTTGTGTATATACTACTAGTGTATGTTGGAATAGTTTCCTATAAGTAAAATTGCTATGTCAAACGTAAGTATATATGAAATTTTGTTAGATAGTGCCAGTTATACTCCTTAGGGGTTATGGCACTTTGCATTCCCACCTGCAGTGTATTAGAATACTCATCCCCTAACAGCCTCACATATATTTTACATTGTAAAAATATTTTGTATTATATTTAATTTTATAGGTGAGAAATTGTCTTGCAATACAGGGTAGATTAAACATTGTTCACAGCCATAGAACATTTAGTGTTTTGGTGCTTTTCTTTTTTATTATTAGAAATTTGCCTACAATACAATTGCAATTATTTGTCTTTTTACTTTATGCTGCTTTTTTCTTATGAAAGATTCTTAAAATTTAATAAAGTTTGTCATTTTCTCCTTTATTTCTTCTGGATTTTGAATTATAGTCAGGAAAGTTTTCCCCAAACACCAGTTATAGAGTTAATCTACATTTTATTCTAGTACTTGTTTTGTTTTATTTTATTTCTAACAGTAAACTCTCTGATTCTTTTGGAATTTACCCTGGTGTATAAGGTGAAGAATGGATGCACTTGTATTGTTTCCTTGCAGGTATCCTCATTTAGCCACCCTGTTGAGTTCATCTTCTCACTGCTCATATGAGATACTAACTTTCTTGTATACTGAATTTTCATACATAGTTGAATCTATTTCTTCTGTTGTCCTTCACTCCTTCTCTCCCAGCCTCCAGTCATGTTTCTGTTCTCTTTTTCTTAGTATTAGAATAAAGTCTGGTTCCTCATTTAAGGGTGATTTTGTACCCATTTAGTGTTTTTAGAACTCACAGGATGACAAACATAGATATGCAGGCAAATAATTTACAGCCTGTAAAATATAACTTTTATGTAAATGTGCATCTTTTTCTTCTTGTGCCTTTAACATAGAGACCATAACCAGATTCTACATCTAACTCAGCTATGAGGTGTTGGGTATTCCCATATATACCTGTTCCTCTAAGTTGAAGAAGGTGTATTATGCAACCATTAAAAATGTGTTATCTGGCCCTGGCTGGTGTAGCTCAATGGATTGAGCACAGGCCTGTGAACCAAACAACCGCAGTTAGATTCCCAGTCAGGGCACATGCCTGGGTTGCAGGCCAGTTCCTGGCAGGGGATGCATGAGAGGCAACCATACATTGATATTTCTTTCCCTCTCTCCTTCCCTTCCCATCTAAAGATAAATAAATAAAATCTTAAAAATTTTTTTAAAATGTGTTATCTAAAACACTGGTGGAATTGCTTCTTATGTCAGGCTGAATCATTGCTAAACATTTAATAATGCACTTATTTTAAAATCTGTTATTAGAACTTTGAAACTAGTACTTTGATACATTTTGTTCTGCAACAAACAACATGAAAGATGTATAACAGCATTATACCTGCAACAAATTTTCCAAATCACATTTAATTGAAAGATCTCAGTTAGCAAGTTATTCATCATTGCTATGGACATATGCACATTCAAGTTATTGCTGTGTTCTACTTGCCTGTGAGTTACTGGAGAGCAACCATTTTTAAACAATGCCAGGAGGAAAGAGAAAAAGGAGAAAAATTTCTTGCAATTTTAGAAAACAATAAAGTAGAAAAGTATTCAGGAAACTTCATTATAAATGTATAGCACAGTTACGGTAAACAGAATCAATATATTTGAATTGCTTTTCTACAAGGTTTATCATGTTCTATTACAAAATAATAAAATACAATTAATAAATCATCAGTTCACTTTTCTTCTTTTATTTGACAATGCCTAGGCATATTTTAGCATATCACTTTTAGAGTAGAAAATATCTCTAATGTACAACATTAATAAATGGTGATAGACTTTACTATAAATATTGCATCTGTTGCCAAGAAAAGTTATGTAGAAAAACAGAGCATTGCAAACAGCAGTTCAGTGATTCTTTTGGTAGTAGAGACACTGGTCTTCTGTGTCATTTTAAGTATCTTTGTACTACTTGACCCTTGCACTCGGAGAATATTGTTTTTTGTGCATCAACAGTTTGCTAGGTTTGAGGGATTAACGCCATATATGTGGTGTTGTGGGAGCCCAGGAAACCAACTGAGCAGTGTTTGACCCCTTGTGTTTTAATGGAAGAAAAAAGTTGAGAACTGCAGAAAAGCTGTGACAAAGTTTTATGTGTGCGGCCATAGCCAGATATTGTTACAAAAATAAATTTTAAGAGATCGAGGTGGTGGAAGAAAATACTTAGATATAACATAAAATAAAAACCACCAATCAAAAAGTATCCAAGGAGTAGATTATTCTGGATTCCAACAACCTTTGCATTGTTATTCAAAAAAAACATTTAAGTAGTAAAATATATAAGAATTCAAAATATATTGTGTTCTGATTTCTTTGATACACCAAAGAAGATACCAACTTTATTTTACTAAGGCTGCTTCACAATTACAAAACTACATTCTGAATTTTATATAAAAATTTCATTTATGTATGCTATGTCAATTCAAAGGAAGTTCAAGGCATTGTAAACCACACAAGAAACAACAGAAATCAGAAAACCTGATCAACCATCCTTATTTTTCTTCTGCTACCTTCTTCCATACGAAATCTTAGGAGAAATATTGCAAAAGATTAAACTTACTTACATAAAAGGAAATAAAATATTTAATATTTTTAACTTAACTAAAATAACAGAATTTAATATTGAAATGCTATTTCTACTAACTTAGAATATATTTATGTTGACTTCTAATACTGCATATTCCTTAGTTTGAGACTATATTTATGTTGACTTCTAATACTGCATATTCCTTAGTTTGTGACTAACAGATTCTTGAACATATTAGGAATTCCAAGGTGATGAGGTAGAAAATAGATAACATGAAAAAAACAGATGATTTTAAAGAGGTTAAATAAATGAGATCTCTGAGTTTCTTAGGGTCAAAATTTGCACATCACAGTTGTAATCAACAGTTTTAGGAGGTGCTCTCTGACTTCCTGCCTTTTAATCCAATGTATTTTCTTGTAACTGGCATGATTGCTTCAGGGCTTAAAATTTTCATTAGAGAATCATTTTTTTGAGACAAAGACTGTTCTTTGTCTCTTTAAAACACAAATAAATGAAAAAATAACATGTTATCTTGATACTAAGTAAAAGTCCATCTATATTTTCAAATATGAATTTGTAATTCAGCTCAGGCATTAAATAAAAACTGGGCTGATAAATTGATGGGGATGTGGAGGCATTCTGAGCATGGATCTCTGCCAAAAGAGGGGTCACCTCAGTGGGGTGCTGCGGCAGAGAGACATCTCACTTTGGAAATGCACAAAGCAAGGATCAGTTCTAAGAAATTTGCTCCCACGGTTATCAATTTTATCACATTCAGTCTCTTATTCACCTTTGGTCTTGTGTTTTCTCACCTGAAATACACTTCAAAGGAGAAAAAGGAAACTTTTTAAAAGATAAGGAAAAGCAAATATTTTCACTTTAAGTATTTTCCTTTACCATCTGAAAAATTTCCTTCCTTTCATTGGCAGATTATTACACTGAATGATAAATGTTCAATATCTCTACTTTATTATCTTACAACACTTGGAATCTTGTTTTGAATCCCATCATACTACTGAAACTTCCATGCTGAAGAATTTTTATCACCAAAACAATGCCATCTTTGTTTTCTTCTCTGACTTTTCTAATTTTCACTGTTGGCGCAAAAAAAGCAGATATTTATTTTTCATAGTTCTAGAGGCTGTGTTCTGATGAGATCTGTCTTTTAGGCTGTAGATTGCTAGTTTCTAGTTGTAGCCTCATAAGGTGAAAGGAAAGAGAGCTAGCCCTCTGTCCTCACCTCATGAGGGCACTAATCTGTTTTATGAAGATTTACTCTCGTGACCTAATACCCTTAAAATGGCCCCACCTCCTACATTCAGACTGGGGATTGCATTTCAATATATGAATTTTGGCATGGTCTGCAAGAACTATCAGTCCTTCATTGTCCTTTATTATTCTTAACACTTTGAAAAAACCTTTACTAACTCCTTTAGCCTTCAACTGTCTCTGAAATTCTATGACATTTGAGTTTCCACCACAAAATTTTGCACTTAACTCTATTTTATTTTCAATTGTTCACCATTATTTCATAACTTTGTAATCCGAATGTTCTCAGGGCTTTGTAGATTTTAATAAGTCACTAGCTCAATCTCGCATACGTCATTGCAGAATTTAGGGATCGTGCTCTGGGACCTTCATTATTTCTGGGCCCCCAGGAGATATTATAATGTGCTCAGGAGCAACACTGCTCATATTTTGCTGCACTAGCCATTTGGAAGTGGTGCCTCAACACGGACCTCCCTTCTAGGAGAATGCCCTGAGGTGGGTGCTGTATTTGCTCCCGTTTTTCTGTCAATCATGGGGATTTTTACTAATAGATTCTTTTATTTTTTTAGAGAGTTACAACTGTAGAGATATGTGGGAAATAACAGAAAGGTAAAAATGAGCCTTTTATTCAACTTCATGCTAAATTTAATTACTTGCGTTCCATTCCCTCACTCACCAAAACTGTCTACTTTATGATACAAGTATTCTATAATTTTACTTGGAAAATCATCTGGACTTTTCCCATCTTTAACATTGCTTCCTACAGAGCTCAAACATAGTTCCTTTTTGGAATTGATGCTGTATCTTTTTTTATTCTCTTGTGTCTTCCCATAAGTTTGTGTACAAAGCAGATCCTCTCACTTATTGGTCCTGCTTTCTTCTTAGATAAAACTACTAAAAGTCCTCATGTAAATTAGCCAATAAAAATAAAGATGGAAATATGCAGGAAATAAAGAAGTTACAAGCCATTCAAAAAATTTTTTTGTTCTTCTTAGGAACCTCAGTATATACTTCTATCTTGCCTTCCAGTTTGGTTGAGAAGGTATTTAGGAGAGGATCTCTGTTTTCCTTGTTCATCAAAGTGCCTAATGCAATGCTTTGCAAGTAGCAGTATGCAATAAATACTGGAGTGCTTGATTAGAAATAAAACATTTTCTGAGGACACTTTCAAGCATCAAGTGGAAAATTATACAGAAAAAAACGAGAACAATCTAACTCAGAGATTTTATTCATCTATTTTTTTACATATAATTTTGCTTAAAAACTATTTTATTGTCATTATGGTTGGAGATTACATTATGAAAACTTGACAAATTTGTGGTTTTTAGATTTCCCAATCTAAGTAGGCTAACCTTGGTACAGCAACCCATAAAGTAACTGGTACTTAATTATCATATCTTCCTGAAGGGAAAAAAACATATATTTTACCACATTTGAAGGTTCAAGGGGATGTGGGATCATTACAAATGAAAGCAAAACCTTTCTGAAATAAAAATACCAAGGAACCATGTGATTAAATGGTTGATTCCAAATGTTGTGGATGAATCGCAAGGACATTTGAATGTTCCAAGGAATGAGTGGCTCTGAGTCAAAATCTGAGCAACCAGAAATGGGAGCCCAGGACCAGCAATAGCACTGAGTATTTAGAAAGCTAAATTCTTGCAGTGAACTAAGTTATGTGAGAATTATGCTTTATGTCATATAAATAAATCTTACTGTGTGTAATATATATATGTGTGTGTATTATGTATGTTTGTATTGTGTGTATATGTGTAATATGTGTATATACACATATATATACACACATATACTTCTATCACTCATATCTACAAAGTAATTTCAAGTTTTCTCCAGGCTTCTCTGATCTTTCAACAGTATTAGGGGCTTGGGGTTCTAAGATATGGGTTTATAGGTATAGCAATGTTCTTTAACTTCTATCCTTCCTTGTTTTTCAAATGATGCTATATTATAGAAATAAGGAAGCATATAAACTAATCTTAACTCTTTTGAAAAGAAGACTGTTCAAACAAAGTTTACACTGCCCACTTAATTCTTCTTCAATACAGAACTGTCTCCACTCACTGCAGTATTTGACCTTTTATTCATTGTCATTCCTGGCCATTAAAAAGAAAAACTTATTTTAAAGCTTGACTGCCCATCTCCTTTAGTTGGCATAATGAATAAATATCTTCCAGAGGCTTTATTAATTCTATGTTTTTACCTTTTATTACAGGTGAGTTTTTTTGAAGCAAATATACTGCATATTTATATTTAGCCATTATCAAAGTTGAGGGTCTGGAGGGAAAGGAAAATTATAATCAGAATTCCAGTCATTACAAAATCTTTATCTTAATTAGATTTGTTAACTATTTTATCTAGTACATATATTTCCATTTTGGACGCTGGTGGATCAGTTCTTCTAATTAGCATTTTATTATGTTTGTATTTTATAGAGATATAGGAATCTGAAAGGAAAAGGCAAAGAACTCCTCATTTGAAGTGATGAACTCAGACTTCATTCACTATCATTTTTTCCTACTTAGGTGGACCTGCCATGCTAATAAGGGTCCTTAAATTTTGGTGCTCCTCTAATCTGTGCTGTATGTGTGTGAGGATGAAAGATGATACACCTGGGGAGCATGGGCAGGTGTACTTCATCAGAACACCAGAGAGGAGTGTTGAATAAATTAGTAAAGAAGAAGATTGCTCTATCCAGCAAAACTTTCATTTAGAATGGAAGGACAGATAAGGTGCTTCTCAGATAAGATCAAATTCAAGGAGTTCATCATCACCAAGCCCTTATTACATGAAACGTTAAAGGGACTTATCGAAGAAAAAGAAGTTAAAGAAACATGAACAGTGAAAGGACAACAAACTCACAGTTATTAACAACCACACCTAAAACAAAATCAAACTAAAAGGACAGCTAGATCAGGAGCAGAAACATAGAAATGAAGATCTCAAGGAGGGTTAGCAACAGGGGAGTGGGAGGAGGAGATGGGGGGAGAAGGTACAGAAAATAAGTAGCATAGACAGTAGATAGAAAATAGATGGGGGGGGCAAGAATAGCATGGGAAATATAGAATCTAAGGACTTGAGACACATGGTCATAAACTAAAGGGGGGATAATGGTGGGGAAGGGGGGTAGGGTGGAGGGGAATGAAGGGGGGAATAGAACAACTGTAACAGCATAATCAATAAAAAATTTAAAAAAAAAGAAATCTTTAATTGCGTGGACCAGAAATACAGAACTAAGCAAGAGAGGCTAGGGAGATGGAGCAGGAACAATAATCCAAGACAGGGAAGTTGGAAGAGTGACTTGGATAAAATGCAGAGAGAGTATTATCTGAGAATAGACATTTACTTGTTATTAGAATGAAGTACTTCTCTATAGCTCATCTTTGCATTCTCCAAAGTAATTCGACACTTTTTTTTTACATTAAGGTATTGAATAAATATATTTTGAATATATTTTATATAATAAAATACAACATATTTTCCTACCAAAGAATATATTTTATTAAATTTCCAACCTACCATTAGTTTACATGGGTAACAAAGTGATATTTAGCCCATAACTATGTTTATTTCACTTTTAAAATAATATATGTTTTTAAGAAAATTAGGTTTACAGTATAGTTGAGTGGGGAATAAGTCCTCATATCCCCTTTTCCCCCAACATAGCCTGCCTCACCAATAACATCCTCAACCAGAGTGTTGTATTTGCTACAATTGATGAACCTACATTAGCACATTATCATCACTCAAAATGTATAGCTTCTGTTAAGACTCACATGGGGAGGAGAGAGTGATAAATAGGCCGACACTGAAGATTTTTAGAGCTGTAAACTGTCTTGCATTATATTACAATGCATCACAGTACAATGATGGAAACATGGCATTATATGTGCCATAACTATGTTTTAAATGCAAAACCCCAACCATTCTACTTCTGTACATCAGAGATATTTCTGAGTAATGGTATTTTGAGTACAGAGGAATCCTGATCTTTTTGCATGGACCTCTGAAAGTTCACTTTTATTTACCTTATTTTTCAGAACTTCTGTAATATCAGAAATGTAATTACTTGTGTCTTATTACAAAAAAAGATCAATTTTCAGAAAATGTTTTGATGGTTTTTGGTTGTTCATCTTCATTTTTTCCCTCAAGTTATTAAGTCCCTTTCAATGAATCATGATTTTATAATTTTTGCTTATGACTGTATTTCCCTTTTTGGTGTCTGGGTTTAGGGACAAACTAGCAGACACTGGAAGACAGGGTAGCTTCATTCTGTTGAGACCCTCTATCTGGAAGTTAGCAGGCTTTTGCTCTTTCGCTATGACTCTGACAAGAATTATCCTTTGCTGCCAGTTCCCTCTATATGCAAGTAGCAATCCTCAGTTTCCTTATGTAATTTAAAACATAATTATTACATACAAAATCTCTGTTTAACCTGATTCAATAGGCAATGTAATGGCAAAATCACATGGCAAATTATTTATAACTTAAATGTGCAATAACTTAGAAGTTATCTCAGCAACTGAAAATACAATGCATACCACCTGTGTCATTTTAAATGGTCTAGTATCCACATATTAAAAAATAAAAATGAATCAAATTGTTTCATATGTTTAAACATATTCAACCATTATATCTAAATATTGACATTATAACATGTAATCAATATCAATATTGATATTATTAATGAGAATTTACATTCTTTTTCTCATACTAAGCTTTTAAAATCTAATGTGCACTTTTTATTTAAAATATCTTTCACTTAGGATATTATATTTTCATTAGGTATGTTGATCTGTATTTATATGTAATAAAATGTAGAGTTGCAAACAGAAATATATATATATGTTTGAATTGTTTAAACATAATTTAAAGATTTACAATAGATGAATGAAATATCAGAGTTTGGAATTAAGAGTTTTTGTAACATTGTGTAATTTTAATTTTAATTGTATTATTTATTGTCCTATTACAATTGTCTCAATTTTCATGGTTGCTCTGCCCATTTTCCCCACTTTTTGATCTCCTTCAGTCAGTCCCCACCCTGTTGTCTATGTCCTTGGTCATTATAAGTGTTCATGAACTAGGCCCTTCCCCTTCTTTTTTCCCTTACCCCCATCTCTGGTCCTTGTAAGTCTGTTCCCTTGTTTCCATGACTTTGATTCTATTTTGCTCATTCGTTTGTTTTGTTGATTATAATTAAGTTTTTTTTAATAGACTTGTTTTATTTTTTTTGGCCACTTTGGCAAATTTTATTACATTGTATTTTATTTTTTAATATATATTATTGATTATGCTATTGCAGATTTTCCATTTTTTCTCTCCTTTATTCTCCTTCACCCTATACCCCTCTCCCCATCATTTCCCAAACTTAGTTCATGTCCATGGGTCTTACATATAAGTTCTTTGGCTTCTCCATTTCTCATACTCAACTTAACCTTCCCCCGTCTACTTTGTATCTACCATTTATGCTGCTTCTTCCCTACAACTCCCCCCATTTCCCCCCACTCTGATAACTCTCCATGTAATCTCTATTTCTGTGAATCTGTTCCTGTTCTAGTTGTTTGCTTAGTTCATTCTAATTTTTGCTTTTGTTTTTTGGGGCTCGGTTGTTGATTGTTTTGAGTTTGCTGTCATTTTATCGTTCATATTTTTTAACTTCTTTTTCTTAGATAAATACATTTAACATTTCATATAAGAGCTTGGTGATGATAAACTCCTTTAACTTGACCTTATCTTAGAAGAACTTCTTCTGCTCTTCCATTCTAAATGATAGCTGTGCTGGATAGAGTAGTCTTGGGTGTAGGTTCTTGCCTTTCATGAGTTCAAATAGTTCTTTCCAGCCCCTTCTTGCCTGCCAGGTTTCTTTGGAGAAATCAGCTGATAGTCTTATGGGAACTCCCTTATAGGTAACTGTCTCCTCCTCTCTTGCTGCTTTTAAGATTCTCTCCTTATCTTTAATCTTGGGTGATGTAATTATGATGTGCCTTGATGTGTTCCTCCTTGGGTCCAATTTCTTTGGGATTCTCTGAGCTTCCTGGACTTCTTGAAAGTCTATTTCCTTTGCCATATTAATGAAATTCTCTTTTATTATTTGTTCAAATTAGTTTTCAATTTCTTTCTCTACCTCTTCTTCTGGCACCCCTATGATTCGGATGTTGGAACATTTAAAGTTGTTCCAGAGGTTCCTAAGCCTCTCTTCTTTTTTTGAATTCTTGTTTCTTCATTCAGTTCTGATTGAATATTTATTTCTTCCTTCTGCTCCAAACTGTTGATTAGAGTCCCAGTTTCCTTGTCATGGTTGGTTCCCTTTACATTTTCCTTTGTTTCACATTTCATAGTCTTCACTTTTTCCTCTATTTTGCAACCTGCACAACCATTTCTGTGAGCATCTTGATTACCAGTGTTTTGAACTCTGCCTCTGATAGGTTGGCTATCTCTTCATCACTTAGTGCTATTTTTTTCTGGAGTTTTGATCTGTTCTTTCATTTTTGTCTTGACATGCCTATTACATTATAATGGGTGGAGCCTTAGGTATTTGCCAGAGTGGGGCAACCCATGTTGTTGTGTTGTAGTACTGTCTGTGGAGGAGTGGCCAGAGAGGTAACAATGTTGCTTGCTCAGTGCTAGGTGGGCTTTCAGTAACTTCCTCTGCTACCCACAGCAAATTGGGCCTGTCTGCTGCTGATTCCTGGGTGGGTGGGTTTGTGTACATTCTAGAACCCTGTGGGTCTCTCCAACAAACACTTCTGTGAGGCTGGGAGTTTCTCTCGGTATCTCAACCCCCACAGGTTTTTTTCAGTCAGAGATTTTTCAGGTTTTAATTCTTTGTGCTGGAACCCTGGGTTGTGTGGTCTGTCTCAATCCCCAGTTGTTCCTCCTGGCTAATCTGCATGCAAATGTGGGACTACCTGCTTTGACAGCTGTCACCTCACCCAGCCACCTCCTTGCCACAAGTCGTCTCTACCCTGGCTGCCCATCACCCCCCTCTTACTGGTCTGGATGAATATCTCTTCTTTAACTCCTGGGTTGTTGGACTTCCATAAAGTTTGACTTCCTGGCAGTTCTGGTTACTCTTGTTTTTCATTTTTATATTTGTTGTTGCCCTTCTTTTGGTTGTGCAAGGAGGCAAAGAGTATCTACCTATGCCTCCATCTTGGCCAGAAGTCTGTCTTCAGTAGACTTGTTTTAGAGCAGTTTTATGTTTACAGTGAAACTGAGAAGGTACAGAGATTTCCCACAGATGTCCTGTCTGCAAATTTAAATATCCCCTTTTATTATCAATATCACCTGCCACAGTGATACATTTACTAACATTGATGAAGTGTCAATTTTCATCAAAAGATCGTAGTTTTCATTAGGGTTCAGTCTTAGTCTTCTATGGTTTGAATAAACATACCCACCATTATTGTTTCATTAAGAGTAATTTCACTGCCCTAAAAATCTTGTGTTCCACTTATTTATTCCTCTCTCCACCCATTTCCTGTCAACCACATATCTTTTTACTGTCTCCATAGTCTTGCCTTTTCTAGAATGTTATATAGTTGGAATTATGCATTATATAGCCTTTTCAGATAGCTTTGTTTTACTTAGTAACATACATTTTAGTTTCTTTCATGTCTTCTCATGCCTTGATAGCTAATTTCGTCTTGGTGCAGAATAATAATCCATTGTCTGAACATACCAGTTCATTTATCCTTCACCTAATGAAGAAAATTTTGGTTGCTTCTGTATTTTTGAGATTATGAATAAAATTGCTGTAAACATCTGTGTTTAAGTTTGTGTGGACAAGTAAATTTTCAACTCCCTGAATAAATCCAAAGCAGTGCATTGCTGGATTGTATGGTGAGAGTATGTTCAGTTTTATAAACAGTCTTCCAAAGTGGCTGCATCATTTTGTATCTCACAAACAGAGAATCAGTGGTTCCTGTTGCTACACAACTGCAGCCGTGTTTGGTGTCGTCAGTCAGTGTTCTGGATTTTGGTCATTCTATTAAGTGTATGTGGTGATATCTGAGTATTGTTTTAGTTTGCATTTCCCTGGTGACATATGATGTGGAGCATTTTTTATATGCCTATTTTCATTCTGTATATCTTCTCTGAGGAGGTAGCTGTTCAGTCTGTATTTTTTAAGCAAGATTTTTTTTTATTTCTCATTGTTGAGTTTCAAGAGTTCTTTGCATATTTTGAAAAACCATTTTTTGTCAATTATGTCTTTTGCAAATATTTTCTTACAGTCCATGACTTGTCTTGTGAATCCCTTGACAGTTCTTTCACAGTTCAGAACTTTTCAACTTTAATGAAGTCCAACTTACCAATTCTTTCTTTTATGAATCATGCCCTTGATGTTATATCTAAAAAGCCATTGCCAAACTCAGGGTCCTCTTGATTCTGTCATGTGAACTCCTAGGAGTTTTATAGTTTGGCATTTCACATTTAGATGTATGATTCATTCTGAGTTAATTTTTTCTAAAGGACTTTGTTGGATAGATTCATTTTTTGCATATGGATGTGCAGTATTATATTTAAATTTAAGGTAATTAAAAATGAATAAAATTTGTAGTTTAGCATCTCACTTGCAGCAGACACATTTCTGTCTGCAGCAGGCACATAGTAGTGACATACAGCTACTGGCTAGCCTAGTGTTTACTGTAGGTATAAAGTATTGGGAATTGAAGTCTTCTAAGCTTCCTACAGCTCTTCAGGAATCAGATCACTGATAGCATTATTTATTCAGGCATCCAGTTTCCCCTTTAAGTACCTTGGTGTAAAGGTCTGACTGATTCAGTTTCTCTATGGATGAAAATGATTTCAGCTTCTCCCTGGGTGAGTTTGGCTTCTTTACTGTAGTGTTCCAACCACTTTTTGTTGTCCCCCTTAGTAATCCAGGTGTGTTTCTTTCTTATTCCTTTTGTAGTTTACTCAACATGATCATCACATATGAGTGTTACACAGATTCCATTAAAACCATTTTTACTCCACATAGCTACGTGCAGTGGTGCCTCAGGAATCCAATTTCTTCTGGTCTTTCACAATTCTAGATACTAAATGACTCATGTAATTAAAAAAACCTACTTCTTCATTTACAGACATTCTGTTATAAAAGATGGATCTTTTAAAATGGTGATAGAGGCTGGAATCTTTGCTTCCCAGACTTTTAATCATTCTATAGCATATTAATTTTACTAAGCTTTGATTGAACAACCAATGCATAGCATTAGCATGAATCAAAAGTTCAATTGGGTAGCTAAAGTTATTTTTATTTTACTTTTTTTTGCACTAAAGTCCACGGTTTAAAATACAACTTAAAATTTAGCTAGCAATATTTTTTCAACCTGTGGTCAAAATCATCTACTTTAAAACCAACTATGGAGCTTTAAAAAAAGGGCAGAACCCTGGACCTCCCCACAGAGATTCTGATTCAGCAGCTATGGAGTGGAGTCCGGTAGTTTATCTTTAATTCTGAGATTCACTGAAGTTTGAGAACTCCTAGATTAGAGGTTATTTTAACGACCTAAATGAATTTAGAATTTTAACATTGGTTCAATTTTCTGTTTCTATTTGGTTTAAAGTATTATGTTTGATTTTCACTTCATGATTTGTCCCCTTATTTTATGGTTGGGTGGCCTTTTCTTTTGACATCCTAATCATACATGTGTGTAGAAATGGAACAAGCAATAATTAAGGTAATATAAAACCCTTGAAAATTGGCATTTTAATTAGCTACATTATATGTCCTTTAGAAATAAAACCTTTTAAAAAGTAAACAATGGGCCCATTACAAGTTATATATAGAGAAATTTCAGCTAAAGCCTGGCACATTGCTATATCTATATTTAGATTGTACAAAGAATTCTGTTTTTTATTTTAAATTTCTTACCTGCCCATATGTTTTTAAAAAACACCTGAGACACTTTAAAAGGTAATGTTTTTTAAAAAGTTATTTTAGGAAGTGATTCATTTTAGTTCATTTCACTTGGTAAATAATATTAAAATGAGTCATATTTTATTTGCAACTTTAGTTACTTTAATAATTTGGATGTAATTTTGTTTAGCACTATTTACATGGTTGCTTGTAATGCATATATCTTTGTTTGAATCTCACTATGTTTTTAATTGTTTTGTATTTGTCATTTCTACAGTCCCCCCCCCACGTGTTAAATTTGGAGGTTTTGCCAAGTATAAAGCCAAGCAAAGAGAATAAAGTATATTAATTATGGCAGGAATAACTGATATGCATATCAGTAACTGCATACAATTATCTATAGATTTTCAACACTGCCTTGAAAATTCGCTATACATTTTTAATTGGTTGTTCTCCTATTTCCTGAGAAAATTATTTTATACCTCATTTTTTTCTTCATCTCCCAACTCTCTACCCTTCACTAAAATAGTTCATGAAGGAAAAAAAATAAATTAGAACAAGTTTCTTCATCTTCTGACCAGGACATAGACATATGCTTACCCCCATTGTCACTCAGATTATTTATTTTCTTATATTAAAATGCACACAGTGTCTCTAAACTTATTAAAGGACTATCCCTCCACTAGTAAGCTGGATTCTATACCTTTTCATCTACTCAAAATTTTGACTCTCATGGGTAGCTCCTTTCCTTCTTATATCTTGTCTCTGGTTCTTACTGTTGTTTTTTTATATGACTGACTTTTATTTTTCTCTCTTTTAAAAAGTTGTTGTTCAAGTACAATTATCTCCATTTCCCCCCACCACTTCAGCCCACCCCAGTTGTCCCTACCTCCCACCCTTGATCCTACCCACCTTTGGCTTTGTCCATGTGTCCTTTATGTCCATTGATGATCCTTACCCCAACCCCACCCCCATGATCCTCTCCCACTTGCCCTCTGGTTGCTGTTGTTGTTTAGGTTTCACTTATAGGTGAGATCATATGGTATTTGTTTTTCACTGCTTGGCTTATTTTGCTTAGTATAATGCTCTCCAGTTCCATCCACGCTGTCACAAAAGGTAAGAGCTCCTTCTTTCTTTCTATTGCATAGTATTTGCTTGTGTAAATGTAGCACAGTATTTTTATAAACTCATTTACTGTTGGGCACTTAGGTTGCGTCTAGCACTCGGCTATTTTAAATTATGCTGCTATAAACATTGGGGTACATAGGTTCTTTTGAATTGGTGTTTCAGGGTTCTTAGGGTATATATAATCCCAGTAGTGGAATTGCTGGGTCAAAAGGCAGTTCCATTTTTAATTTTATGAAGAAATTCCATACTGTTTTCCACAGCGGCTGCACCAGTCTGCATTCCCACCAATAGTGTACTAGGGTTCCCATTTCTCCACAGCACTTGTTTGTTGATTTTGTTATGATGGCCATTCTGACCAATGTGAAGCAATATCTTCACATCTCTTTGATGGCTAGTGATACTGAGCATTATTTCATATATCTCTGGGTCCTCTGTATGAAGAGGTAACCACTATCCTTCATAGACTATTCCCAAACATCTAACAAGAGAGAAGACTCCCAAACCCTTTTTATGAAGCCAGCATCATCCTAATCCCAAAACCAGATAAAGACATAACAAAGAAAGAAAACCTCAGGCAAATATTGCTGATGAACATAGATGCTAAAATCCTAAACAAAATATGGCAAACTGCATCCAGCAATACATTAAAAAGGTCATACACCATGATTAGATGGGATTCATCCCAGAGATGGAAGGATGGTACAATATTTGCAAATCAGTATATGTAATATATAACATAAACAAAAAGAAAAACAAAAATCACATAATCATGTCAATACTTGAGGAAAAAGCATTTGATAAGGTACAGCACCCATTTATGATAAAAACACTTCGAAAATGGTAGTAGAGGGAGCATACCTCAACATAGTAAAGGCCATATATGAGAAACCTACAGCTAACATCATTCTTAGTGGGCAAAAACTAAAACCTTTCTCACCCACTAAGATCAGAAACAAGACAAGGATGTCTGCTTTCACCACTTCTATTCAACGTAGATCACTGTGGAAGTCCTAGCCACAGTGATCAAACAAGAAAAAGAAATAAAAAAAACATCTGAATTGGAAAGGAGGAAGAAAAACTGTCATTGTTTGCAGATGATATGATAGTGTACATAGAAAATCCTATAGACTCTGGTTTTTACTCTTAACTTTCCTGTCCAGAAAACTGTTCTGCTATTTTTTTAAATGACTGTCCTAGTTATTCATTAGATTTCACCTTAGTTATTTCTGAGTGACTTTCAGTCACCCTATTTAATAAATATTAAAGTTTGTTTCTTGATCTATACTCACCCCCTTGATTCTCCATCTACTCTTGTTTTCATCTTTATTTTTTATATATCCTTGCTTACTTGGTATTTATCTGCTTTGTTTTTTCAGACTACAAGCTTCATGATGGCAGGGATCACAACAGTCGTCTTCATTTCTGTTCCCTGGCTCTTGGCACAATTGTTAGCCCATGAAAATTTCTAAGTATTTATTGAACACAAAGAAATTTACACTTATTGCATTTTGGTATTCCATAGCATAATAATTCCCCTATAGGTAAGTATTCGTCCCAATTTTTTTCTACTGCAAACAATACTTCACAGGGCCTTTTCTATATATATTCATGCTATAATTTCTGTAAAAATGATTTGTTGAAGTGGGAATGCTGGGTGATTTCATAAGTGTAACCTTTTAAAATTCTGATATTTGGAAATCAGAATCTTAATACTTATTATGTTGATTTTAAATGTAAGAGGAAAATCACCATTTGTTCAGCCCAAATTCTTTCTCCAGGGCTATTCCTTCCTTATACAGGTAATGAGATATTTATTTTTAGCACCAGGAGTGTACTTCAAAGTGTGGACAGTAATATGTCTGTTTCTTCCAACAAAGTCTTTTAGTACCAAGTATGAATTAATCAACTTCTGCAGACAACTTTGCCTCCTTTGCGCATTCTCTTCCAAATGCTGGCTTATTTTTGTGTCTGGGGTTGACTGTGGCTGTTGCTGTTATTGCTGCTTCAGAGATCAGTCTCTCTTCAGTTGACTGCTTCCTATGTGTATCTTTTTTGCTGTGACTAATGTGGTCTCTGTCCTTTTTGGCAACAGCAGTGTTTTTTTAAAAGCTTTCCTGGTATAAAAAGTTACTTGATGCTAGGAGTTTGGGCTGAGCTCAGGCTTCCTAATTTTTTTCAGTTCTTTGAGAAGAATCAGGACAATGCTGACAAATAGCTTGAATATATTTAAGACATGCTGAAATCAGCATTGTGATACACCTACATGTCTTTTTCCTATTCAACATTGTTCCAGTTCCCTGTATTCCTCTATTCTCTACATAAATACCAAATTCTCCTTTAGGTATGTGTCAAAGCATTCTCTGATTCCCCCAGGTAGACAGAAGCAGTCTTTCTTATAGACTGTTTGTAATTATCAGTATCAAGAGCAAATACGTTTTATTGATTTAATTTTTCCCATGTCTCTTTACCAGACAGAATCTCAACCTTTTGAGGATAGGGAACATGTGGTTAAAGACATCTAGGTTTGCAATCAGAGAGATCTATGTTTGAATTCATTTTTACCACTTTCTAGCTATGTGAACTTGGGCAAGCCACCTACCTTTAGTTGCCTCATCTATAAAAGAAGTATAATTTTTAAAATGTCACAATGTTACATAGAATTGGTGAGATAATGTCCACAATATGAGGTATGACCAGAAAGTATCAAGCCATGCAGTATAGAAAATACAGGCATTTATTGAAGAAGATACAAAGTACAAGAAACATTGCACTTAGGACAATGACGCCTCATCCCCTTCAAAGCAGGCACCTTGGGATCTCACACAGTTCTCCAATCTTTGTTGACTACAGTGTATACATGTTCAACATTATCAGGTGTTCTGCTTGTTGCAGGCCTTCCAGAATGTAGATCACTTTAAACAGATGCTCAATCATCTTTGACGCATTTGTATCACACTTTTATTTGTACTGCACTCACTGCATCATCCCCAAAGGCCTTCTGAATCATCTGAATAGTTTCTGTAGAGGAATGTTCAGGCTTAACACAAAATTTGATACAGATTCATTGCTCTACTCCTTCTGTTATTTTGAATGTGATGGCCACACAGTACACATGTTCACTCAATGGCATCTATCACCCCCACTGACTAGTAGAGTGAAATCATGATTGTTCAGGCATGTGTATTCCAGTCCACTCTCCTTGGCTACCAGGTTACACTAATGTCACTCAAACCTTTCTTGTTATATTAACAATGGCTGGACTTTTCCCAGGCCGGTATCATATGCTTAGAATGGTAACTGGCATGTTTTACCTCTCAGTAAATGCTAGCTACTATGGCGGCCATGGAAATGCACTTCTTAGGTAGCAACTTACAGAGCATCATTGCCCCAAAGCCTCAGGTGCTGTGCTCTGTCGTGCATTCCCAGGTTTGCCTTGAGGCTGCATCTCCCATAGGCTGCTCCCTGCTGATAATGAATGTGGTGGGGATACAAAGGCTGGTCCTTTTTTTGAGACACAGGAACACTCCAACTTTGTCTCCAGGACACTCATAACCTTGCTGACTTTCTTAGAATTTCACTGCAATGGAAAGTTTTTCCACCACATCTCTTTCCTTTTTAGGGTCCTTCAAAAGCGTCAGGTCTACATTACAGACTGATGGCTTTCCCAGACTCCTCTGCTTCCCTCCCCATGTTCCCTTACAAAAAAAAAAGAGGAAAAGTTCACAGTGTGACCTAGAATTAGCAGACCACAGTGGTCATTTCCAAGTTACCAAGGGTCTATCATTCAAATTGGTATATTTGGCAGTTGAATCAAAACCCACATTGGGTCATTGTTTAGTGCAGTAAGAGCTATCACAGTGCAGGTGAGGAGGAGATTAGTGCCATAATTAAAACCCTCAAAGACATACTTGTGGTAGTCTTACCATATTCCTCTTTATTTTTGCCACATTTATCTTATCATATGTCTGTTTATTTTGTGTGGGATTACAGAAACCCCATCTTGGAGAGTAACTGTAGACTATTACAGATGTAATCAAGTAGTTGTCTTATGGTTGTTCTGGCTGATGTGCTATCAGTGTTAGAGCCAATTCTTAAGGTTTTAGGTACATGGTATATGGCTTAGTGATTTGGCAAATTCATCCTTCTCCACACCAACTAGAAAGTAGATCAGAAACAGTTTGCATATCCTGGTTGCCTCTAGTACATGTTAACTCTTCTGCTTCTGTGATCACATAGTCCAAAGAGATCTTAACTGCATGAATATGCACAGAATGTTACAGAGGTTCATGTCAGCAATGACAGTAGGCTGATTGAAAAGAATGAGCAAGAGGTCACACATCTAGCTGGAGAATTTGTTTAAGACACCTGTAATCTGAGGGTGAGAGAGAAACTCTAGGAAGTTTCAGGGATCTGCCACATTTATGACATTCATGGGTACAATGATCAGAGGTGTGCCAAGATATCACCTCCAAAATAAAAGATAAACTGCTGTATCTTGTGTTCCTATAACGAAAAAGAAAACATAGTACCTGGCAGATCTTTTTTCGGCTTCTGGACGCAGCGCATTCCACCCCTAGGAGTACCACCTTGGTGCAAAAGTGGATGACATGGATAGTTGCCAGATGTAAGTGGCATTCGTGAGAAAATAGCTCTGCAGCACTTCCAGGCCACAGTGCTCTAGCTTGGCCACGTGGGCCAGCTGATGCAACTGACTAAGGTGTTTCAGGTGTTGGTAGTGGAAAGAAGTAGTGCAGAGATTATGGCAAGACCTAGTGGGAGAATTCAATGTGAACTCGTAGAATCTGGAACAAGGCCATGCTATCTGTGGCAGAGATTGCACACTCTGAGAACTAGCTCTTCACACATTACTGGGCCCTGGTAGAGATGGAATGATTGGCTTTGGAGCAAATGCCAAGGGACCACACATCTGGGAATGTGCATTGTGAGCTAGATTTTGTCAGACCTGTTAAATTAAAGTCAGATGGACTCACCAGCAGCCCATTCTAAGTTGGAAATAGTATATTGGGAGGAAGCCCAAGAAGGATCAGATGTAGAAGAAAGCTGCATGAGAAAGCACATACGCCCGTGTCACCACCACTGATTGTACCAGTGCTCCTTTCCTCAATCTTAGCTATGTGGGGTCTCGCACAAACAGCTAACGGAGTAGGGAAAAGCCTGAATTTGGCACATTGTAGGATCTTAGTATGTCGTAAGTGAATGCAAGTTATTGGTTTAGCTTCTGCTTTTGTGTAGTTATATAATGATTATTCCTGTTTTATGGATGAAGAAACCGAGGCCGCATGAATTACATAAAACTCATTACCTGTAGTTAATGAATATGGGGACTGGAAAGCAGATGTCTGCTTCATGCTCTAATGTGCTTTCTGTGACACCTTTTTGCTTCTTATGTTTACCACAGGGTGTTATCTTCATTTTGGAAAGTTAATCAGGTTCATTATTAGAAATGAAATTATAGCACAGTTCATGTTCCACTTTTAAAATGTCATGCCCCATTTGCTAACCTAAAAACTGGTATCCACATACATTGAGTCACTTTTTTCAATTAGTTGCAAAAATGGGTAGAGATTGGGAGGAGCTGTGAATTTATGCATACTAATGAAAACTTTAAATAAAATGTTTCCATGTGCAACTTCTAGTCTTGTTGGATAACTTTACTTGATTGAAAATTACTTGAGAAAGATGAAATCATAAATTACCTTAAATTTACTGAAAGCCTGTGAACCACCTATATTAGGTGTGAAGCTGATTAAGTTTCATCGTGAATGGAAATAAGTTGAGAAAACAGCATGGGTAACATTTCAGATATATCTTCAGAAAGAAAGTTGATAATATCAGTTCCATTTGGGTCCAATAGGGGATAACAGTGTAAATATCTTTTCACGATTAATATAATTGCAAAAGTTTTATTTAGCACTCACACTTTCCACTGGTTCTACTCCTATTTTTTTATTGTTGTTCAAGTACAGTTGTCTCCATCGTCCCCCTCACCACCCACCCCACCCATCCCCACCTCCCACCCTCAATCCTACCCCCTTTGGCTTTATCCATGGGTCATTTATGCATGTTCTTTGACAACCCTTCACCTATTTTTCCACTGTTATCCTCCTTCCTCCTCCCCTCTGGTTACTATCAGTTTGTTCTTTATTTCAATGTCTCTGGTTATATTTTGCCTGCTTGTTTGTTTTGTTGATTAGGTTCCACTGATAGGTGAGATCATATGCTATTTGTGTTTCACCACCTGGCTTATTTCCCTTAGCATAATGCTCCCTACTCCTATTTCCTATGGTGCATATTCACCATATTTTCTGCTACTGCTGATTCATTCTTTCATTTGTTCCTTCATTCAACACACCTTTAGCTTAGCATATGTTAGGTACTGTGCTCTTGTAGTACAGATTTTAACCTGCATTAGTGATAGAAAACATACCGTTAAATTATGACAAGGTAACATTTTGCAGATAAAGAAAATGAAGCAAACACTGTTGATTAACTTCTTCACACGTGACACAGCTAATGTGTGAAGGATTGGAAATTCAGACTGGGAAATATGGTCCTGGAGCCAATGCCTTAACCACTATATTGTTTCTCACAAAGGTCCTAGTGTTGTATCACTTCATTTCTCTGGGTTAGGATATCACTGGTATATTTCTTAGGGAAACATCTGAAATTCCATTAGGAAAATGAAACATCGTGGCAAAAAAGAAGAAAGTTTTTGGTGGCCTGTTACCTATTGGTGTGGACCTGTGGCAACTTATCTTGGGCCTCAGAAAACTTTTTATTATTTTTTGAAATTTGTTCTTTTTATCATAAAGCACCTGGAAAGGATTTGATAGGTGTTGTGTCTGTGCAACTGCTATAGAATTTGGCATTGTAGATTTGATGAAAATTATTAAAGACACCTTTACATGTGACTTAGTAATAGTAAAAGAATTTAAATGAAAATATGAATGGAGCCATCACCAGTGAGGTATTTGATTTGATTGAAACGTTGTCCCATAAACCCAAAGGGCATGGGTTTGATTCCTGGTCAAGGCACACACCTGGGTTGTGAGTTTGGTCCTGGTCAGGGAGTGTATGGGAGGGAACTGATCGATATTTCTCTCTCACATTGGTGTTTCTCTCCATTTCTCTTTCTCTCTATCCTTTCCCTTCTCTATAAAATCAACAAATGTGTCCTTGGGGGAGAATAAAAAATATGAATGGACACAATCATTTTGATACATGGCAAGGTTATTTTGGAAAAAGATGTAAATATAATACACAATTCTGGTTGAATTTGTATGACTTCATTATCCATAAAATTTGGGTAATGATGGCTCATTTAGAATTCTTCAGGAACATGCATGCACTATGGCAAGCTATATGCTCTGCAATACAACAGGCAAATGTGCTAATGCTCAGAGAACATGACGACTGAAGCTGACTTCGGATATCTACCTGATAATACCTTAGTGTGATTTTGGAATGGTATCGTTTTACCACACCTGTATTTTCATATATGTGATTTGTTTTCATAGGTTCAGCATCTTATATATTTGAAACTAAAATCTTAAAATGATTGAGCTAATCATCTGAAGTGTGTGAATTAAAAAAAAATAACAGGAAACTTAGTTTTTTTTTCTATTAAAGGCAGAAATAATTCAAGTCCAAGCAGTGAGAATCTTTTACTGTTTTCTAATTGCTATCTTGGATGTGCTTGTCACCTGTAGCATCCTTTGAAACTAATTCAATAACTTAGTTTGCTAAAATAAAAAATAAACAAAAAGTCCATCGCAGTTTGGATATCCTGGAGTAGGAATCCCATGATTATTTCCAACTGGTCCCTGTTCCGTTTCCCAGTTGTGTGCACTCACGCCCATCTGCTGCTATGGCACAGTGACAGTTCACACTCTTGTTGGAGCCCTGACTTGCTTAACGAAACAGGGGTTTCAAGTCAATGTTCAAATAATTTTATTTTTACTGAGCTTTGTTCTATTACATTTCACTCTCTATTTAGTATACTCAATAACAATACACTCTTCAGCTCATCTGTAATTCAATCCATCAAGACCACTTTTTCTTGAAATAACTTTTTATTTTAGGGTTGATTTTTACTTACAGAAAAGTCTCACAGATAGTACAGAGAGTTTTCACATACGTCACACCCACTGTATTAACCATTATTAACATCTTACATTAGTATGATATTTGAGACAATTAATGAACCAATATTAATACCTCAGTACTAACTAAAGTTTGTACTTCACACAGATTGACTTAGATCTTACCTAATCTCATTTCATTTCCAGAATCCTTACAGTGAGTTGTCGTGTCTTCCTAGCCTCTTTGGACTTTGACTATTTTCGAGACATTCTTAGTTTTTGTAACCTTGACAGTTTTGGGAAGTGCTGGTGAGGTATTTTGTAGGATGTCACTAGAAGAGATTTATCTGATGATTTAATTGTGATTCACCTGGGGTTATGAAATTTTAAGAGGGAGACCAGAGAGGTAAAGTGCCATTTTCATCATAAGAAATCGAGTCATACTGTCAGTATGATCTATTACTGTTGACGTTGACTTTGATCACTTGGGTAAAATAGTGTTGTTCAAGTTTATTCAATGAATAGTTACTTAAAATGAAGTCCTGTTAGTGTTCTGCATTCTGTGGAAGAAAGTCGTAATGAGAAATGCACAGTTGGTTACCCTCCATCTCTTTTTGTCTATTTATTGATTTTACAGAGAGAGAGAGAGAGAGAGTGATGAAAAGAGGGAGAGAGAGAATAAGAGAAAGAAAGAGAGAGAAAAATAATTTTGCTTTCCACTTGTTTATGCGTTCATTGGTTGATTCTTGTATGTGCCTGACCAGGAATCAAACCCACAACCTTGCCATATCTAGATGATGCTCTATCCAACTGAGCGGCCAGCTCAAGGTCTCCAAAGCTCTGAGGTTGAAGTATCTACATTATGCATTTAGAATTCTTTTGCATAGAGATTTGTCTCCTATCTCTCATTTATTCAATTATTCGTGTATATAAGAGTGGACTTGTGAATATTTTATACTTTGGGTTATAATCCAATACTATTTTATTTGTTTTGTTGCCCATGTTGTGCCGCTTTTGGCTACTGGGGATTATTTCTGTTGGCTGCAATGTCCCTTTGACACCCCCCATCAGTGTGTGTGTGTTTCCCTTACCTTCTGGCAATACAACACACTTGAGCCTTGTGTTGTATATTTCCTGCCCTGTCCTAGAATTACCCATTTTTCTAAGTAACTATGGTTTATTTTATTGAAGAATAGTATTAGAAACCAAGACCTGGGTGCTTGTTATATTCATTATTATTGGGGTGTCATTGCTTTTAAGCACATTTAGCTGATAGAGAAAGGAAAATATTTAAAAACCTGTGTGTAGATATGTATCAATTCATATATCTTTCTCTGTCTCTCTCTGTATTATGCTATCTTAATCTGTCTCTATATTACATTCTAACTGATGTCTCCAATTCTAATCCATTACCACATAAATCATTCTAGCCTTTGCTGGGTTATCTACAACTTCCCATTCCAAAAAGGAGAAACCTGACTCCCACCATCTGCTTAATTATTCAGTTACAGTGTACACACATAGTGGTTTCAGAATTGCTAGCCTTCATCAACTTTATGATCAATATTATGCATAATTTCTCTACTTTTTTGCCTTAGAGTCCATTTATTTTAGTTAGTTAGATAAGCACTTTTCCTCTACCTCCTTTAGTGATATAGCTTATATATTTGTAATATAGTTAGAATTTTTGGTCACTACTTACATTCCTTTTGTGATCCCCTGACTTTCTAAACGTTTTATTTTGAATTTAATACATGAAGGTTCACACTTTGTACTGTAAAGTTCCATGGTTTTGACAGATGCAGTGTCATATATGCCCCATTACAGTATTATACAGAACTTTTTTCTCCTAACAAGTATCTGTGATTCACCTATTCAACCCTGCTCCATCCCACAAGACCACTTTCCAAGTTACACTTTGCTCTATCCAACTATCATTTTTCTCTGAAACATTTTACATACTGAGATGCTCTACATCACAATTTCTATTATTATTTTACAGTTGATAGTACAGAAGTATGTTTATATATGTATGTATGTGTTTGTGTGTGTAAATGTATATCACTACCCAGTTCTTTGATTATGTAGACATGTATATTCGTGTATACCAAAACCACTCACTGTTGGTTCTAGGTTGCACTAATGAGAAGCTAAAAGATACTTACTTTGTAATATGTAACCATCCCAACCTCTTATTTCATATTATTTTCATTTTAAGGTCATAGTGTATATTATGGGAACCAGGTTCATTGTACTATCACATTCAACTTCTCTTCATTAAAGCCTCAGAAATTGAGAGAAATCAATGACCCTATGGCTAGGTGTTTGGTAGCAATTAGCTAAACATCTAGAGTAGATGGCAGAACAAAGCCTACTGGTTTTATAGAAACCTAGATCAAATTTTCCTGTATTCTAATTTGGCTTCACAGAGAGAACTTTTGAAACTTGAATCTCCTTTGTTTTTCTTTGCATTTGTGGTTTTCTTTTCTTTTTTTTCTGACACCAGGAAAAATATTTGTTTACTTTAGAACAAGAGCAGTTTTCTTAAAACATTTTAAAACCATGCAGCAGTTCATATTTTAATGTGAAATTAGGTTTTCTTTAGGTAGAAGTCCTACATTTCAGAGGATCCATATGTGACCCAAACAGTGAACAATTGGGAACACTAGCCGATAATGATATGATCATTTCTGGCAGTCTATTTATGTAGTTCTGGCAGAAGTGTAGTGATACATTAGTCATTTTCACAGAGAAGATACTGGTCCAAGCCAGTCTTTTATTTGGGGTGCCATCTGCACCTTTTTTGTCAGTACTTTAAAAAAGAAAATATATCCATTGATGAATGCTATTATTTTGTAATCATTGCTTGAGGCAAACTATATCATTCTCAGAGTATAATAAATACTACACATAACTAGAACTTCTCTGCACACCCTTTATTAACTAGAATATCTGTCTCAAAATTGCTCCAGTAAGTTTGAACAGTTTCATTTAATTTAAACTGTTCATAATTTACTATCTGTAGAGCTCTTGGTTAAACATAAGAGGAGACAGTGAGTTCTACTTTTTGCCTCATTAATCATGGAACAACTCACTTGACCCTCATTGTTTTGATTCCTTCATCTGTAAATGTGGTAATAAAAATGCATGGTATTTGAAAACATGGGATATATTTCTGTTAAGGTTAACAACAATTAAAGTGAATCTAAACTTAAAGGTTAGAGATAACACTCTGGAGGCAGACCTTTCAAAGTTGGCTGACACATTTTAACTAAATGTCCAGGTTACTAATGTAAATTTTGCACAGCTCATAAAGTCTTTAAAAAGAAAGGTCACATTTTACTCATACTATGAACATATTACACATCAATACATATTTGTTGTGCTGAATTTAAGCACAGATGGGCTTGCTATAATTACTTAAAAGAAGTTTCCAACATAGTCAAGAAGAGTTAATAGACATGTTTTGGTGTAAAATAGGATTTAGAAGAATAGTTTCTCACCATCACTATTTTGAAGGAGTAAGAAGAAACTATTACTCCCAGATTTGACAAATTTTGCAGTGCTGCAGCTTTGGTTAGAGGTCATAACAAAAAGGGTTGCTCAGAATAATGAGTGTTATATAAGTGACTACTACAGAAATACAAAGGTCTATCTGGAAGAAGCCCAGCCATTGTTAGTATAACAAGAATGGTTTGTGCAACATCGATGTAACCTGGCAGCTAAGAAGAGTGGACTGGAATGTGTATTCGTGAACAGTGACAACTTCACTAGTCAGTGGGGGTGGTAGATGCTGTTGAGTGAGTATGTGTGCTGTTGCATTGAAATGATTAAGGGAGTAGAGCAACAAATCTGCATTGAATTTCGTGTTAATCTTGAATATTCCACCATGGAAACTACTTGAATGATGCAGAAGGCTTTTGGAGACAATGAAATGAGTGCAGCACAAATAAAAACGTTGCACAAATGCTTCAAAGATGATAAAAAATCTGTTTAGTGATCCATGTTCTGGAAGGCCTACCACAAGCAGAACACCTGAGAATGTTGAGGTCTGCATTATATGGGTTGCAATCAAGAAAGATTGACAACTGACAGTGCAAGAACTAGATGCTGATGTGGGGATTCCCAAAAAATACTGTCCAAGATTTTGATGCAGGATTTTGGCATGATATGTGTCATGGTAAAATTCTTTCCGCAGCTTCTGCTATTAGAGCTGAAGGAACATCGTACTGTGGTTGTAAATGACCTGACTCAAACCACTACCAATGAACCAAATTTCCTCAAAAAGGTCATACCTGGAGATGAATCATGGGTCCACAGCTGTGATCCAGAAATGAAGGCCCAGTCATCCCACTGGAAGTCTTCACACCCAAAGAAGTTATGGCATAGTCATAGCAAGATCAAGACCATGTTCACTGTGTTTTTTGCTTAGGAAGGTGCCCATTACTAGTATGACCCTCCAGGCCAAAAGGTGCTTAGGAAGTACTGCCTCATGTTGATCATTAGTTGGGAGATGAAGTATGATGAAAATGGCCACAACTATGGGCAACTGGTGATAAGCAGCTTCCTTATGATAATGTGCCTGCTCATGCATCATATCTTGTGCAGAGTTTTTTGGCAAAACATCAAATCACTCAAGTGACTCAGCCCTGCTACAGCCTAGATTTGTCTGAGATTCCCAGGTGGCTACTTTGAAGGGGACTGAAGTGTCATTGTCTTATGCACAATGTCTCGTGTTTCTTATATCTTTTTTAATAAACATCTCCATTTTTCACATTGTGTGGCTGGATACTTTTAGGTATGTTTAATATTTTACCTCTGTCATTTAATCCCCAGATAGCCCTTTGAAATATTTTCTTATTTCCATTTTACCAGTTGGCAAACCAAGGCCTAATATGTTTTTGTACAATTATGCACCTTGCAGTGAACAGCTTTAAGAGATACATAATATTTACATTACTTCCTTGAGTATAAATGTGGCCTGCTAATATATATAAAGATGTTTTATTTTATTTTCCAAATTTACTAGTAAATGGCAGATGCTTTGCCAGGGATTAAGAATAGGTGAAGTATTAAGAAATGGTAATAACTTGTTCACTAATTACAATTAACTAAGAGTTTCTTTTATATTTTAGATCACAATGGCATGGCATTTTTATCTAGTATTTATGATCTAGCACCTCATTCAAAAATAACCTTCTGATTACTTGTGATTTTTCTAGGTATCTCAGGTGGCCAACTGCCTTATACAGTAAATAGAATAAACCATTGAGAAATATATTTATGTGGTCTGGTTTTCCAATGCTTAATGAGTGGCTATTTCTGTAGCTACCTGTTTAAACAACTACTCCTGTAGGCTGAGCAAATAATGACCTCAGAACACCCTGAATTTTGGATGAAATCTCACAGTTGATTCATTTTAGTACATTGTCTTTATTCATTTTAGTATGCCTTAATACATTTGGATCTGCAAATGGCAAATAGCATATTGTTGGGTAGGCTATTGACCAATATGGGTTTTCTTTTGTTTAGTCAATACAAAGTTATTGGTTATCTATTGAGGGCAGATTAGTTTTAAAAACAACAAAGTGAACCTACTAGTGAATTAGCGTTTTTGGTTTCACATCTGGGTGTTTATCTAAACACCCAGATGTGAAATTGCTGGGTCATAAGGCAGTTTTATTTTTAATTTTTTTGAGGGACCTCCTTACTGTTTTCCAGGGTGACTGCACCTGTCCACATTCTCACAAACAATGCACTAGGGTTCTCTTTCTCTACATTCTTGCCAACACTTCTCATCTGGGATTTATTCATGATAGTCATTCTGACAGGTGTGGAGTAATATTTCATTGTGATTTTAAGTTGCATGTCTCTGCTGATTAGTGATAGTGCTGCATTATTTACAATAGCTAAGGTGTAGAAGCTACCCATGTGCCCATCAATAGATGAGTGGATAAAAAAGTGGGGGTAACTATATATAATGGAATATTGCTATGCCATAAAAAGAATGAAATCTTAGCATTTGTGACAGTATAGATGGACTTAGAGGGTACTATACTCAGTAAAATAAGACTGAGAGAAAAACAAATACCATATAATATCACTTATATGTGGAAACTAAAGAAAAATTTTTAAAAAAACTAAATAGAGATAGATTCACAGAGACTAACAACAGATTGGTGGTTGCCAGTGGGGAGGGTTTTGGGAGACTGAAAATAAAGGGATTAAGAAGTACATCCCTGGCTCAGGTAGCTCAGTGGTTGAGTGCTGGTCTGTGAATCAAAGGGTCACTGGTTCAATTTCCATTCTAGGGCACAAGTCTGGGTTTCAGGCCACACCCCTAGTAGGGGGCATGTGGGAAGTAACCACACACTGATGTTTCTCTCCTTCTCCTTGTCTGTCCTTTCCCCTCTGTAAAAAATACATAAATAAAATATTTTTTCCATTTATTTTTTATTTTTTATTGATTATGCCATTACAGTTGTTCTATTCCCCCCCTTAATTCCCCTCCACCCTACCCCCCTGTCCCCACCATTACCCCCCTTTAGTTTAAGGCCATGTGTCTCAAGTTCTTTAGATTCTATATTTCCCATACTATTCTTGCCCCCCAATAAGTAGAATATTTTTTAAAAAATAAGTACAAATTGGTAGTTACAAAATAGTCATAGCAATGTACAATACAGCATTGGGAATACAGTTAATAATATTTGTTAACTATGCATGGTGCCAGGTAGGTATTGGAAATATTGGAGGAAGACTTTGTAAAGTATATATTATCTAATCACTAAGCTATAAATATTAAACCAATACAAAATTAAAAGTAAGCTGTGATTAAAACATAAAAATAAAAAGGCAAAAAATAAAACAAAAAGAGAAAAATGACACAATGAAATAAAACTGAATGAAGAGAAGTAAAATAATTATACTTAACTCACTTCTTCATTTGTTTTTTAGGTTACATATTCTAAACTGGACTTGTACAGTAATACTATAAAATACTAGAAAATGTTTTCCCAACCCAAGATTGTCTGGGTTAAAACAGAGTCCAAGACTGAGAAGAATTTGGAGAAGGTTAGAATCAAAGGACAAATGGTAGCAACTATGGCCCCCTTCTGTGATAAGTGAGGTTTATGTAAATGAAAAAGCTTAATGTCTTCCAACTTAGACTCCTGGCTAAATACTATGGGTATTACCAAATATCCCTTGTGTAATTATAGTTTTAAGATAGATATAAAGTTATAGATATAAATAATATTTATCTAACTATAGGTAAACTCTAGACAGTTGCTTGATCTGAGATACATGTCTCACTTAGGTCTACTTATGTTACTAAATCAGAGTCACTTCCTCAATGAAAAATATCCTGGCACTCTCCTTGCCAGGTCCAGTTACAGGGATAAATAGTTGCCATGGAATCAAAGGTTAATCTTTTATTAGGTCATAAACCCACTTCCCAGTGGATTTCCTGTTGTTCAGAATTATGTGTTGATGTATGTAAGGTTGCTTTATAATTTTTTCTTTTTTCCTCAATAAATTATTTATTTATATTTTTATAATTTCCATGGAGAAAAAATAAAGAAAAACATGACAAGCACAGATAGCAAATTTTCTTGGCCCTCCTGAAACGTCTTTTATTTTATTGCAATGTTCCATCATCTTTCTTTTTTCAATTATATTTTATTGGTTATGCGATTACAGGTGTCTCAATTTTTCCTCCTTTGTCCCCCTCCACCCAGCACCCCAACTCCCTCAGGCAATCCCACACCATTTTCCGTGTCCATGGGTCATGCATATAAGTTCTTTGATCCATTTCCTATACTGTACTTTACATCCCCATGGCTATTCTGCAACTGTCTATTTGTATTTCTTAATCCCCTCACCTCTTTACCCATTCCCTCACATCCTGCTCCCACCTGACAACCATCTATATATTCTCTATATACATGGTTCTGTCTCTGTTCTTCATATTTGCTTAGTCTGCATTTTAGATTCAATTGTTGATAGACATATATTTATTGCCATTTTATTGTTCATAATTTTGATCTCTTTTTTCTTAAATAAGTCCCTTCAATATTTTATATAATAATAATTTAGTGATGATGAACTCTTTCAGTTCTTGTCTGGTAATCCATTTATCTGTTCTTTGATTCTAAATGATAGCTTTGCTGGGCAGAGCAATCTTGGATGTAGGTTCCTGCTTTTCATGACTTTGAATACTTCTTGCCAATCCCTTCTAGCCTGTAAAGTTTCTTTGGAGAAATCAGCTGACAGTCTTATGGGAACTCCTCCGTGGGTAACTAACTTATTTTCTTTTACTGCTTTTAAGATTCTCTCTTTGTCTTTAATCTTTGGCATTTTAATTATGGTGTGTCTTGGAGTGTGCCCCTTTGCATCCATCTTGTCTGGGACTCTCTGTGATTCCTGGACTTGCATGTCTATTTTCCTTAGGCAAATGAGGAAAATTTTTTCATTATTGTTTCAAATAGGTTTGCAGTTTCTTGGAATCTCTAGGGTGTGGCAAACAGTGTTATCCAGGTTGATAGAGTCTCACATGCTGGCTCTGTGGTACCATGTGGGGAAGATTCAGAAAAGGGACAATTGCCTCTGCCCACCTATCTGTCTGGAAGAAAGCTGTCCTCCAGCTCTCACCTCGATGTCAGCCACTTCACTTCCTCCCTGTATGCCACAGGTGCATTTCAATCATTACCCCAGTGCTGGAGCTCAGAGAGAGTGAGTCTGAGTAAGTCCATGAATGGATTCTTTAAGAGGATCTGCTTGGGACTCCAGAAATTTATTCCACTGATTCAATTCCACTTGTTTCTGCAGTTATAAGTGGTGGGGACTTATCTTCCTGGTCCTGGAACCCTGGGCCAGAGGGCCTGATGTAGGGCTAGCCTTTGGAATGGTCTAGCTTCCAAGATAGCTTCATCGAATTTTTATGTACCACACATGGATTTGGGACTAGACCATTCTGCACCTCCACTTCTACCAATCTGGATAGATGTGGTTTCTTTAATTCTGTGGTGGTCAGGATTCCATTTAACTCAACCTCTGATGATTACGAGTGATGAATGTTCTATAATTTAGTTGTAATTTTGATGTGGTTTTGTGAGGAGGCAAGCCATGTTTACCTATGCCACCATCTTCACTAAAGTCCCCCATCATCTTAAAATTTTTTTGTTACAGTTGACATATAATATTAGATTAGTTTTAGGTAATGATACTAATTACCTAAATGATAATGATTAGACATTTATATAACTTATAAAGTGATCACCCAAATAAGTCTAGTAGCCAGCTGATACCATGCATACTTATTACAATATTAATGACTGTATTCCCCATGCTGTACTATATATCCCTGTTACTGTTTTTTTTTAAAGATTTTACTTATTTATCTTTAGAGGGGAAGGGAAGGAGAGAGGGAGAGAATATCAATGTATGGTTGCCTCTTGTGCATCCCCTGCTGGGAACTGGCCTGCAATCCAGGCATGTGCCCTGCCTGGGAATCGAACCATGATCCTTTGGTTCTCAGGCCCACACTCAATCCACTGAGCTACACCAGCCAGGGCCCTGTTACTGTTTTTATAGTTGGAAATTTGTAGTTATTATGTCTTCTTACTTATGTACTTACTTAAGTACTTCTGTACTAACTTATGTCTTCCCTTTTTTCACCCAGTCTCCCAACCATGCTCCCCTCTGGCAACCATCAAAATGTCCTCTGAATCTATGAGTTTTGTTTCTGTTTTGTTTGTTTGTTTTATTTATTTTGTTCCTTAGATTCCACATACAAGTGAAACATATGGTATTTGTCTTTTTCTCTCTGACTTATTTCACTCAGTACAATACCCTCTAGGGTCCATCATGTTATCACAATAGGTAAGATTTCATTCTTTTGTGTGGCTGAGTATTATTTCATTGTACACATTTATTACCTTTTTTCCCATTTGTCTATCAATGGATACTTTTCATTACTTTGCTATTGTAAATAATGCTGCAGTGAACACAGGGGTTTAATATTTTTTCCAAATTTATATTTTAGATTTTTCTGGATAATCACCCAGAAATAGAATTTCTGGGTTATATGGTAAGGTATTTCTAACTTTTTCAGTGATCTCTATATTGTTTTCCATAGTGCCTACACCAATTTACAAATGTACTAACGGTGAACAAGGGTTCCCTTTTCTCCACATCCTTGCTAACATTTGTTTGTTGATTTATTATAATAGTCATCTGACAGGTATGAACTGATATTTTACTGTGGTTTTACTTTTCATTTCCTTGATGATCAGTGATTTTAAACATCCTTTCATATGTATATTGGCCATCTGGTTGTCCTCTTTGGAAAAGTGTCAACTATTGTCCTTTGCCCATTTTTTAACGGAATTCTTTGTTGTTAAGTTGTATGTATTCCTTATATATTTTGGATATTAACTCCTTATGGGATGTACCATGGGTGAATATCTTCTCCCATTCAGTAGATTGTTTTTTTGTTTGTTTTTTTAATGGTTTTCTTTTCTGTGCAAATACATTTTAATTTGATGTAGTTCCATTTGTTCATTTTTTTCTTGTGTTTCCCTTGGCCTGAAGAGACATATCCAAAAAATATTACTAAATGCAACATCAGAGAATTTACTACCTATGTTTTCTTCTAGAAGTCTTATAGTTTCAGGTCTTACATACATCTTTAATCCATTTTCAAGTTTATTCTTGTATGTCATGTAAGAAAGTGATCCAGTTTCATTCTTTTGCTTATGTCTGTCTACTTTTCCCAATACCATTTATTGAATAGACTGTCTCTACCTCATTCTATATTCTTAACTCATTTTTAGTAGCTTAATTAGCCATACAGACCTGGGTTTATTTTTTGGCTCTCCATTCTGTTTCATTGAACTATATGTCTCTTTTTATGCCAGGCACCATGCTGTTTTGATTACTGTAGCCTTATAATATAGTTTGATGCCAAGTAGTGTGATACCTTCAACTTTGCTCTTTCTCAAGATTGTTTTGGCTATTGGGAGTCTTGTGCATCCATACTAACTTTAGGATTACTTATTCCAATTCTGTAAAAAATTATATTGGTATTTTGGTAGAGATTTTATTGATTCTATAAATTGACTTTGGTAGTGGGACATTTTAATCATATAAATTTTTTCTAGACTTTAGTATAGTATATCCTTTCATTTATTGGTATTTCCTTCAATTTTCCTGATTGTTGTATTTTTTTTGAAGGCTTTTTACCTCTTTTGTTAAATTTATTCCTAGGTATTTTATTTTATTTTTGATGAAGTTGTGAATGGGATTGTTTCTTAATTTATCTCTCTGTTAGTTTGTTTTTGTGCATAAAATGCAATTAATTTTTAATATTAATTTTGTATCTTGCTACTTTATTGAATTCACTTATCAATTCTAATAGTGTTCTTGGTGGAAGCTTTAGGGTTCTCTCTATATAGTATCATGTCATTTGTAAATGAATGACAGTTCTATTTTTTCCTTCCATTTTGGATTACTTTTTAAAAAATATCTGGGATGCATTTCTTTTATTTACACTTAAATATGCTTCTTTTTTGTCTTGCCAAAGTGAAAGTTAAACCTGGGAGCAGCTGTCCTTTCTTCTGATACCCAAAACCATAACAATGAACATAACTCTCACATATAACAGTTCAGTAAAATCTTCCCCACTCAGCTGAAACCATGTTATGATTTTAACAAGTAATAAGTATTCCTAAATCTTTAGGAGCTATTATTCTATAATTGTATACTCTGTGCAAATCATTTTAGTTTCTCAAAGCTACTTGTTTGGATTATGAAATCTTTTACTCATAATTTCTCAAAATTACCACACAATAAACACAAGAGGTAATAGGGAATTTTTCTTTCTAACATTGTATGTAAGAAAATATACCTCCAAAAACATAATTCCTTAAAATCAAATGTGCTTATATTTTCAAATCAAATTCTCAGATTTTTTGTTAGTAGATAAATTCATCTCTTGTCTAATGTTGCACTAATTCTGAGCTTCTTCATTATATAACCCCTACAAATTTCCCTATGTTCCTGGAGAAGAGGCAGTGCCTTTTTACTGTAATTCTAAGGTTTGGAATGTGTTTTGAAGTGCATAGGAGATATCTTGTTCAATCATTAAGTTGAAGCAATAAGTCTCCCTGTCATGAGAAAACCTATGTAGTTTCAACTGCTTACCCATCTTCTCAAATATGTATGCCACTCAATTTATTTATCCATTATTTTGGCTCTGAGCTACATTTTCACCATCACATATCTTTTTAGTACCCATGTGTAACTGGTTTACACCAAAAATGCAAGGGAGCCAAAGATGCAGTAGAGACTGAGCTTTCAGAAGTCCAAGCATTCCTGGGAGAACTTACTCTGATGTTCCGAAAAAGCTCAAAGGGCAAACCTACATTTTATCCTAGATTTTTTGCAATGCATGCAAACAAGATTAAAATAAAATTATATTGAGAAGTATAAAGCTATGGTACATGTAGTAATGATGATGAATACTGCCTTATAAAAATTTAAACTGCACTTTATATAACTATTTTACAGCTAGAATCCTGAAAATTGTGTACCTCCCCAGTGGGAGAGTACAAATGAACACCCACACAGATATTTGCTATATGAACAGAACCACCATCAGGCTATGTGATACAGAGAAGGAAAGTGAAGTACTGAGCGTAAGTGGTGCTTAACTTTATTAAATCAAGAGAACACTATTACTGAAAGTCTGTATCTGACAAAGGCAAATTACTTTGTTGTAATCTTGTCCATGAGCTATCTTATGGCTGCCAGTCCAGGTCTGCCATTCATCTAAATGTTGTACTAGCCTTGAAAATGTTAATTAGATATTACAGTCTGATCAATATTGAGAATCTTTAATTTGTAAGTTTCTAACATTTATTTTTTATTTTTATTTTTTGTTTTTATTTTTGAAATTTTATTATTTATGCTATTACCATTGTCCCAATTTTTCTTTTTTTAATATTAAATTTTATTTAGTTACTTTTCAAGTACATTTTTTTATCTATTTCTCCCATCCCACCCCACCCCCCCCGCCCAGTCTCCCCCCTCCCTCCCATTCCCCCCCCTCAGTCCTCATCTCTGTGTCTTTCATACTTGTTCCTCAATATTTTTATTTTTCTTAATTAAATTTATGAGGTTACATTGGTTAATAGAATTATATTATATATATAGGTTTCAAGTGTATAATCCTATAACATATCATCTGTATATTATATTGTATATTCACAACCCAAAGTCTACTTTCCTTCCATCACCATCTATTCCCAGTTTACTCTCTCCGACCTGCTCCCGCCCCCTTTCTCTCTGGTAGTCACCATATTACCAGAGAGAAATGAGTTTAGTTGTATAGGAGGATGAAACAGTAATGATTTTTACCAGAGAGTAATGTCACCATTGACTTTTTCTAAAAAGATTTTATTTATTTATTTTTTTAGAGAGAGGGGGAGAGAAGGAGAAAGAGAGGATGAGAAACATTAATGAGAGAGAAACATTGATTGGTTGCCTCTGGCATGCGCCCTAGTCCTGTCTGTGTCTGTGAGGGGTTTTTTTCCACTGATGCCATCACCTATTTCATGAAGCCACAAATCCTCTCCTCTCTGACAGTTGTCAGTCTGTTTTGTGTATCCATGCATCTGTTTCTATTTTGTTTATTTGTTCCATTAGATTCCACATATAAGTGCAATAATATGGTACTTGTCTTTCTCTGAGTGGCTTATTTCACTTAGCATGATGTTCTCCAGGTCCATCCATGCTGTTGCAAAGGGTAAGATTCTCTTCTAGTTTACAGTTGAGTAGTATTCCATGTGCACCACAGCTTTTTTATCCACCCCTCACTGCAGCACTATTTACAATAACCAAGATTTGGAAGTTTTGACCATTGCTTTTGAAATTTTCTCACATGTTCATAAGAACAACATCTACAGAATTGTGACAACTTCAAAAAGTCATCCTGCTAAACAAACTCCTTTGAAATGCAAAACTGTGTAGTCTATGTGCCCCCCCCAAATCTAGTGATTACTTCACTGAGAAATATTTTTTAAATTTTAGTATAAAATAAACTGGTGTTTACATTATAGAAATCTGTGTTCTAGGGCACATGTTATTTTCATTGAAAACATTATGTAGTATTGGCCTTGCATTTAGGTAAAATGTGTTCTGTCTGACTAGTAAAACCATGACTACCTGTAAAAATTATTAATGTTTGATCCTCCTATACAACTAAAACTCTTTAATTTGAGCTCATCTTAGAGTTTAGGTTTCAGACATGCAGTCATCTTGGGAGAGATACACATTAGACTGCCTTTGCCATCATATGTTGCTGTGAATGAATTTAACAGATCTTTCTTTGCTAGCCCTTAACACAGAAACTCAGATAAAGTAGGTTTTAGAGAAAGTATAATTACTTCAGAGAAGTATAGAAGAGACTGGGAGGTAAATGCTAAAGGTTCTAAAAAAAACCACAGAAACATATAAACTTTTGTCTACAAATTCCTTTTAACAAATTCCTTAGCAAGAAAGCAATAACAGATTGTGTTGTTGACAGATTATTTTAGTATAATCTATATTATTTAAACAAAATCTATTAACATAATGTCTTCTTCTTTGAGGCTGTGGGGACATTTTTTGAAATCTCAGTAAATTACTGGTGGAAATGGGAAATTCACTGGTGGAAAAGAAATTCATAATTTCTTTTCACTTCCCTGTGTTAGGTTGACTTTCAGGTAAGTGCTTGGGAAGTAACTAAGAAAACAATAGCATTGTTACCAAAAAATGAGAAAAGGTGAGTAGCAATTGCCTTTTTGAGTTCCCAGGAACAATCGCATGGAGGCTTAACCATGTCATTAGTTACTTTTAGTACCAAAGTATTCTTAAGCTTATAGAATTTCTGGTTCATATTAAAATATGCTAAATTACTTTAGACTAGGCTTCACCACAGTCTAAAGTAATTAGACTTTAGTGTGTCCCGTTTTTTCCCACCATTCCCCTAACACTGCTCTAGGTAATGTCACCATTGACTTTTTCTAAAAAGATTTTATTTATCTATTTTTTAGAGAGAGGGGAAAAGAAGGAGAAAGAGAGGATGAGAAACATTAATAAGTGAGAGAAACATTGATTGGTTGCCTCTGGCATGCACCCTAACCAAGGACCAGTTCAGCAACCTAGGCACATGCCCTGACCAGAAATTGAATCAGCACCCTTTTGGCTTGAGGAAAGATGCCCAATCAATTGAGCTACACTAGTCAGGGTACCATTAATTTCTAACATGGCAAATTGAGTAGATGCTTGCCAGTATCCTCTTCATATAATTTAATGCTATTGGTTTCTTCCTTCCTGATGCTTCATCTTCTTAACAGTTCTGTGACTCTATTCTAGTTCCATTTCTCTTAGTTTTTTTTGCTACCTAATATCTCAGTCTCTTTGTCCATATGCTTACTATGGATGAGTAAACCTAAGATACATCTTTTATTCTTCTAGTTTTATACACACTTCTAAATGATAACACCCATTCTAAGATTTACCTATCACTTATGTTGATCATTTCTAACAATTAAGGAAATGGAACCTGTAGGGCCAGCCCCTCTGAGTTCAGATGTGAAGACTATCTAGTGGATGAAACTTGGAACAAAGGAAAATAATAGCACATCATCTCTGTATCTTACCCGAAGACTTACTTCAGATCATCCCCTCCTCTCCTATGTGCCAGACATTCTAAGAAAAACTATAAAACCATAATGAGATATCATTTCCCACCTGTCAGAATGGCCATCATCAATGAATCAACAAACAAGTGTTGGTGAGGATGTGGAGAAAGGGGAACCATTTTGCACTGTTGGTGGGAATGCAGATCAGTGCAGCCGCTAGAAAACAGTATGGAAATACCTCAAAAATTTAAAAAATGGGTCTGCCTTTTGACCCAGGTATCCTATTCCTGGGAATACATCCAAAGGGACCCAAAACACTCATTCAAAAGGACGTAAGAACCCCTATGTTCACTGCAGCATTATTTACACTTGCCAAGATATGGAAGCAGTCCAAGTGTCTATCAGTAGATGAAATATGGAACATTTACATGATGGAATACTACTCAGCTATAAAAAAAGAAAGTTTTACCCTTTGCAACAGTACAGATGGACCTGGAGAACATTAAGCTAAGTGAAATAAGCCAGTCAGAGAAAGACAAATACCATATGATGTCCCTCAAATATGGAATCTAATGAACAAACTGAACTAACAAGGAAAATGTGGACTGATTTATAGATGGACAGTGGGGTGACAGCTGGAGTAGGGGGTTAAGGGGTAGAATAACTGAGCAAAAAGGAAAAAGGACTCATGGACAACAGTATGGTGATTACCGGGGGTAAGGTGTATTAGGGGACTAAATGGGAATGGAAAAATATAATAAAGATTAAATTTAAAAAGAAGAAAAAATATATATGGATGATTGCATAAAATAAATCAAAATGTCATGATATTCTACTTGTCTAGCCTAAATCTACTCTTAGGAGTGATTGAATAACCATTTGCTAATTGTTTGGGTCTACTAAACAGGTCATAGGAAGTTCATCTGGTCTAGCAACTTCCTAGTATTACTCAAGAATTAAAAAAAAACGCGACAAGAACAGATGCTATTTTAGGGGTCATGCCAAGAAAATGTGAAGCTTTGAAGCTTCTTCTCATTTCCTTGTAACAACCACCATTGCCTCTTCAAATTTCAAAACGAATGTTTGTCAGTATTAAGTCTAAGAGACAAGCTGTTCATTCTACAAATTTATATTTGATAAGTGTACATGACAAACCCATCTTAGTTAGAATGTTCTCCTTAGGGTAAAACCTTTAGGTGGTTATCTTAAAATAAATTGTTATTGTATTGGTGTGGAGCCTCTGCTTAATGGAACTTGTAGAATGTAACCACTCAGATTGTATTCTTCAGTGCTCTATGGGTCATTGCAGTGCTATGGATCAATATGGCTGTTAAATGTTTTCCCTAAGATTGGTTATCCCAAGGGTACAGTTAATTTAGGAAAGGAGATAATCAGAACTTTCCCCTGGGGCCTAGAAATAAATAAAACAAGCAGTAAGACTTTCTTATTTTAAAATATCAGAATGTAGTGGATATCTTTTCTTATAAAATATACCTTACTTTCTGAGCTTTCTCAAATGTCCTCCAATTCCCAGCCATGCTGTGTATGAGGTATGCCTCCAACAGTTATTTGCTATGTACTGCTATTGATTGGTGACTACCTGGAATAAACATGCTTAGAATAGTCTGAAGACATTAAATAGTTAAAATAGGGAGGGGGAAGCAAATAGGAGGTAAAGAGAAGGTTGCCTAATGATTGCCTACTGATTTTCAAGGTCTTTTATAATGCCTGAATGCCCTCACCCCATATTTTTTCAGATAAAATTACATTCCTTCAATAAAAACCTTGTTTTGTTTGAACCAGTTTGTCTTGGGGTATATATTTATGTTTGTTAACCACTATTCTCTGCCAAAAACTCCATTTAATCTGGGAACAGCATGATTTTTCTTTTGGAAATCATCCTTTCCTTTGCTTCTCTGTCTTTCTCTACTCGTATAGTTTCTGTGGAAGACATGATATTTGTATATAAATCCTACGCAATCACCATGGTTGACTACTCCCAAGGTCGGCCCCTGGCCAGGTCTAGACCAATCACAGCCCTGCCCTAGGAGCTCTGCATCTGGGGTGATGGAGACTGTGAAACAATTCTCTGTTCCTTGGAAAAGTTTTCAAATATAAATTTCAGCAAATTCAAGCATTTTCCCCAATAATGCAAATCTACAGTAAAAAAGCCAACACATGAAGCACAGTGAGGGGGAAATACTAAAGATGTTCGTGTAACTTCCAGGTAATCCTATACTTGCTGCATCTGTGACCTTTTTGCCATTTATGTGTGTAAACCTTTTTTTTTAGACTTTCTGAGGCAAGAATTCTCATAAATAATTATGCTTGATTATATTGGGTTTTGATTAGCATCACCAGATTTAGCAAATAAAAATACAGGGTGCCCCTGTTATACTTGAATATCACATAAACACTGCTATTGCAATATTTGGAATATACTAAAACTTTGTTTCTTGTTTAGCCTATATTTAAATATAACTGGAAATTCTTTATTTTACCTAGAACCATAGTTTTGATCCCTTGCAACCAAACTAATTCATTTGCTTCCTGGGACTTGCAACCAAAGAATCCCATTTAATATCATTCTTTAGCTGTGCAGTTCATTTTTTAGTCAAAGAACACAGGAAGTCTACTCTGTGTTTCTGGGAAAATTTGTGTAGCCTAAATACATCTCACAAGCTCTGATTCACCCTATGCAACTTGTGGAAGTATCTCTCCCTACAGAAAGTAAATGTAGCTTTGAAACAGAACATTTAAGTGGCCCAGGAGCCTTAATTTGTATTTGAAGTCGAGGCTGTGAGAAATGGATTTAATATTCTCTCAAAGCTGGAATCCAGGAACCCTTGATTGTCAAAGCCAAATGAGTGCTCCTGGACAAATCACTTAATCTTGCTTCTTCTGCCTGCTTATCTTTAAACTGTAGGTAAT